>NC_139232.1:3740774-4340774 GCF_977018435.1 Lepisma saccharinum
CTCGCCCACCACTAGCGCTGTCAGTCTCAACATTGTTCTTGAGAATGGCTACTTTTACTGGTGCGGATGGTGCTCGTTGTGTGTGGACGCCTTTACTATTAGCAAGATGGAGCACCACCACTCTACCACGTAGAAGTCCGAGATTTTCTTGATACCCGATTCCCAGGTCGGTGAATTGGTCATGCCGGTTCAATTGCATGGCCAGCTCGCTCCCCAGATTTCACCCACTAGATTTTTCCTTGTGGGATTTCATTAAAGATCGGGTTTTTGTACAACCTTTACCTGCTTATCTCGCTGAGCTGAGACTTCGAATTAACGCCGCCGCTGCTGCAGAACTGACGCCTGACTTACTGGTGAAAGTCCGGAATGAAATCGACTTCAGGTGGGATGTATGCCGCATTACAAATGGTAGCCACATCGACCCAACATGAATATTGTCAGACAAACTTCATGTGTTTTGCTTTGCAATGGCACATCAACCCAATCTGTAAGTTATCTGAATAAATTTCAAAGTTATAAAGTCCTTTTTCAATCACCCTGTATATATATATATATATATATATATATATATATATATATATAATATAGGTACACTCTACATACAGACATACATACAGGGTGTCATTAAAATGACCACACGGACCACAGAAACATATAGAGAACATCAAAACACAACTTCTCTTTTGCCTTGTTTCGGTGCTACGTAAGTTCAAAAAGCCTATTTTGCCTTATGTATACATTTTTTAGCTGAAACACAAAAACACGTACTTCTTCCTTTGGGCCCCTCCATACACTGTCAAGTTTCATGGAAATCGGAGGAGGGGGAAGAAGTATGTGTTTTTGTGTTTCAGCTAAAAAATGGTTTAGGGGCAACCCCCCCCCCCCTTCAAATGTTACGATGAGGAGAAATTGAAGTGGGGATTTGACCCCGAAACCACGTAAATGTGGCATAGGAAGAAACAGGGGACATAGGGCGCCTCTATGCACCTGCCAAGTTTCATGGAAATCGGAGGGGGACACAGGGGTCAGATCCTCACTTCAATTTGTCCTCATCTTGACATTTGAGGGGGTTTTGCCCCCTAAAACTGTTTTTTAGCTGAAATAAAAAACAACATGTATTTCTTCCTTTGGGCCCCTCTATACACCTGCCAAGTTTCAAGGAAATCGGAGGGGAACACAGGGGTCAAATGTCCACTTAAATTTGTCCTCATCTTGACATTTGAAAGGGGGGGGGGTTGCTCCCTAGAAGAGTTTTTTAGCCGAAACAAAAAACACGTATTTCTTCCTTTGGGCTCCTTTATACACCTGCGAAGTTTCATGGAAATCGGAGGGGGACACTTAGATAACCTCCCTTGTTAGTCTTACACTTTGTAATTATATAAGGTTTTTTTTAAATTTGTAAATCTGTAACTGTAGAACAATTGTATAATTTTTGTATAACATTTCAATCTTGGTAAATGTGTTAAAGGTTTCATCCTGGAATGGAATGTCTCACATTTATGTGTGATTCCATTTCCAATACATTCGAATTAATACATATACGTTTCAATGGCATTTACAAAATCACCTCTGACATTTTATGTTAAACAAGTATGATTATTTTTGTGCACGAGTGTGTTAGCCGATGCGTAGCAAATTATTTTAGGAACAACACTTGAAAAAAAATCTTGAAGGACTAACTAATGAAAAATGTCTTTGTAATCGAAGATCATAATACCTTTTAAGGAGTGGTAATATTATAATGGGATTGAGATACGAAACTCTCGGATCCGGAACTTTCGGATTCGGATCCGGAACTTTTGCATCCAGATCTGGATTTTGCGGATCCGGATCCGTTTGGGCATCCCTAATCCGAACCACTACATGCCTCCATCGGGTATCAACTAGGGATCACGTGATTAGAACGCGACGACGTTACCAGTACCCCAACGGGGTGGTCCTGTTTCCTTCGTGTCGTGTAACGACGTGTGCTACCGAATAAATATGCTGCTAAAAAATGACAAACTACCAACCACATTATATGTTGTAAAAAGTCCAATAACCCAACGGGAAGTAAACCAACGACACGAAAAACAGTGGGAAAACAAATCATATGCACAAAGAGAAGAGGTGGAAACTGAGGCAGAATTGAAGGAAACGAAATCTTGCTTCAAGGGTATCAAATGGCGAAACCAGAAATTGTGGTTCAACTGGGGGCCTCGAAAGCCAATATTCTTTTTTGTTCGCATCGTCTCTTGCGCACCTAAAATATGTTACGTGGGATTGATTTCATCTCAACCTACATTTCATTTATTCAGGTTCTTGCTTTTATTCAGAAATAGATACATTTTATACCTTAAACTTATTTTCTAGTGGGGGCACCCACCACCCCTAGTATCCGCGTTTTAGTGTCACGGTGTCGTCATAATTGCGAACACTTGCTGCCTAAACAATATTAAACATCGAAGAACTATGTCCTAATTGCGAACACTTGCTGCCTGAACAATATTAAACATCGAAGGGCTGTTTCCTAATTGCGAACACTTGCTGCCTAAACAATATTAAACATCGAAGAACTATGTCCTAATTGCGAACACTTGCTGCCTGAATAATATTAAACATCGAAGGGCTGTTTCCTAATTGCGAACACATGCTGCATTATCAATAATAAACATCGAAGGGCTGTGTCCTAATTGCGAACACTTGCTGCCTGAACAATATTAAACATCGAAGGGCTGTGTCCTAATTGGAAACACTTGCTGCCTCAACAATATTAAACATCGAAGGGCTGTGTCCTAATTGCGAACACTTGCTGCCTGAACAATATTAAACATCGAAGGACTGTATGTTTCGACCTTGGAAACTACAACTGCTTACTTCCGGATAGCCAGTGCCATCTCTCCACTACATTAAATATCTGGTGGCACCTGTCGAAGCAGTTCCACATATCTTTAGGCACTAAGCGGTTTTCGAGACATTAACAGTTTAACACACACAAGAATGTATACGTCGACAGTCTGAAATGGTGAAGTGACCTTGGATGGATTTACGAAGTAGAAGACCATGATAAGTCAATGAGGTTTGGTATTGATGCCACTCAAACCAGCTGCCTCTGCGTCAATACCCTATTTGTTTCTGAAAACAGGTTTTGCTGTTAGCAATTAGGACATGGAATTATTTATCACTTTTATGTGTTCGCAATTAGACTGATTTAGGCATTGTTCGCAATTAGGACGCATCCGTCAAAACGCAGGTACACAGGTGAAAGTGGAGTTTTTAAAATGTGGATACCAAAACTTTCCCTGTGAGAACGAGACGAAATCTTTTGCAATGTAGACGAACCCGTCTATGACGGCCAAGTTATTAGAGTGTAACGACGCGGGTTCCAAGTTCGAATCCTGGATAAAGCATGGATGTCCCATGCTAGTCCCATCATAATTCATCCTTATCGTCACGATTAACATAAAGAGATAGGAGAGCAATGGAAAATTACAGAATAGATCTCGAAATCGAAATAAGCTCACTTTCGAGACAAGACGTCTCGGAACTATATACTCTATCCCAGGAATCTCTGGAGCAAGGCCGCGCATAACGACATAGAAGGGAAACAAGCAAATGGGCGGAGCAAAGCAGTATAGGCCGCTGCAAACAGCTGGTTGCTACAGTCTCTTTTACCCTTAAATGCATTCCGTTACCTCTCAAGTGTTCATTGGTCGAGGTGTCTCGAGTCACTACTTGCACAGAGACTTGTTTTCGTTGGCTTACTCCAGAGTTTCCCGGGACAGAGTGTAGCTGGTTTGATATTTCTAAGTAAAAGTTATAAGTCAACTTCATGCACAGATAGAGTAAGCGGAACTGAACATGCAGTTTAAAGCGGTATCAGTCCGAACGCCTATGTCGCTCTAGCGAGTACGAACCCGGATCCCATGATTACAAGGCAACGATGTTACAATTACGCCATCGGGGAAGCTTTCCATGCTTTAAGAATATGTGCTGCAAGTTGAAAAAACGTTCCTACTTGCATCACGGAACAACTCCACCTAAAAGAGAAACTGTTTTATCGAGAGAATTAAATGAACAGTAAAATGTGTTACTCCTCACCCATTGACATTAACCAGGCTTCATTGGACCTAAACAATTGACTCAACTTTTTCCGCAAGATTCTCGTAATTACAGCAAATCCTCGACCACCTTCCACATCCAGAGATCACGACGAGGCACATTTCGACTCATAATTGTCAGTTACAAACAGTGTTGCCAACCAATCAGCGTGTCAAAACCCTACACGCATGTCATATGGATCGTATTTTCATCTGCTGGGCCGTACATATGAATCTTAGGTATTTTCTTACCTTTATATATCTAGAATGTGGAATATTGAAGTTATTTTTATATCGAGGCCCTAACCTTTGAAGTTAAATTTAAGTTTAGACACTGATAAGTTACTCGGGACTGGCCCTACAGTTTAAAGTGGAAACAGAACTACTATGTACCTTCTCCGGTATGTAATTCGGAACTCCTTGATTACAAGACGATGGTGTTACCACTACGCCATCGGATAGGCTGTCCACATTTCAATTGTTGCCAGAAAAAAAAAAAACTTTTAAATTGCAGAGTATGGTTCGAATTATTTTAGCGCTTTGTTTTCTTTGTCGATTGTTACACTTTGTCTTTGTTTGGAGGTCGAAAATTGTGCCTTTGTCTTAGACCTGTTTCCATTGAGTACCTTAAAATACTAGTTCTTTTGCCGGCCCCCGTGCCGGAGTGGTTAGCACATCACGCTACGACTCCAGGGGTTCCGGGTTCGAATACCGGCCTGAGCATGGTTGTTTGTGAATGACCATTCATGAATTTCATCATTTCATCACTTATCTCCATATTCGCAAATTAGCCAAAAGTGGCGCAAGAATCTACGTAAAACATAGCAAATCAATCAATCATACAAATTCTTGATTTCGTATTTTTATGCACAGTAAGGCTAATCGGGACTGGACCTACAGTTTAAAGTGGGATCCGAACCACTATGTGCCTCCACCGGGTATCAAACCCTTGACCTTTTGATTTCAAGGCGACGAAGCTATCACTGCGCCATCGGGGAGGCACATACATGCTATACTGAACGCAAACTCCATCTGGCGGCTGACCTTGACGGCTATTTCTGGTCCTTTCTGTCACCCAATCGTCTTCGGGGGGTGTGGCTCGATAAGTGTCAACAAACTCAGTTGCGAAGTAAAAGCTGAAGGGGTACATCGCTCTCCCGAAGCAACGTTACCAAGCGTACTTCTGTTTTTGTCAGTTGTCTATTTGCGTGTTTGTAGTGTTTGCACGTGAAACTCCCTCGTGTAGGACCACGTGTGTGTACCATTAACACCCCGCTGATTCCTGGTGCTGCCAATATCGTTGTCCGAGAAGACTCTATTTCGCTTTAAGGTACGTTTGGCAACATGTTTGTGGACCCAACGCTCATTTGTTTCGTCCCGTGAACAACGTTCGGTACCTTGTGACTCGAAAATGCCCGATTTGAGTCGAAGATAATTCAACTGATTCGCTGTTTCCCAGCCGCCAATTGGTGTTGCGTTCAGTATAGTTGGTTGCAACAGGGCACACTCTGCTTGCAACAAACGACAAAACTAAGTTCTAAGAGCTCTAAGCGTGGCCCTCCTAACCTACAATTCCCTTAGGCGTGATACTGCATATGTGGTTGGGTTCAACAATGGCACATAGCTGCTAATTCTCTCAAGAACCGTACTTTTATCGTCAGGTCTAAGTCCGTATCGAACATGAATTACCGTACATGTACACCCAATAGCAAAGAAAATAGTACACGAATTGTCCACCACCATTTTCATACAGTCTGTTTCCCAGAACATGATGATCATGAATTGAAATAACAACGTCAGTAAACAAAGGACAACATCTGCTTCAATTCAACAGAATTACACACCTTTAAACCAGGGTTATTAAAGGTTCACGAACCCATAAATTCTAATGGGTTATACTGGGTTCCGCTGAAGGAGCTCAACCTTTCTTCTAGGACAATTTAAATTCGGTACAAGTTGCGTATTGTTTTATTGAAAAAAGTAGGGATGGGCCGATATGATTTTTTTGCCGATACCGACAAAGACCGATATAAAATTTACCGATAACCGATATTCTACCGATCCGATATAAAATTAGAAATAGTCCTTGAAGAACCCGAAAGGTTCATTGACCTCCTTGACAAATGTGTGTTTCAAAGTGACTGCAGTGAAAAAGAAATTGCATATTTAGACATTTACTTTTTTAGAAATTAGGGCATGGAGATTATCCATAAAAATTACAGAATTTTGCACTAAATTATCAGATATTTATCGATATATCGGATCGGTAAAATAATCGGTAATTTTACCGATACACCGATATGCCTATATCAGCCGATACCGATACAGTACCGATTAATCGGACCCATCCCTAAAGAGATGTTTCCTGGACCGTATTTAAATTGATCCAGGAAAAAAGGTTCCTGGACCGAATTTAAATTCATCTGGAAATAAGGTTCCTGGACCGTATTTATATTCATTCGGAAAAAAACGTTCCTGGACCGTATTTTTACTCATTCGGAAAAAGGTTCCTGGACCGAGTTTAAATTCCGCTGGGAAGAAAGGTTCCTGGACCGTATTCAAATTGATCCGGATAAAATTTTCCTGGACCGAATTGAAATATTTTACAGATAAAAAGGTTCTTTACGGTCCAGAACCCATTTGCGTTTGCTGATTTTCTCTCCTGGACCGGAATTGAATTTATTTAAAATTCCATACCTTTAACAACCCTGTTTTAAACAACACAGGATGTAGAATAGAGAAGAATTAAAATAGCGATGGACAATTTGCCTACTATTATCTTTGTCGTTGACTGTATGGTTAGGATCGTGCGGTTGGCAACGCTGGTTGCAAGGAAGCTCCTCGCGGGGGAAACAAATCTCTCGTCAAAACAGTAGCGAGAACACCCACCCGAGCGCTTAAACAGAACATCTGACATTAAAGAGAACCTCGTGATCTCCTTTAGATCTACTCTTCGCCAGATAACTACTGTCTTGGGATGCTGCGACGGCCCCAGACGTTTTCACCCAGAGCAATCTTCTCCCTGTTTCGCTTTAAGGGCGCATTTTACCGAAATTAAACTTCGCGTAATTCTCTTAGCACACGACCCTAGCCTGAGAGCAAGGCTATTAACTGGCTATACAGATCAGATCAATCTAGCACGTGGCGTTTGCAAATATCGTTAAAGTCAAAGCCGTAAAAATGTGTTGAATATTATAAAGGAAGTTCGTGAAGAAAGGAAGGACCATCGTCGCCAAACATAAAAGGCAGGTTCCATTATTTATCGAAAGAACAACAAAAAAGAAAAACAAGATTGCAGCCCTTTTTTATAGTATTTACCTTGCAGTCGTAAATCCTTAGGTTTAAATCATTGCGCTTCTCCAAGGCCGTAAAGCATTTAGTGTTTAATCTGTTGGAAAAGTTATGGGACTGCGATTATAATCGTAAAATTGGTTTGGAAATGAACGCTGGTGTGTGTACAATAAAAATTGATTCTTGGATCATTTCTAGGTGACAACTGCGGAACATTCTATGTTGACGCCTTTTGATCTTTGTTTTCATGTTGTCTGAATTTACGTGTTAACTTGCACTACAGGGTGAGTCAAAAGTCAGAAACCATAGGACTAATGTGTAGGGCACTTTACTGAAGTTTCCGGGGAGGTAGATAGGTTGGTGAATCATCGTTGAATGGCCCGAGAGGTCCCCTGACCTCACATACATAGATTACTATCTATAGGGTCACCTGAAGGCAATGGTTTATACCACCCAGATTGACCACCTACACTATCTGCAAGGGAGGATAATGGAATGTGTCGCATAAATACCGCCTGCCATAATCCTCAGTGTCCTGAACATGTGCCTCGCTGAAGAGGGTCAGCATATTGAACATATCATACAGACAATATAAGCTGAAGTGAATAACACTATGGTTCCTGACTTTTGACTCACTCTGTATATTCAATTAATGTAATGAAAGCTTTGATCCTTTGAAAGTAATTTGCAGGCATAATTGAATGTTTTGTTTCTTCTTTGGAGGTCATTATAGGTGTGTGTTCCACATGGCAGAGGAAACTGCATTCAAAGGTGAGTACAGTTTCTCATCAATAACTATCTGGGTAGAGTTAGATGTTTTAGGGAACATTTCTTCCAGCTGACTGCGCGGGGTTAGCCATCCAGCCTACCGATCAGAGAGATGGTGATTGGTGCTGGGTTGAGATGACGTCAGCGGTTCACTTGTTGATTGGATATTTCGGGAGCTGTGACTCGCACCCAAGTTGAAAATTCATAACAGCCAGAGAATCAGTGAGAATTTTTTATAAATTTAAACGTTCACAATAAGAGAAAATTAAGTTGCGAGACATGTCAAGATTTTTTGCGTTAAGGTGATGGGGGACAATTTCTAAGTCACCGAGGTTTCTGCAAACACTGTGCAACGGAATTGTCATGGAGGGGGGTGGGGAGAGCTGACTAAAGTCTACAGCTGCTTTTTTCCCCACATAGTAGCCAATATAATTTACGACTGTTGGTGGGAGGGACACACACCGCTACACACACCGAAAGACCGATTGGAAGGATTGGACCCCCAAAAGGTTGTTCAAACACAGACACAGTTATAATTTTTGTGTTTTTAGAGCTCGATATTATTAATCATAATTTTAACAATGCCATATTTTTCGATAAACTACCGAATATACATTTGTTAGTCTTTTTTTAAATGAAACTAGGGTCTCCATGTCAGTAATTACTTTTTCGATTATATTAGTTCAATCTTCACAGAGTTGCTTGCATTTGTTCGCTGTGAAATGAGATTTGAAAAGTCTTTATTTATTGTTTATTGATTTAGTTTTTTACTTAGCTTTTTTGTCACTTTCAGCTAATTGCGAAGATCTGGATGAGTGATGATATGATGAAATTGATGAATGGACACAACCAACACCCATGACGTCGTAGCGAGATATGCTAACGATTCCGCCACGAAATTGTATAAATATTTTTACGAATTCAGGTCTTCATGATAGGAATAGCAGTGCCCATTCCGACGATATTGGAATAAATGCACAACTGGTGCGTAATTGTCCCTTGTCCCCTAAAGAATTGTGGTTACATTTTGCTTGTCACGTGTTTCAGTCGCATCGCATCGGAACCGCTCGCATGCAAGAACGTTTGGGACAATGATGTCGCGGTTCGGTAGAACGTCAGCTCGCAACAGCCAGAACCCATTTTCATATCAGCTGCTGTGTGTTAGGCATGTTTAGTGCATTTTTTTCGTATAAGTTTAGTGTCGTTATTGTATCATTATCGATTGCATTGTAGGACCTGTATAAAACACGTTCGCGTTGCCATACCTGCACCAGACCCACGGTAAACAGTCCAAGAGCGTTAATTCACGTACAGGAGCGATATGACTTTATAAAAACGTATTCTCAAAGTTGTAACGATAAGAACTATCCTATAAAGTCTACTTTGTTTTCAATCTCCTTTCATTTTCTCTGAAGTCCGAGATCTTTGTGGTAGTATACCCATTCTATTAACCCTTCTAGTTATGTTATTGTACATAAATGTTCTAACTTTCGGGTTAATCATAACGTCGAGGATGAATGATGAACTCATGAAATAGATGATGGAACAAACACCATGCCTTACAGCGAACCTAGGACCTGTGGCTTCGTAATACGTTACGCTGACCACTCTGCCACGCAGGTCGGCGGTATATCCACTTTGACCGTGAGAGTATAATTCAGTATTTGAAGACAGGCTTATTTTCTATAACAATCACTAACATCATTATCTCAAAAAATTGATGAGTAATATGCCGAGGTTATGTGGTTCCCTCAGCACGATACGAAGCCAGAGGCCGTAGGTTCAAGTAATTAGTAAAGCCTGTATTCATGTCACTTCGTTTGTTCCTTCATGTATATCGTCAATTCGCTATCCATCCTCATCGTTGCGATTAAGATATAGAAGTATAAAAAATTCAAATTAGTGTTGTGAAAACACAATTTTGGAAAACAGATTTTATTTTTTAAAGCTACATTTACTTAGCGAGTTTTCGGTTTGAAAACCTTGTGTTTCGGTTTTGAAAACTTATTTGTTGGATTCGAGTTTCAAATCCATTTACCGATTTTGGGTTTTCAAAAAATCGATTTCGTTAATGAAGGCAACAAAGATTGGTAGAAGTCTTTTTTATTTGTGAAACGTGCAGATTTTCTTGTGTGAAATTATGACGTTTTTTTTAAAATAAAAAAAAGAAACAGCGTTTTTTGTTTCAATCGTTTCATTTGATTTCTTCTAGTATTTTATTAATATTTTTTGTCAGTTTTGACTAATCGCTAAGATGAGAATTAAAGGTGATAATGAAATTGGTAAAAGGACAATCACAAACACACATTGATAGAACACAATACAAGTTCCTGCCGGACCCTGTGGCCGAGTGGTTAGCACATCGCGCTGCGACACCAAGGGTCCCGTGTTCGAATCCCGCTCGGGCTTGGTTGTTTGTGAATGTCCATTCATCAATCATCCTTTCATCACTCATCCCCATCTTCGCAAATTAGTCAAGAGGCCCAAAACGCGAAGTAAAATAAACTAAATCAAATCAAATCAAACAGTACAAGTTCCACAGAGGATTATACTGGTTGTAAGTCCATACGTCAGAGCCTCGTTAATTGCAAAATACAGCCGAATGCAGTCGAGATGGAAGACGTGCGACATACGTTGAATTTCGGTGTCGAGTTTCAATCATACTTGTATTTTTGTTATTTTGCGTTGTTTTTCTGTCGCTCTTGAGTGACTGCGACGATGATTGATGATCAGGTGAAATTGATGAAGACACACTCGCAAAGAACACTCATGTCCATGCCGGGGCTCGAATCCGAGGACTTCGATGGCAAGATCCAAAATCGACCACCGAGTCAGTATAAACATTTGCAATGTGACTGAAGTCCATATGGATTGGATTGATTTGTTGTTTAAGTTCACTTCATGCACAGTAAGGCTAATCGGGACTGGACCTACAGTTTAAAGTGGGATCCGAACCCCCGGGAATCGAACCCGGGACCCCTTGATTACAAGGCGACAACGCTACCACTGCGCCATCGCGGAGGCTTTGAAGTCCATATGATACATTAGTCTAAACGATTAATGGGTTGGGTTGTTGACACACGGTCTAGACACATGGTTCACGCTTCAGACCCCGGCCTGGACACATGTGTTGATTTGATCGTGTCTCTTCATCAAGTGCATCATCCATCCTCATCGTCGCGAGTAACCTAAAGTGGGAGAAAAACTACACGAAAAAAAAGCGGTAACAAAAATTGTCTGTTTAACAGAGCGAGGGGGGTGTCTGTAAGGGAGCAGCAGTACCTCATAGCAAAGTCACTACAATCTATACGATTCTGTTGAAGGTCTCTTTGCTGGCATTACTGAAAGCCCCGTTTGCATTATTACAAATTTTGCCGCGCGGCATGCGACGCGGCATGTGCCAAGGATTTATTGAAATGGAAACTGTCTGCAACATGCCGCGGCGCAAGTGCCGGGGACAAAATTGCCCCAAACGATTTTGACGCACAACATGCTCCGCGGACAATGGAAATAGCCTGCAGCAAGTTCCTGGGGCACGGCCATGCGCACTAGAGTAGAAACAAACTACGCAAGTGCAGGACTGTCCTGTTTTTCGTAATCTCTGGTGCAACAAGATTTGATAACAATTCAAAATCACTTGCAGTCATTCTTACAAAGTTTTCGTATCCACTTTGATGACGTAAGTCTCTCATCAACGAGTTATATGTTCTTTCCGAATTTCTTTTCGTTAGAAAACTTCTAATCCACCATCTAGGTCGTTTTCGCCTCTTTTTTAGAAGTTCATGGTACGCGCCTATCGTAACCACAAAACCCGTCATAGCTGTATTGTCCATCTTTACACAAGTTAAATCACCACCAAGTTATTACAATACATCAGAAGAAACATTGAACTACTCTCAAGCACTGCACAACTGCGGTCCTGCACTCCAGTGTTGTTGCGGGCGTATTTTGCAGAAGTAGTTTTGAATTTGAAAAAGTGCACTAAATGACGCGCAACATCGCCGACGCATGTTGCACGTCATGAGTCTGGAACTTGTCACAATGGAAACGTAGCTTGACCAAGTTTTAGAAGGTCGATTTGAACAGCCCACGGTTCGGATGATTCGGGAGCTTTAAACCCTCCAACCTCTCTAAACCTGTACCCACGCATTCTTACTTTGCTTTAGTTTACCGCAGAGGCCACACAACAACGCCGTCGTTTATGGTTCGCGAAATGGCGCCGAAATGTAACTTTTACCGTTCGGTTTTTACCCCCGTCCATATCTGGCCCGCTTTGACTGCGTAAGGCCATCACACGAACACGTTAAAAGGGAAAGTTCCCGAAATGGCTTGTGGGTTAAAATTGAATTGTTACGTCATTAAATGTAAATCCCCTTCCGATTTGAGATTTCGCTCAGGCAAACACACCCGTAAATTTATGAATTGGTGCCTCGCCTTTCCATCGATTCTCGATGCCAATATTGTTTTTTCTTGATAAAGCCTACGGGATCCGTAAGGGAGGAAATTAATTTGAATTTTTCATTGTGGTCAATTTTTGTTTCATTCCATGCAAAAAAACTATTATGTTGCAGAACGATGTCCCCGGGGGAATGTACTGCACAGTGAAACAGGGTAACTGGATTTCTGATTTTTACTGCCTTACAATAAACGCACCGTTTCAGGGTAAACCTTGATTGATCGTATACTCTTGGCTTCTGTATTTCATTAGTCCTAGTCTCTAACGTACTGGTAGTCAAACCTTTCCTAGGTACATCTTTTTTTCTAGTTTGTTAGCATAGTACAATAACAATGACAAGGAAATAGTACTAAACCCCTTTTTCACCTTAACTCCACATAGCATTTATTGAAACGAAGGACAGCAATATATATTACAGCCGATACTCTTACGATATCGATGCTTGAATATTGTAACTATTAAACGTTTTTCACAATATTGATTAATATTAGTTGGTGAGCATTCCACTCCAATTATAAGCATGAATTTAAGAAATTATTGTTTTTAAAATTTTAAAAATTATACAAGAATATTATCATAAAACAGTTTTTTCCATATAATATTGGTGGGAAATCAATACAAACCTCAAATTTGACAAAACTTCCAGGATAATTATACTCCGCGGAAGTGTCGAACAGCATTTTTTCCTGATCTCGCGGAAACGTTTTGCATTTTGTGTGGCACAGAACGGGCAACGTATAGAGCACACCTTGTAGGACGCCCAATGTGAACTTCAACTGTTAAAATATCCTCACCAAATAAAGTTAGGGGAAGAATAACCGCATATTCTTATTTCTGAGGAAACGCACATCTTAGATGACGTGCCACATGACCCCCCTTCCCATTTGAAAATCTGGAGACAATTCCAAAATGGAGGCTTTCAAGATGGCAGCCATGATGCATACTGGCTCCATCTGATGTGTCCCCACCCCCATTACCCATATCCGAAGTTTCATCGTCCTTCGTCAAGCCGTTTTCAAATTAAAAGGGTGGTGCTGGACTTTTGCTTCAGCCTATATAGTGAGGATTAAGTTAGACCGGGTGGCCAGAATTAAAGATACCCAACTCAGAGCCCTCTGTAGCCTGTTTGAGGAATCGTAGAACTCTGAAATTTGGTGAATCCAAAATCCAGACCATGGGGAAGAGGATGGCGATAAAAAAAGTTAAATTTTCCGCAACCAGGTTGAAATGTGGCGCTGTACTTCCATGATGGGTTGTAATAATGACGTCAACTGCTCCTATTGGTTATGGATTTGCCTTTACCTTGCAATAAACGAGAGATTATTTTCTCACAACTTCCAGCCAATAATGAATGTCTTTCTAATTAATAACTCAGCTAAATCACTTAACGTGTGTGCTGAACAAAAGTTCGGATGTGATCACCATGCCATTAAATAAGAAAGAACGTGCATTGCTAGTGAGGTTGTTTTATCAGAACGGTAGTATTATTGCTGGCACGCATATTGAACGCTGCTGTACTGGCAAAAACCAACAATAAAGATTTGTACACCTGACTTATGTTTTTCCATATTCATTATTCCTTACGACGTGTTCTGTTTTAAATTCTCCTTCTATTAAACAAGAGCAAGATGACATTATTTGTAGTAGTAGTGTAAGTGGTTATATTGTTCTACATTTGGAATTTGCTAAAAATAAAAAGTGACACAATAAATGAATTGACACACGATCAAAGGGATATTTTCACGTATCAGATCTTGAATTATGGTACTCTAACGATAATTGTGTTCTGCTTCAAAGACATTGACAAATATTAATGAAATAACCATTTATATTTGTGCAAAATGAGGACATACTAATATTATCCCTTTTTTCACTCGAATTCAATGCAAAGATACCTCCACAAATATCGACTGAAAAGTTTCCATCATGAGCAATTCTTCATTAAATGTTTTCGCCAAATCGTATTACCTTCGTTTTCTTTGTTACAGACAAGTATTCTATCCACATGACATGTAGGAGGAGAGTTGGATCTGCATTTCACATTGGTTAGCTCCTTCTACCTGTGATCAGGAGCGAGAGCTTGTGGGGTAGTGGTTACCGTTAAGGATTGTCAATCTCATGGTCGTAAGTTCAAACCCCTCCGGTGGTAGAATCTTTTCGCAAGTTTTAGACATATCCCATTGCATTCGTTGTCCACGCCGTGTGAAACTGAATGATTCAGTTTGGAATTAACGATGGGGGGAGGGGAAATGTTAAATAACAAAATCTCCATTTCAATGAACCGAGAAGGGGAGAAAAATTGTATAATTCTTATAAATATGAAAATTACATTCATGTTTTTAGTGGTATAATCGCAGGTAAAATCAAAGAT
Source organism: Lepisma saccharinum (assembly GCF_977018435.1). NCBI lineage: Eukaryota > Metazoa > Arthropoda > Insecta > Zygentoma > Lepismatidae > Lepisma > Lepisma saccharinum. The sequence continues at coordinate 3,755,740 of NC_139232.1, forward strand.
CTTACTTGGAAGATTTTTTCTTGCTCTGAACTCGGCGAAAATGAATTTCGCACCTATATAATACATTCTCCAATACACTATAAAATGTTATTGAATGTTTCATGTCGATAATTTTAACAATGCATCAGTTCTTGACGCCGAGACGTATTTTCTGCAACTATCCCTTCTCTCCTCTCGTCTCCGGTCCCTTCTGTTTTTAACTTCTCCTTCTTCTCTCCCCTCCTTCTCCTCTACTTTTATCTCATACCGCCTTCTCTACTTTTCTCGCCTCTTGTCTCCATCCCACTCTTCTCCACTCCTCTTATCTCCTCTCCTGGCTTATATTTCCGACTACACGGCACTGTTCTCCTCTTCTTATCGTTCTTCTCTTTTTCTCTCTTTTACTCTACTCTTCACTCTCCTCTTCTCGTCTTCTCCTCTCCTCTCCAAACTCCTTTCCTCCTCTTCTAGCACCTCGCTTTCCTTCCTCTCTTCTCCCCTCTTTGCTCCATTTTCCTAATCTTTCCTCGCATCTTTTTCCTTTCTCCTCATTACTTCTCCTATCCACTTCCTAATGGACAATATCTAATGTGCATGTGGCAACCCTGAAATTGAGCCTAACTCTACACGCAACCCCCCAACGCCTTGTGTAAATTGGGTTGCCTAGTTTAAAATGTCGTTGTCCTAAAACTTTTGAGATACACTGTACAATCATATTTTTACCAGTCCCATAATGTATGCAAGAAATCACAGTGTTTGTCGTCTTTCAGTTTCTGAGCACCATTAAAGGATAAGCGATAAGAACCAATCAGAGTACTGACTGTTCAGGAGACAGAAAAGGGAATTTGCTCAAAAATTTGGTACATTTTCCACGTTACATATATGTTAAACTGCTTAGAGTTATTGCGTAATGTGCATCGTAATCAAGGGGTCCCGGGTTCGATTCCCGGTGGAGGCATATGGTGGTTCGGATCCCACTTTAAACTGTGGATCCAGTCCCGATTAGCCTTACTGTGCATAAAGTGGACTTAAAACACCAACTCAATCAATCAATCAATTATTACGTAATGTATAGTTACAACATCCTTAAATACGACTTAAAATATGCTATGCAGAACTTTTAATATTGCTAGAACTTCTCTATATGTTCTATTTTCCATTAATGTAAATGCTGTTCTTTGATGCTCGTAGTATTTAACAACTTTGTTGTACATTAATGTTCAACGCGGATTTATCAAAAGATGTTTCAGATACTTGGGTGGGCGCACAAACAACACTTCAAGGACTTAGAGGGTAAGTGGAAGGGTGTTCATCAATAAGAGATAAATTTGGAGGAACACGATTTGATATATCTAGCAAAATTGATATATATTATTATCGTGGATTTCAAGTATACACTGCGTTATTTCTTGGAGATGTCGTATGATATAACTGCTGAAGCTTCCGTGGAGATATTGTTTTCCACTATATAAATGACAACATCATCATTACATAACTTGATGGATAATGATAGACTGACAGATCTAGTCATTGCTGTCAGTCAACTGGCGGTCCGTTCCAACTCCTGATGAAGTCCTCGGCGATACGGCAGTGTAAAGACTTGGAAAGTTATGAAATGGATTGGCTTTATAGACGCTGTATAGTATATAGGGCCAGCCCTAAAGCCCGATCGCTCAACCAACTTCAAATTCTATTTTTATATTTTCCGTGGAAAAGCAGGGAGGGCCACATGAACCCCTGAACCAATCGGCTTGTTCCAGTCACCATGGGGAGGGGAAGTTATTCAGGTATGCTGCTTTGTCAAACTTAAGTTAGGATGAAAGCAAACAGGTACGAAGGCATCCCCAACGAAGCCAAGGCGAGGCAAATCCTATCGGTTGCCTCAGGGTAGCAAACGAATGGGTCCTTAGCCTCTTCCTGAACGGCGAGCGAAGGGTATATGTTGAGTTGACAGACTCATTTACGACTGAGCAAAAATCAGTCGTGTGGCAACACCGCTTTTTGCACTTCGAAACTCGGACATCTGGAGGCGAAACGTCTGGTCTTTGATCGCATGGGCTTTAGGTGGGTGCTAGACCTAGGGCATACAAAGTACGCGGGGCCAAAATGTTACAAATATTTCTGTTCTTTAAATCATTAGTCTGAAGTACAGGTATCTTACATATTCACAATATGAACAACTTTACAATTAATAAACAATTTATTTGTATACTTCATATTATTACCTAAGAACAATAAGCAGAACATGTCGAAGGTTAAAATCAAGACACATGGGAGGCTAAATTAGTGTTTGTTTCACTTCCGACACTCCTTATATTTATTACAAAACTGGGCGTGTTCAATATGAAACAACTATTTTATTTATCAAAGTAGCAATTATAATGATATTCAAATCAGCGATTTCTTTAATTTTATATTTACCTACATAGTCCCGCATCGTGACCGTGCGGTCTGAAGTGTCATGCTTTGGGTTTCGGATACAGGTCGAGCGCGGGTTCGAGTCTCCTCTGGGAAGCGTAACAACTTTTCTCCTGAGATTTCGACCAGTGTATGGGACCGGAGGCCATCCACCATCGTTAGGAAATTGCTAAGCTACTAACAAGTAGCGCAACTCGGTCATGGAAAACCTACAACGACTGGGAGCTTCGTCGTGTTGACCACACGTTAACCCGTAAATTGTTGGATGATCTCTTACCTCGACATGTGGGAGCGTGGCTGGCAGTCGGCACGTAGGACCTTGTCCTCACGGGCTGTTATGCCACGGGTTATTATATGATTTACCTACAAACCCTCTCCTGCGAATAATTGTGCTACTTCAAGAAAACTGTTTTATTTGTAGAAAGAATTTTTTCGGATTGAAAGTGCAGCAGTTGAAGTTTCAATAAATTCCTTCACAATATGATTGTCTCCATTTGATGATCAGATATGAGTAATTATCCTTTAGGTGCATATAATTCCTTCACCTGTCTGTACTTGAAAAAGAAAAATACCTGTCATCGTTTCTAAAGTTCTTTCCTCCTTTTACCTACCCTGTTTCATTCTTACTTCCTACCGACAACTCTTCCCTGTTCTTCTTTGTTTTCACTTATTTCTACAAATTTCCCACAGGATTCTTGGTAAATGGCACGTGTGTGCTAAAACCAATAATCTTTCTTCAGGGGTCCGTGTGTATACTGTTCTGGATGTGGGGTGTCAGAGGACAAGTGAATGGACTCTTTTTATTCGATATTTCAAACTTTTGCATAAGGCATGTTGCTTTTTGGTGTTCTTAGTTGAAAATACGAACATACACATTGCATTCTTCACTACAATTGCTTGTTGAGATTATGTTTTGAAATGCCGAAGAATAGGGAATACAAAAACAAGTAATGGTCGACTTGCCAGCGGGAATGTAACCATTACTTGCATGTTTTTATTGTTCTTACACGATTAGACCATCCATAAATAACGTTCCAGTGATTTAAATTGTTTTTATTTTTTATTTTACCAGAAGAACACGCTAGGTTAAATTGCGCCTTTCAGCTTTCAGTTGGCAGAAGAAACTTACAGTTTGTTATAACTTTGCTGCTATGTTAGTTCGCGCACAAACAAAAACACAAACGCGCGCACACATTAACACACACGTTAACAAACTGATTGTTTGACAGCCAAAGGCATACAGACACTCAGATCGGGATCCTTTAAATCACGAGGTTAGTATTAAATATAGATGTTTCTGGCCACAGACTTTTTTGTTTCCACACTTAATAGTTTTCGGGAAATTACTATACAGAGTGTCCCAAAATAGTGTTTACACTCTTTGAACGTTAATAATGGGAACACTAATAACAGCAAGTATGAACTTTTTTGCGTGTCACATACCTTAAAGTTATAGATGTACATTGGGAGCAATACTTCGTCTGCAATGCTCTAGAACAGATTGGCAAATCAACAAACAGCAGATATGGTTTCCACAGGAACGGAAGCACAGGTGTCAATCGCATGTTTCATGTCATCCAGTGACCATGGCTTTGTGGAGTACAAATCGCTCTTCAGTTTCTCAGAAGTAGAAATCTAACGGTGTTAAATCGGGAGATCTGGTGGTTATTTGACACTTCTTACATTGCTCAAAAAATAAAATTGCTCACCTCAACCACTTTGGGTACACAAATGCCTACCGTGTGGTGGGCTTTGATGGAACTAAGAACAACAGAAATGCCACACACGCTCTCTCTCTCTCTCTCTCTCTCTCTCTCTCTCTCTCACACACACACACACACACACACACACACACACACACACACACACACACACACACACTCAATGTAGGTTATCATTAATAGTGTCTTTGTTATTATCATTCAAAGAGTCACTCTTGGTTCGGATAGCATTCTCAACACCGTTTTGGTAGTGTTGGCCACACTTGTAGCGGAGCCCCTCGCTGACATGATAAACACGTCCTTCCAACGTGGCCATTTTCCAACGAGCTGGAAGCATTCCATAATAACTCCAATTCACAAACCTGGATCTCCTACTCTAGCGTGTAACTACAGGCCAATTTCCTTAACCCCAAGAGGCCTCCCCGATGGCGCAGTGGTATCGTTGTCGCCTTGTAATCAAGGGGTCCTGAGTTCGATACCCGGTGGAGGCACATAGTGGTTCGGATCCCACTTTAAACTGTAGGTTTAGTCCCGATTAGCCTTACTGTGCATAAAGTGGACTCAAAACACCAAATCAATCAATCAATCCTTAACCCCAAGATTAAGCCGAGTTATGGCAAGAGTAACAGAGAAGCTATTGACAACCTTCCTGGAAGTCAACAATCTGATGTCTGATCGACAGTATGGATTCAGGAAGGATGTATCATTGGAATTGTTATTACTTAGTCTAATTAATGAATGGCACTGGACAAGAAAGGCAGTTCCCTAGTTGGATTAATTTCCCTGGACGTGTGCAAAGCCTTCGATACCGTTGATCACAAGTTACTAATACAAAAATTATAGAACAGATTTGTTTTCAATAGCAAAACAATTCTCTGGATGAAAAGTTTTCGCGAATAGAAAAATTTCAAAGAAAGTAGGATGTTCACTTTCCACCGAGCAGTCGGTGTCCTCAGGTATTCCACAAGGCTCTATACTTGGCCCAAAATTATTGAACCTATTTATTGACGATATCACACGAAGATGACTGCCTTCTCGAAAGACGAAGGCCATGCTGCTTCACACCGGTAAGGGAATCCCAGCTAACACGATAGATATTATTCTTAATGACGCCAGAGTATCTTTGAGCAATCATTTAAAGTATCTCGGAATCATTATCGACCCCCAGCTAAATTTTAACCTCCAAATAAATAATTACGAGATTCGTAAAATATATCACCATATTTACATATTTCGAAAAATTCGTAAATATCGTAATAGATATCATTCCTTTATTCGTTCTGTATTCGAGTATGGTGCTAGTCTTATTTTTGCGGTAACTTGACTCATGTGAAGAAACTTGAAACAAACCAAAGCAATTTGCTTAAGAACGATTCATATGCACCCATAGGAAAACAATTCCCAAAAATTGCTCAACACCTACAACATACCCACAGTCACTTCAAGAACACATTACATCTACCTCAATAACAGTGTTTGGAAAGTTACTTTTAAAAAGATAACTTACAGTTACATGCTTAAAAAGTAACAGTTACAGTTACTAATTTTAAAAAGTAACTCAATTACAGTTACATGTACTTTTACAGTTACTTTCTGCTGAAAATTTTCTTGCAACCAAATTACACAAATCGATCATTAAATGTAAAAACATATTTTGTGAAGACTAACATGTATTTTACTTATGTTACTGATACATAATATAAGTCTTCGTATATTTATCTTTATTACAAAATAAAGTGCTCCCCTGTGCTTTGCGCCACCCCATGAAGGCGTATAGGGGGTGAGGAGTTTTAGCCCCTAACTTTCTTGATTATGGACGAAGGTGGGGGTGATGTGATCAGCATCACGCTCTTGGTCGCGTTTACCCTTCAGAGTTTCCTCTAGGTACCCACTATATTCGACGCTGGGTGGGCGCCGGAGTCGCTTCAACTGGTGGAAAAATCCAGGATTTCCCCTATCGAGGATCGAACCCGGATCTCCCGTATGGTATTCAGGAACCCTAACAACTTTTTTTTTAAAGGAATACCCCTATGCGGTAGTATCCCCCGGTTAGTCATATATTCTCAATTTTAGCGTATGTCAATTTTCTCTGTTTTCTGTATTCTTATTGGAGCAAACACAAACATTCATGTCAGAACCGAACTAGAATCCGGGACCCCTGACATATAGTGTGTTGTGCTAACCACTCCGCCACGGAGGTGGACTGAGCTACTGCGACTCAAACATTTATATTTAAATTAAATTTATATTTATTATCGTTGTCGTACTTAAGGAATGTCCATTGGAGGGGGCGTTTCTAGGAACTGTATAGAAAAAGAGAGAGAGAGAGATATCACTCAGTAGAATATATTCTAACAAGGGAGGTCTGTTGCGCATAAAGGGCATGTCAGAGAGAAATATATTTATTGTACAATTTCAAGTGATTATGAACCAGAAAATGATAAAAATTATAATGTAGTAGCCTATAATTGTGCTTTATCAATGAAGGTGAGAATGTATTTTTAAACTTACCCCTTCAGTTCTCTCTGGGACTATTACATAAACAAGCAAGAATGATGGCTAAAGTTTTCCTGATTTGTTCGTTTGCCACTTCCGTGTTGTAATTCACTGTTGTATCAATAATAATGGTGAGATCTGTCGCATCTGTCATTTCAAGAAATGGGTTCTCATTTACATCTTAAACGAATAGCACTTACCAAAATATATTACTTTTTTTGAAATTCCCAGAAATGCTTAATAATCGTAAGAAAGCGAATTCAAACCGGAAATATTTTTACTTCCATTTTTAAATCATCTGGAACTGAGATAAATGAAATCTCGTTGAAACAATTACATTGTTTTCCATTCATATGCGCATTTGCTAGCTCTCGTCTTCTTCAGTTTTGTTCATACTACCAGTATCGTTGAATTCTTTCGTAAAAACACTGAACTATTGCATTACGTCTCTTTTCAGAATAATCCGATATTATAGCAAAGAAAAAACTATGGGTTGCTGCTTAAAGAAGGGGAAGTTATAAGGCCACAGAGGAACACCATAGAAGAACAAACTACAGAAACAAGAGCACACAACTGACAAAGGCAAACTGTCAGTAATAGGAAGGAATTCTCCTCCTAGAAGCTTATGTTACCGCTTCTGGGAAATCCACCCCTCTTCCGAGTTGTGTATAAATCTTCGGAATTCAGTTCTACCTTGAAATTTCTGGCGCCTGGCTGGAGCCGAAATCATGAAAACATTTTGAATCGTCTAATTTTATTTAGACTTACTTTTATTATGTAGGCATTTTTACTATATAGGGATCAAGCCATTGCTTGTATTAATAATGAACTAAATTAAATATTGTCGGGTTTTTCAGCTTACCAAATGTCATGTTCATAGCTCTGATGATTGCGGAGATATCGGAGCATAAAAAACTATGGATTCTTTACTTTCAGTTGCTTGATCTCCCATAATGTATGTCACGTTGAAGAAGCATTCGCTAGGTCTTCATTTATAGGAAATGTTATATTCATACTTACTACTTTCCGGTAGAGCTCACATTTAATTGATTTTTGCCTCTTGCTGCCTGCCAGATCGAGTTGGTTTATGTTCCATTGTGATATTATTTGAAAGGTCTACCAACTAACTAACTCTCTAGCCTTCTCAAACCCGAAGGTTCATGGCTGCAGCAACACAGGCCTTCCATCTGTCCCTATCTTGAGCAAGATCTATATCCCTACCGATTTCCTTTAGGTTCATCTCAACGTTGTACCTCCATCTTCGTCTTGGCCTTCCTACAGGTATCTTACCATCAGGTTTCCCAACAAGAATCCTGTCAACTCCTCTTTCCTCTCCCATTCGTGCCACATGGCCTGCCCACCTAAGTCTTCTTGATTTAATTATTCTAATAATATCTGGACATAAATCCAAATTATGTAACCTTCTCCACTCACCAGTCTCCTCATCCCTTTTAGGTCCAAAGATTTTCCTAAGGATCTTATTTTCAAATACTCTCAATTTATGTTCCTCTTTCAATGTAAGGGACCAAGTTTCACACCCATATAATATTACAGGCAAAATTACTGTTTTGTATATTTTAACTTTTAGTTTCTTAGATATTAAACAAGAAGACAAAAGAATTAAGCCTACTTTTTATTTCCTCTTTAATATAATTTTCATTTGTTAATATTACTCCTAAGTATTTGAATTTGGAATCTGGTTCAAACGAGTTGTTATCAATAATTAGATTTTGATAATTACCTAGCACTTGGTTTCGGCCTGTAAGCATATATTTAGTTTTCTCTTTGCTAACTTCCAAACCTATCTCTTTAGCAGTTTTGAAAAATATTTTAGCATTATTCTTGATTGTATTTATATCATCCCCTAATAAGTCTACATCATCTGCATATGCTAACAGTTGAGTCACACCGTTTAATTTTAGTCCTTGGTTAGCTTCTTTTACCTTCCTAACAGCGTATTCTAAGGCAAAATTAAAGAGCAATGGAGATAATGCATCTCCTTGTTTTAACCCATCATGAACTGTAAATTTGTCAGACACATTAATACCCACACGAATTTACTTTCTGTTTCACTGGTGCATACTTTTATCATACTAACAACCTTCTTAGGTATTCCAAACTCTACTAATATATTATACAATTTATCCCTTTTGACCGAATCATATGCTTTTTTGAAATCAATGAATAGCTGATGGACATTTTGATTATATTCCCACTTTTTCTCAAGTGTCTGTCTGATGTTAAAAATTTGATCTGTAGTTGATCTGTTACGTTTAAATCCACATTGATAATCACCTATAATTTCACTAGCATATGAAAGGTGTGGTGTACCAGACCATCAAATTTTGTGTTTCTGAGGTACCAACTTGGTACGGACGAACGAACATACTGGCAGACCATGACCGTCGAATACGAGCACTTGATTGAGATTTTGGTGTAATTAACACCCTAAAAATGAAAGAAAGAAGAAAAAAGGAAAAAAAGGAGAAAGTTTTGCAACCACCGCCGGTGTCCCCATTAACATAGGTCTGTTCTATCCAGTTTCGACATAACAGTAAACGCTCCTTTAAAACGGGCCATAGAGTTCATAGTGCTAATTTCATTATTCTTTTTATAACTATTTTTTTAATTTCTCCACCCGCCTCCCACCCCGCCAATTTCATTCCTGAAAAAGAGTTCTTGTTATATCCATTATTCGTTTGCAAAATCATGTTATATGCGAGGAGATATGAAGTTATCGGAAGCCGAAAATTCACTAACTAACTAACTCTCTAGCCTTCTAGAGAACCCGAAGGTGTTCATGGCTGCAGCAACACAGGCCTTCCATCTGTCCCTACCTTCAGCAACATCTAAAATTCAAAATGTTTAAAATTGAAAAATGTGGAGGGTGGATTGGAATTTAATCTTGCATCGTCCCAGAGGCACGTGGCAATAGTCGTGACTCTGTACATTCTGAATTTATGCAAAAAATCCAATTCTTTCGTTTTCGTCGGTGTCTCTGAGGAGCTACATTTCAAGTCTGCAACTTTGACTTTTTCTCTCTTACCTTGTACCTGATGCACAAGTTTTTTCTTTGATATAAATCTCTGCTGTTCTACCAAGGTATGTTGGGAACTCATCGTCTATCCACAATTAATGCTTTCCATCTCAAGTGGCATAACGTATTAGTTTGGAACAGGATTGGAAATCATTTATTGAGACTGGGGGGAAGGGAGATCTTTGTACACATTCTCCCTCACACACACACAAATTTCACATATTATACATACATATATTCAGTGGCGGTGAATAGGCTCCATAACCGAAGGGGCAAAGACAGTATATACAATGCATAAAGTTTAGCATAGTGAGGGGGCAAAAGTGGCCAAAAGTGGGGGGGGGGGGGGCAACTGACTCCCTCGCCCCCATAATCGCCACCACTAATATATATATATATATATATATATATATATATATATATATATGGTACATATTTGTAATGTTATTAAATATATAAGTTAATTACTAAATATTTAAAAATTATTATTAAACACTCAATTCTCACTGGATATTAACAATATAAGTTGCAGATGGGCTTTTGGAAGACAAAACTTCAATCTCAGCTTCATATCATCGTGTGCTCAGATCAAGTAGACTTAAGCAAACCTTTAACAAAATTGTACATGGATCTGAGAGTGACGTTAGCACTCGAAAGCCGATTCAGAAAGTGCCTGAGAGAATTTACTAGTTTAGGTTGGATTCACTTCAACCAGAAACTCATTTGGGATTGCATTGAGCTCCGATGGAGACACATTGCACACTGGTACTGGGGTACGAATACCATTTTAAACTGTACGTTTATTTTCAATTAGTCTATCTGAGCACAAAAGTGGACCTATAAGATAACAAAACCACCTGGACGATATTCTAATGAATCATTCACTGTCAGCAAAGCATCAATGCGTATGTCATATTTTCTCCGTTCTTAATATTTGCGTGTAAGATCATACAATATATATTTTGTGGAATGTTGCTAAATAATGTTTTTTCTTTTTTAAAAAAATCTCGGAAGTGAAATTGCTAGACATAATTGATTACTCTAGTAGTAGTGATCAGTTTGTTAAGGCCGAATCACACTGAACTGGATTTCTAGTAGGAATACCCTGCTTGGTTTTGGACTGGCTACCTGGCTGGCTGCTAGACTGGATTTGCGACTAAACCGTGTTCTAATTGAAACTGGCTTTCTCTTCTACATTCCGTAGAACAGCCAATCGGAGCCAAAGTTTCGTCATGTGAAGATAATCTGTGTTCGGGAAAAGAAAATAGTTGCCTTTCTGTGGTTTTCGAGTGTTGGTTGTTCGCTGCTCGATGGAAGAAAAACGGAGATGAGGTGTTCATTAATATTTATGAATATATCCAGAGCTATGAGCTGTGTACACGACAGATGTGATTAGCCAATAATGACAATCCATATTATTACCAATGTATTTAGTGCAACAAAATACAATCCTCCCAAAAATTTTACAATATTGTTATATTAGACATTAGGTGATAAGCACAGCCTTGGAATGCAAGAAAACATGGCATCTGTCTGTCTGCTGGATGCTATTGTATTTCTGGCGACATATTCCACTGTGCCTAGCAGTTATTGCCCAATACAACAATATTCAAATCTTTTTGTGAGGAGTGTATTTTCTTATGGATGAATGTACAGTCACCGTCAATAAAAATTGGACACCTAGATCCTGAAATACTCGCTTCTCTGCAAGGCGTTATGTGTGTTATCTAACTCTACGGCGCTGGTAGAAGTTGCTATTGAAAATTTGCTACTAAAATCTATTATCGCCGTAGATATTTCAGGATATAGGTGTACCATTTTTATTGACGGTGACCGTACATATCTGAGTTCATTAAAAAGCTTGCTGAATATACCTTGATTCCATATTTTCTTTCGAGTCATTAAATAATAACAGCAGTAGCCATTATCCTTCAACGTTCTTCCTCAAGCGGCTTATCCATCTTTTAGCTTTCTATGCTCTGCCCAAAGCCTTGTGGGAACAAGAGTAAACCGACAAGTGAGGCGAAAATACTACAGGGGACCTTAGAAAGAGCTTTTCGTGGGCTGACAGCAGACGTCTCTAGCACACTAAACTCCGTACCAGCTAACTGTAGACCAGCCGAACGAGAACAAGTCTCTGCGCAAGTAGTGACGCGAGACGCCTCCACCAATGAACAGTGAGAGAAACGGGATTGTGTAATGGGCGACGGGAGTTACCCGATTTCCAATGCAGCGTTGCAAACTTTTGAAAAGGATAATATTGAACGCACGTGGCAAACGGACCGTACGATTGGTTTAAGATTTTCTTAGGGAAATATTAGGGATAAAACTGCAAGAGCAAATTATGACAAGCCGTGCATTTAGCGTACGGACTAAGGTCTGGACCGTACGTCCGTACATGTACGGTCAGGACCGTACGGTTGGCAACGCTGCGCTTTCACCACTCGATTTTCCTCCTCCTCCTCTGCCGATATGCGCGGCCCTGCTCTACAGTTAGCTGGGACAGGGTATATTGCCGATACTCTCGTGTCGTCTGCTCCTCAGCAGAACAAACAGGCTGATGTAGCAAGAGGCAGAGGTCCCTCACACTTCCAGAAGGGTGCAGCGAGCTAGCCGTGGCAACCGGGCTCGCTCATTCCCGGACCTGATTGGTTCTCGCAGACACGCCCCCATATTGTCGTCTGCTGCAAGCCCGCGAAGCGATCTTTTCAAGGCCTCATGTAGTATAGCAGGTGAGTAAGAACCACAGCTACAGTCCGGGCAAGGGAGACGAAACCCTCTGGGATGGACTATTCCAATCGCGAGAGGGGAAGCAGGTAGAAGCACGCTGTAAACATTGCTGCGGTATTTCGTTTGAATGCGTTTGCTTGTTTAGTTTATTTTCGCTTGCTGTGATGTGTTTGTGATTTGTGATGACTCTTACACCTGGTAACAAACCGTATCGAATTGGAACTGAAACAGTTCTGCAGAACGTAATTGATTTTTGTGACGGAGAAGCAGAAAACGGTGAAGTTTTGGTTCATTGTTGTTTCCGCAGCAGACGATTTTCCCGCAGCCCACTTTTTGCGCCAAACATACTTGCTACAGTCACCCTTATTTTGCCACTGAACACGTCCACTTGGCGCATGCGCACTTCCGTCCATGGCCTCAGCTAACGTAGCCAGACAGTAGTCCAAGTTCAACTGGATTTCTAGCCTCGTGTGATTCAGGCATTAGTTTATGATTCAGTTCGACTGTGTGTTCTTCTTCGTTCAATATATCCCGGGTTCGTGTCTAAAATAAAACCTTTAACACTACACTATGCCCACAGGTTTCGACGTTATGTGGCTACGATCTTGGTATAGTTGTACAGCGACCTCTTCTCTAGTCCTTTCCCACCGACCACCGTGGCGAGTGGTCTTCTTAACGCGTTTCTAAGCAAGGGGTTCCAGGGTCGACCCTCCGGTGAGGCATTGTGTTTGTCCTATCACAATTTCATCAATTCATTGTTCATCCATATCGTCGCGACTAACCCAAGAGGAAGAGAAACGATGTAAATAACAAAAATATACTCCGTCCCAGGAATCTGTGGAGCAACGCCGCACATAACGGTAGAGAAGGCGGGAAAGCGAATGGGCGGAGCGAAGCAGTAGGTACTGCTGCAATTGGCTGTTGCTGCTCCATATTTCCTTCTCACGCGTTCTTTGGTCGAGCTGCCTCGAGTCACTACTTGCGCAGAGGACTTGTTTTCGTTCGCTTCCTTCACAGACTCCTGGCACAGTGAATAAAACAATAAGTTCTTTCCTAGTTCTATGCTTGATGTGAAGCCTTGCGAAGAGCAAATGCTTTCATGTAATGTACGCTACCTGAAGTAAACCTTCCGTCCTAACTGCAACTCAGAAACATTGGAAGGACTATATTACACTGTGGAAAACAAAAACAAATGTAGGCAAGCATAAGTAGTATAAAAGAGGATATTACTGGGACACAAAAAGTATGACCCCCCTCAGACTGGTTTTGGCTACACTTAAAACTATGTCAAGATGCTTATATAAGCTTATTGCCTACAGTGTGCTACTCTGTCGATTCCAAGAATTTAGTAAAAAAGCCCTCGGGATTTCTCGTAAAAAGTATGACCCCCCCTCAGATTGATTTGGCTACACGTACAAAAGCTGCATCTGTCAGATTGTTGTCCATAGGATCGTAAAAAATATGGCCCTCTTGACATTGTTTTGGCTACACTTAAAACTAAGCCAAGATGCTTATATCAGCTTATTGCCTTTAGTGTAATACTCTGTAAAGTGTAATCTTATTAGCTACATCTACACCCACACCCACCGACACCCACACCTACACCCACACATATTTACTTCGGGTCACTTCCGGTTTACTTCCGGTCACTTCCGATCCACTTCCGGTTTACTTGACAGACACCTGTGGGTTTTTCAGTTTTTTAAGTATATAGTTTTAGTAAGTATATAGTTTTTGATTTGAGTCCCAAAAAATTATATATAAATACCAAAATCAAAAAATAGTAACAGACTAAGTATACACACTAAGCATACACACTAAGTATACAAAGTACACTGCTGAACCCAACTGATATTTTGTATTAAGTATATAGTTTTTGATTTGAGCCCCAAGAAATTATATATAAATACCAAAACCAAAAATGCTAAATCAAAAATATTGTAATCAATGCGATAAGAATATATCCAGCCCTAATTGGGCTAAGCACCAACGTAGTTGTGATCCTGAGAAACGCAAAATGCCTACTAAAGTATGCCCAAAATGCCATAGAAAATTTTGCAAGGCATACTTCAATAGGCATATAGGCTCTTGTTCTGCACAGGCATCAACATTGCCCCCACAGCCATCTACATCTGGTCTAAAAAGAAAGCTCGCTACATCCGATAATACTAGACCGGCAAAGCGACCACGCAATGCACCTATTCATAGTAGTTTTAACGGTCAACTAAGGGATTACCGTTTCGTATCAGAGCCAAGATGTGATATTAAGAATTTTTTGAACAGTAAAAATCCTGATACGCTAGCTATTCTAAATGCACAAAATGGCTCTTATAAGCTATCTCTTAAATTGTATACTGAATATAAGAAACCAAACGGTACAAAATTTACACACCCCCACATAACAGAAACTGTACCTGTATACTCAAATACAAACTTAAACGAAATACTAAGCAGGTTGATAGACCAATTGCTTATCAAACATTCTGAGTTTGCTGCTAAAGAATCAGGATGGAGTCTTCGTGGATCTCCACACAGGCTCTATATTAATATTTCTGAATTCAGACCTCTATAAGGTTCTACATATCTGCCTTTACCTGACAAAATCAAAAACAAAAAAGCCGTGGTTAACGTAGAAAATACCGACCAGAAATGCTTTTTGTGGTGTATTTTGGCTGCTTTGTTTCCAGTTTTAGATCATCCAGAGCGAATACGTCATTATAAACAGCATGAACATGATTTTGATGATGCTATGGATGGCTTAGAATATCCGTTGCTTGTCAAGAATATCGATAAATTCGAAAAAGGGGCCAAAGATAGCAATGTTATGCCTTTATCTATTAATGTGTTTATTTGTTCTGCTAGTCGTGGCGATTGCTTAATAGAGCCTCTTAGAATCAGCAACCTTGATGATGACTCTGCTGTCCCGATTGATCTGCTCTTAATTGAGTGGGATGGTACTTATCACTACACTCTGATACGCAATCTTCAGGCTTTAGTCAGAAAACAACAAGGCAAATCCAATAAAATATACAAGTTGTGTCGAAGATGTTTGACTGTATTTAATGGTCAAAAAATAGTAAGTGGTGTTTATGAAGAAAATACCAAAATTGATGAAAACAAGTTGGCTGAACATTTAAAATACTGTGGCAACCATAAACTTTTTCATATGGCTATGCCTAAACCAGACGAAAATGCCGAATTCAAAAAATTCGAAGCCTTGTTGCGGCACCCAGCATATATAGTCTGTGATTTTGAATCAAATCTCAAACAGCTTGCATTCTGCAGCCCAGATCCTGAAGAATCATCAAGTACAGCGTATCAGCTACACGAACCTTCTAGTTTTTGTTATGTGGTGGTACAGGATGGTGTTGTTAGTAAATCATACTTATACAGGAAACCAGATGCTGTTAAAAAATTTGCACGTAAAATAGAAAAAGTGTGCCGTAGCATAGCCCTCAATGTTTTGTTAAATTCAGAACCTATGCTATCTCTAACAGAGGACCAAATCGAAGATTTCAACAGTACAGAAAAATGCCCGGTGTGCAATTCTGAATTTTCGGATGCAAATATCAAGGTGCGTCATCATCGCCATACGGACGGTCGATATAGACAGGCTTTGTGTAGTAGCTGTAATATTAAGATCCAGAGACCAAAATTTGTGCCGATATTTTGCCACGGTGCTTCAAATTATGATTTTCATCATCTGATCAGATACGAGGGGTTTGACAAGCAGGATTTAAATATTTTAGCAGAAAATGACGAAAAATATATAGCTATTAGCAAGATAATCAGTGTTAATGGCAGGCCCATATACCTAAGATTTCTAGATTCATATAGATTTCTGTCGGCTAGCCTTGCCACTCTGGCCAGTCAATTATCTGATGCCCAATTCAAAATTACTTCTGACACGTTTCCAAATTTGGACCTGAAATTGCTTCGGCGTAAGGGTGTATATTCATACGATTATGTTACTGATTTTTCTAATTTTAACGAGTGTGCTTTGCCACCGCAAGAAGCGTTCTCCAGCAAACTCAGAGCATCAGGAATCACCGATGACGATTATCGCCATGCCCAGTTGATGTGGACCAACTTAAATTGTCAGAATCTTGGTGATTATCATAAATGCTATTTGGCACTCGATGTGACGCTCTTAGCCGATGTCACTGAGGCATTTAGAGCATCCTCAATACAAAATTATTACCTTGACCCGGTCTATTTTTACAGTGCTCCAGGCCTAGCATGGTCTGCGATGTTTCTGAACACTAAAATAAAATTGGACCTGATCCAGGACCAGGACATGTATCTGTTCATCGAACAATGTATACGAGGGGGCATAGTACAATGTTCTCAAAAATATAGCAAAGCCAACAACAAGTATGTCCCTGATTATGATCCTGTACGACCATCAAACTATATATTTTATGTGGATGCCAACAGCCTGTATGGCTATGCCATGATGGATAAACTGCCATGTGCAGGGCTCGAGTGGGTTGAAGATCAAACAGCTTATTCAGACAGTGGCTACTCTTCCAACCAATCAGCATATTAACGAACTGCATTCCCTGTTTGAGGATATCAGAACCCAAGTCCATAATCTTCCAGCCCAAAGTTCAAAATTGGCTGTTATTGAAAATCTACAGCAAATTGTAGCCAACATCAAGCAACAGATAGGGATCCAACCAAGCAAATGCTCTGTTTTTGCCACGCAGCTTCAAGATATTGTGCAACAATACAAGAAACTTGCTGTGGACATAAGAATCAAACCAGGCCACGACGAGATTGTTAGGATTATCAACGAGCATCTTGAATCTGTAATAAGTAGATTGCTTACAGCAGAAAAAGAAATAACTGGCCTAATCGAGAATCCTAAGCACACAGTAATCCTCGAATTGTACAGTGTCCCCAACAAAAAATACGAATCACCGTTTACACCAGGTGGCAAACTGTATATGTTGTCCCCTGTACCAGTTCTTCGTAAGGGCACACTCAGACCGGTCAAGATCAAACACTGGTTACAACCACAGGCACACCACTACCCTACCTTGTCAATAGCCAATGCTGACAACATACCAAAAATCACCAGTGTGGAGTTGGAGGATTTTACAGACCCCGATAAACTAGAAACAGCCTATGCTGAAGATGATGGTTCTTTGGAGTTTGACATACAAATAGGGGATAAGCTGTATTTAGAAAATCCTGTAGTATCAGCTGCTGAACACCCCATAGTTGCAATATTCTTGTTTACGTACTATGTCTAGACAAACCATAGTTGACGAGCTACGCAGACCAGCCAGACGTAACTATAAGCGACTGCTAATGGTCACAAAAGGCATAGGCGATCTGTGGCAGGCTGACTTGTTTGAGATGGCAAGTGGACAGCTGAAAAACATACACGAGATCAACAAGGGCTAGAAGTATCTACTTACTGTCAGATACATTTTCGAAATATGCCTGGGCTGTGCCACTCAAATCCAAGACTGGAGCATGCGTTACAGAAGCCTTCAAGACAATCATCAGAGTGGCAGATTACCGCGCTATCTACAAACAGGTAACGGTAAGGAATTCTATAATTTGGTGTTTCAACAATTTGTTAAGAGCCAGTCAATACGACATTACTCAAGTTACAGCGATCTCAAAGCCTTTATTGCAGAAAGATTCAACAGGACCCTAAAAAGTCATATGTATAAGCAATTTACGCTTCAACGTAATTATAAATGGGTTTTTATGATACAAGAACTTCTCGATCAGTATAACAACTCCGTCCAGAACACAATTAATAAGAAGTCATCTGATGTAACCAAATCTGACGAGCAGCAATTGATCAACACTGTTTCTTATCCGAGATATCAGCCAACAACCAGAAAACCTAAATACAAGTTAGGTGATCAAGTAAGGATTAGTAAATATAAACACATATTCGAAAGAGGCTTTACTAGAAACTGGAGCACTGAATTATTTACAGTGGTTCAAGTTATACCTGGGACCCGTAACACATATATAATAAAAGACCATCACAACGAAATCCTCAAGGGCTGATTCTATGAAGAAGAACTTAGCAAAACTAAACAGCCTGACACATATCTCATAGAAAAAGTCATCCGCAAAAAAGGCAACAAGCTACTGGTCAAATGGCTAGGTCATCCAGAAAACAGCTGGATCAAAGCAGACAAAGTGATACTATGAACACCTGGGATGTTATAAAGCGACTACCAGAGCCCGAAAAGAAGACTAAGAAAAATGGCAAGCTGTTGCCTGATAATATTCGTTCTTATTGTTGGCCCATAGGGTTGCGGTAAGACTACGCTACTGGTTGATACTTTTTTACTGGCACCTAACTGGTTAGACTGGAAAAACAGGCACTTGTACGTCTTTTCTAAGAGCTTAGAACAATTAAAATATCAGCAGCTGATGAAGCTATACGATGGACTGGATATAGCCACTTTTTAATCAGATGTTAAGCCACTCGATGACTGTCTCGATAACTCTGTTGTTGTGTTTGATGACATTATACTAGATAATCAAAACGAGGTTCGAAATTTTTTTACACAGGGGCGACACAAAGAGATAGATTGCTTCTACCTTTCGCAGACCTTTTCCAAAATACCGAAACAGCTGCTACGAGAGAACAGCAATTTTATATGTGCGTTTCGTCAAGATCATACTAACCTTAAACACATACATAACGAATATATAGGTGCAGACTTAAGCTACAACAATTTTTCTAAGTTTTGTAGTAGGTGCTGGAACCAGGACAGTTACGGGTTTGTCACAATCGATATGACAAAGAAGCCCAATAGTGGTAAATATAGGAGTAAAATCAACGATTTTCTAGACGTAGAGACGTATATAAACAACCATGAAACAACCAATCGTTGACGAACTTAAATTAAGAGACTATCTTGTAAAACGATTCAAGGGATTGAAATCAGAGAACCGAGGTTTTTATGAACACAAGCGCACAGAACAGCCTATTATTGATGCTATTAGTGAACTGGGTAAAAATATCAAAACTGTTACAGAGCAGAACCAATATTTGATCACAGAGCTTGTGCCGGTAGCTGCTCGGAACATATTAGAGTATCCAATTACCCCCCTTTCTAGTATTCATACACCTAGTCCTGTTCGACCTCGAAGAATCGAAGCTAGTCAGGATCCTATTGAATTGGGCCTTCTTGCTCAAAAATATTTAAGCACACCTAAAGACAACAAAGACGAGGTCGTCGGTTTATATGCTGACACAGAGCGTGATGGTAGCATCATACATAAAATTGGCAATTTTAGGGTAACGTTTATGGGCGATGATCTGATTGTATATTCAGAATCTCATCTTGGAGAGAGATGAGGTTTTGTTAAGTATCCTGGAACACCTGGATTGTGGGAACTGATGACTCGTAAACGGCCTGACGACTATGCAGATCAAGACTATGAGCACTACTAAGAAATACTAATAAAATCGGATGCCTTGTACCAGAACAACGATCCTACACAAAAAAGAGTCAAGTCTAGCAGTGGAGCAAAATACAACAACTTAATCAAGCCGATATGGACACAGATCAAGACAGGTAGCGGGATCAAACAATACAGCACCCTGCCTAAAGAATTTGTCTGGGTTGACGATGTAAGAAAACTAATAGATATGCTGCTCGTCATAGCCGGCCAAGAAAATGCTGGTAACCACAACTTTTACAACGAAAAAGTCGGAATTATGGATATGATAGCCACCCAATTGTCTAATTTTATAGTCAACGACACTAAGGGGATTGGTTATCTTATAAAAATTATTAATACTCTACCGCCTATTTTTTTAATACCTCTGAAGGTCAGGGGCTGGTTAATGACATCATAAACAAGCTGCCATTTGAACTACACATACCAGGCTATCAGTATTGTGCACCCGGTACCAAACTAGACCAAAGACTAAACAGAGGGGACCCTGGTGTTAATCCCCTAGACGCTGCTTGTAGAGACCATGACATAGCATGCAACACACATACCGATCTTGACAAGCGACATGTGGCAGACAAAAAATTAGAAGAGGCTGCATTCGGTAGATTAGTAAGCAGAGATGCTTCTTTGGGTGAAAAATAGCAGCATTAAGGACCACCATAGCTATGAACACCAACCAAAAACTAGGGTGGGGGTTGTAACAGACTAAATAAACTGGCCCAGCAATAAGTGTTACGACTTAAATTTAAACCACCTAATTAAGCTATGTAAACACAGAATATGTATATAATAAACCTACGATGAAGGCCAAGGGTGTTATGTATCAGATACCTTATGCAGGTCTTAAATCTCTTGGTACTATCGATAGTTTTTTAACCAAAAAACAGCGCAAAAAGAAAAGCTCTTGTCTTGCCAAAGGCCATGGTATGAAGTTGTTACTTAGTACCCCCCCCAATTAAAAAAATTACAGCAATCCAGAAAAAATCACATGTAGGTGGCTTTATATTTAGTATCCCGGCTATCTTAGCAGCACTCGGTGCAGTTGGTAGCTTAGCAGGGGGATCGGCTGCCATAGCAAAAACAGTAATAGATGCCAAGAAGAATAAGGCCGAATTAGCTGAACAAAGGCGCCATAATCTGGCCATAGAAAAACAAGGCAAAGGTCTTAAAAGAGTCATAAATAAGTTTAAAAAAACAAGCGCCGCTTACCAACCAAGATATTGAACCTTTAATCGAACCACTGGGCATCAAAAATTTTAGAGGTGTGTACATGTCTGATTCTTTACCAGAACAAGTGCTCAAAAAAGAGTGTGGCATAGTCAATTTGGATGGCACACACACTGGATCTGCTATCTTAAATATTCAAACAAAGCATTTGTATTCGATTCGTTTGGAGGCATTCCACCTAATAATGTAGTAAAATATCTAAAACCTCATAATCTGTATTACAATGACGATCGTATTCAAAATTTTGAAGATATTAATTGTGGACATCTGTGTTTATCTGTTCTTAGATATCTGTCCCAAATAAATAAACCATCAATTGAAGATTTTCAAAAGGCCCTGTGGTATCTAAAACATCATGGGCATATTCCATCTGACAAGCCAGAATTCAATCTTAAAACTCAAACTACATGATGATATTATGTATCCCAAATCAATAGCTCTTAGAGCATTCTATGGCATGTACTTGATCCCTAATATTACACACCATAACAACACAATCACAGTTGGGGATCAAACAATTGTCATCACTCCAGGGCAGTATAATATATCTACTTTAAATGCTCAGTTACCTAGTGGTGTTGTCTTAACTCAAAATTCTGTCACTCACAGAGTAGAGATTGTGTCTGCTACAGAGACAGTAGATCTGGGTACTATAGTAGAGCTAATAGGCTTCCAGAACAACACAAAACGTGAACTAGCTATCAAATACAGTGCTGTAAATATACCTAAATTCTTGGCCATGAGACTCTGAATATTCATTGTAATGTGGCCGAGGGTATGCTCACCAAATCAGATGGCATAGGTACTCACAAACAAACTGGCATCATCGCAACATTCAAACCTAACTCTGAATTTATGGAGTCAATCATCTACACTCCGTCACCAACATTATATTTTCCTGTGTGCCATAATAGAATCGACTACATTGAGTTGGTGGTCACCAACGAAAAAGAAGAATTAGTTGATTTTGCCGGAGCCACAACAATCGCCATCATAGAGATTAATATATAAATAAAATACATACTAAAAAATGGAGCATATCGAAAGCTACGAGCTACAGTCGTTCCCTCCGAACCGTAGAACCTTTGCCAATTTGAATCAGCCCAACACAGAGATTGAGGTTGACCTTGACGTAGGGGATGGCTTTATACACCCCCACAGAGCAGACCTATATATCAAGTTTGATGTTGTCAAGCTCGACGGCACAGATTATTCTGCTAACTCAAATAAGACTAGTTGACAATTTTGTACCGCATCTGTTTTCTCAAAACGAGATCCGAAATCATGGTGTTGTCATAAACAGAGTAGACTATCCTGGTGTTACATCTACAGCTTTGGCCACACTGAACTTATCCAAGACCGAGGCCTCGTGCTACAAAATCGGTGGATTTGATGCTGGCGATAAAATAATAACTAAGAGCCACACTGTACTGTTTCCGATGTGCCTGTTACCTGGATTCTTCTCAGATTACAAAGAAATTATGTGGAAGGGTGGTTTAAGAATCACATTTCGAAGAGCCGCCAATGATAATAATGCTTTGAAGAGGTACAGTACATTAAACTCTACTGGGGCGGCTCTGCCTAATACCCTACCTGACGAAGGCAGATGTGTTATTCAGACTATGAAGCTAAGAATCCCGGTTGTTGAATACGAAGCCAGTTATGCTCTTAAATATAAAGCAGATATACTAAAAAATCCACAGGTGCCTTTAAAATTTTATACATATCAATGTGTCCAGAAGCCTGCCACTGGTAGCTATTACGAATTCGATGCTACGAATTCATTTTCTAGTATACAATATGACATGCCAGATTTTGTGGTGGTGCTGTTTCAGACTGGTCGAGACAACAACCAGCAACAAAATTCAAGCAAGTTCGATAACTGCAATATCAAGAACATATATCTTAAAAACGGCAGAAACGAGGTGTTTCCTAGAGAAAACTATAATTTAGACATGTCCAAGGATGATTTCCTTAAATTATACGAGGCCTACACAGCATACAAAAGAGTCACTACTGGCAATACCAACATGTATTACTCGCCCGATGAATTCAAAGCACAGAGACCAATGTTTGTCATCAACACCTCAAAACGCAAGCAGGTTGTAGTTAATGACAGGACAAATATTAAAATAATCTGTAAATTCCATGATACACCACCTGCTGACACCATATGCAGTGTTATTCTTATAGGTCAGAAATCATATGTTTATGATATAAGAAACGAAAGAGTCACAGAGCAATTCTAGAAAGCCTCTGCATAATGCATTGTCTTAGTACTAGATATACAAGTTGAGCCTGGTGCCCAATTAAAATATTCAGCATATTTTGGGTTGGCATATTAACATGGCAGTTTGGCAAAAAATACTTGTAACTACTTGTGTGTGTGTGTATGTAGCTAATAAGATTACACTTTTCAGAGTATTACACTAAAGGCAATAAGCTCATATGAGCATCTCGACCTAGTTTTAAGTGTAGCCAAAACAATGTCAAGAGGGCCATATTTTTTACGATCCTATGGACAATAATCTGACAGATGCAGCTTTTGTACGTGTATCCAAATCAATCTGAGGGGTGGTCATACTTTTTACGGGAAATCCCGAGGGCTTTTTTACTAAATTCTTGGATTCTACAGAGTAGCACACTGTAGGCAATAAGCTTATATAAGCATCTTGACATAGTTTTAAGTGTAGCCAAAACCAGTCTGAGGGGGGTCATACTTTTTGTGTTCCAGTAATATCCTGTTTTATACTACTAGCATAGACGAAAGTAGAGGATTAGTGATATGTGCACCTGAGATATGTAGCTATAATACATTAGAAACCTTTTCTTACTTTCTACTATGGTTTGCATATTTTTGATGATAAAATAATTTTCCACTTAGACAACTCTTAAAAATACGTACCACAATTATCTGAGTCACACTTCTTCACCGCGCAGACCGTCCATGTTGCAAATAAATGCTCCTACTGAAAATATTTTAATATATGCCATCAGTGAATATAGTCCGTATTCATTTGCTTACTGCAATGGGAGGATCGACAAGAACTAAAAATGTACGAGATTTTTCATTACCCATGAAAAATTTCAGTAAATGGGTCCTACATGAGTGTATCAGACAATCCACAGTAAACGCTGCTTCTGAAACGCACGGCCATGAAATTAGGCGGGTGGCAGAAGTTCGCGCTGTTGCCACGTAGGAGCACAGCCCCGTGAGTTCGGAGGTTTAAGAGAATGAAATATTTCGTTGTAAAGTTGGTCTTTGTAATCCATGTGATACAAATTGACAGTATTTGCTCGAAAGAACAGGAATAACACAGAAGTGCTCCGGAGAGAGGTCGGTCTGACAACGCAGCCCGGTTGACGTTGCCTCACAATGCGCGGGAACCGGCAACTTGTGTCCCGCTCTCACTTTGCTTTTCCCACATGTGGCAGCACCAGCGCAATTCTGCCCAGCCGCCTATTTTCATGGCCGTGCGTTTAGTACTAGATTTGAGGCTTCTTAGTTTTTTCCTCGTAACGTTGCTGTAATTTCCAAACGAAATGACGTGAAAATGAATTCTTATTAAATTACGTTTAATATACTCGATTAGATCAAACAGCAATGGTTTAATCCCTTTTATCGCGGTTACTTTTTCCTCATTAGAGTAACGTTTTTAATCCCGCAATGCTACTTTGAAACACATGTTCACTTGGATGCTTTCATGTAATCTATTTTGACTTTCTAATTAGTAAAAGTTACCCTGGTGCTTGCTTCTGATTGTTTTTTTTGCAAATTTAATTTTTCTGTTAAACTCTATTAAGTGTTTGACGAGTAATGCATCCCTAATTATGTTAAAGCTTTTCCGGATTCCGTTACTATTTCTCCCCATGATTACTACTGGTAGTATGGTTCAGTTAACTATCAAATACTGATCTCGTAGAAGTGGTGATTTAGAAGTTATCAAGTTTATTTATTTTTTATTTATGCTTTGCACTTCTGCAGAGGATTGAACCTCCAATTACAGAAGGCGTAGTTAATTCAATGCAAATTACATGGAAATATATAAACACATATTCATTCACGTACAACACATATAACACATGAGAACATATATACACTTATCTGCATACGTTTAGGCAAGAGGTTTATAAGCAATTCATAGATATTGCATACTGTAAATGGTAGAATTTATATTAAACAATCTATATTCTATCAGAGTTTCGTTTTCTATAGCACTGAATCTATTATTCTTTTATATCTGTCAAATGGAAGTGAAAAATCTACACATTGGTTGTTTACAACAAGGATATTGTAACTGTGACACATTCTATTTATTGGTGAGTTTTTATATTTCCGAGTTTTTGAAATTTTAGAAGTTAGTGTCACGTAGAGAAATAATATGTTTCTTTGATTAAACCATCTAAACTTGCTAATGCTCGTAATTTATGGTGCAGTGTTTAACTAATTTGGAACATCTGATTACAGGCTAGATGTGTAACTAACGGTACAAGCAATAGTAGGTGAATTGTCATTTACCTTCTTCAATCAGTCTGTTTTCTGCAATGTGTATAATCAAGAATTGAAATAAAATCGTGAATAATCAGAGCACAGCATCTGCTTCACATTAATATAATCCTATTTCTTCAAACAACACAGGATGACTGGATGTAGAATAAAAGAAATGAAAACAGCGGTAGAAATTTTGCATACTTATTGTTTATCTTTGCCGTTGGCTGTACAAGCCACAAACAACGCAAGAGATCGATAACAGGATTATGAATGTGTTTTAAACTGTAAAGATGATATATTATCTCATCTTGTTACTGCAAACTACTGTAGAGAGTGTATACAAAAACACTAAATGCATTGTAGAGCAATCAGAATATGTCTTCCATAAACAAATGGCCATTTTTCTAAAGATTTGGCTGAAATGAACTTATGTTTTGGTAAGTATTGATTGATTTCCTTTATTTTACTTCGCTTTTTGTGCCACATTTGGCTAATTTGCTAAGATGGGATGAGTGATGATGTGATGAAATTGATGAATGGACACTGACAAACATCAATGTCCAGGCGGGGATTCGAAGCCAGGACCTCTGGCGTCGTAGCGCGATGTGCTAACCACTCCGCCACGAGGACTGGCGTTTTGATAAGTATTAATTTGACAAAACGTAAATGCTATGTTAGTGTATTTTCACAATTAAAAAGTACGATTTAATGTCTTGATGTTCCAAGTCTAGATAAGTCAATTCAGCCTTTGTTTTTCAAGCACTACAAATTCTACCAGTGGACTAAAGCCTTGTGTAAACAATGAAATCTCCATTTTTTTGTGGAGTACTAATTTTTAATTTCATTTGATTGAATCGCTATATACTTCATGATCGACGGGATACTCGAATTCTTTCATTTAGTCTCTTCATTCCACCTGACCTATATGTGGACAGCTGCAAAGACTGGATTATTGAATTTGCCGGCTGGAATATTTACTGTAATGGCATTGTAATTGAAGTATTCTACAGTCTTCGAATTCAGACATAAAAATGTGGTTTTAAAATCCTTTCGTTATTTGTTTTTGTGATTTCGCTAGTTCAATAACTACAATATGTCACTCGTCGTCGCCTTGCAATCAAGGTGTCCCGGGTTCGATTCCCGGTGGAGGCATATAGTTGTTCGGATCGCACTTTAAACTGTAGGTCCAGTCCCGATTAGCCTTACTGTGCATAAAGTGCACTTAAAACACCAAACCAATCCAATCCAATATGTCACGAATCAGACATAAAGAAGATATTTCTCGTCGTAAAATGACAAACAATTTATGGATATGAAATTTGTAAAGCTATAAGACTACATGTCGTTATCTTCCCCTGAAAATAACTTATAACTAAAAATATACCAATAATATGTACATGAGAAATAAGATTTTTTTGTCTTTTGAATTAATGTGCTTCTATCAGTAGGTACGAAATTCACTAAATTACTTGCATTAATAATTTCATTTTACGACTAATTGACTTAATATGTAATATCGATCATTGAATCTAATTTGTTTTAAATTCGGATAGGGCTATCGAGGATCCACCTGGCGGATGGATGTTGAGTCGGTAGTGCTTATAATCTGGTGCAGCGATCACATAACCAATTTCGCTTTGGGTGAATAAAGTATGAAGGAGCTGCACAATTTGACATTTCAATATCTGCAAGAACTAGTCTCTTGTGACGATACATTTTGCATGGTGTCCAGAGGCGTAAACTTAAAATAAATTTGGGGGCAAGGTTGGCATTAACAATATTTTGTACATATGTCTGTCTCTCAACGCGAATTTTCTTGAGAGGGGCAGATTGTGCCTTGACCCCCGCCCCAATGGTGTCTCTTTCAAATGGGTTAGTTTTTTACATACACAAAATCACATTTTTTAGTGATCATCTTTAATAGCTGAATAAAATGAAATTATACATTTTAAAAAATTGATGGTTTCAATAGCCATTTCTTCTCAAATTAATACAGTAATGTTCATATATGTACTCGTATTAGGACTGTGTCGATAACACTTCGAACTCATTCCATTACTCTTAACGATTCTCACCGATGCCGGTACCGTTTGCGATGTTTGAAGATTGTAATAATTAAAAGATATTCAAAATTGTGATTAATACAGGGCGTTTCATGATGCGGTTCGGGTTGAAGATAATTTATTACAAAAAGAGTATTACACATACCGAAACAATACAAGCACCACTCGATACAGGAAACAGTTCAAACAGTGTTTTCGCTCACGCCGTCACGCTGTAGTTCACATACCCGCCGCTACGTGGAGCTAGTTTATAGTGCATTCGTAAAGAATTGCTCCTACTAACTGTAAATCTGCAGGTTAGTTAATAAACAATGTGTGAAATTTCAAATTGCATTGTCTACTAGAATTGACGTCACAACACCATCTGTTTTAATCCCACATTTTAAATGTCAAACTACACTCTGTCTCATTTATCTCTGTAGCAGGCGAACGAAAACAAGTCTCCGCGCAAGTACTGATGCGAGACGGCTCCACCAATAAAAACGTGAGGGGGAATGGGATTGCTTGGAGGGGGTGACCAGTTACGAGCCTTCCCAGCAGCATGTACTGCTTCGCTCTGCCCACTTGATTTCCCTCCGTTCTCTACCGCTGTGCGCAGCCTTACTCCAAAGATAGGTTGGACATGGTATAGTCAATTAAGCGTAAACGTAACAAACTTATATAGGGTCGAACGAAGATTCCAGTGGAGCCAACTTATATTTCGTCCTATTAAAATTATTATTGTTATTATTATTATATATTTGTTAGAGTGATTCGTGGTGGATTGCTTATTGGAATCAATAAATAAGATATGATAAATGAACTAAAAACATAGGCATTTTGACCAAAAAGGCAAAAAATTATACTAATATATCAAATTAAATAATTAACATTAATATTGACATAATTAAATAAATATAAACCTCTCATATTATTATTATTTAATAAAAAATACCAGTTAAAGAAGCGAAAAATGTTTAGAAAAGTAATAATGCATTGGTATCATGATACATAGAAGAGAGAATTTAAGCGATTTTTTTTGTGAACTTATAATTAAATGTTTTAAGCCCACACAATGTCTTTCAAAAGTTATCGCCTCTGAAAGATGCATCATAGGACACCGTATCAAGGGGCTCTATGTCCTTGCAATAGCTTAGTTTTGCCATTACTGCTATT
Source organism: Lepisma saccharinum (assembly GCF_977018435.1). NCBI lineage: Eukaryota > Metazoa > Arthropoda > Insecta > Zygentoma > Lepismatidae > Lepisma > Lepisma saccharinum. The sequence goes on from NC_139232.1 coordinate 3,784,504, forward strand.
ACATTACCAACATTGGTACCGCAACTAATTAAAAATTGCTTCCGAAGTTACTAAACCCCGTCGGTGCAGATCCGCTTTCCCGTGACAGCGCTTGGACGATCCAAGTGTGGGTGCATCCCATTATGCCACCACCTTTACACTTGCGTCGAAACTTTTCTTATTAGCTGGGTGGGAACTGAAGGGTGCGTTTCACTGTTGACGTAACGCTTGGTATGGACCTTGTTCGGCCGATTGGAAAAGGGAGGCAAATTCAAGGAAGGAATCGCTTGTCGTCTCAAGTGACTGGAACTCCTGGAGGAAAGGGAAGCGCGTCACTCACCTTGACGCTCTCCGAACTGCGGAAGTTTCGAAAGAAACCTCAGTTTCCTTCGTCCTTGAAACTGGGGTGGAAATGCTCAGTAAAATAAGTAAATGTCAGTTTCCTCATCATTAATTTGTCAATACAGTAAAACCTCGTTAATCCGGACTAATGGGGGGGATAAGTTGACCGGTTTAACGAAAGTCCGGATTAATGAAATAACCTAAGAGAACAGCAGAAAGTGCATTAAAACTACGTTTATAGCAACAAAACACGTTTATTATGGCGCATTTAAAGGGTTTGGCCTAAATACGCTATACAGTAAAATATAAAGCAATACTGTACATACAATACAGTACGTACGACGAATGCGATTGTTGACTTCTATCCACATTTAAAACCTTGCATTCTGCTTTTATTTTTGCCATTTGCCTGTCCGAATTAAGCAATGTTCAGCTAGTAATAAAATGTCGGTAAATTCAGTATTATTTTTTAAAATGGTCAATAAAGTCTGTAATTTTTGTGTGCACGATTTCTGTCCGAGCTCACAGTTGATAAGTTAGTCATGTTAATCAATAGATGGCAGAACAATGCACATTCTTGCACTCCTCTGTTTATATTCTCGATCCCAAAACAACAGTAACAAGCGAGACAAAATGGCGAAGCATACGCAGTTCTTCATTCCGTTCATCGCATTGCAACATGTCAAACTATGTGTATTCATGTTGTGTTTGTGTTTCAATAATATATTATTGTTTAATTGCAATCTGAGTGCCATTCCACTAAACAACCGTAGTTTAATCAAGCCAATGGAACACAACATTATGGTTCCCAACTCCAGAGACGAAGGTTTGTGTTACAACGCGGTAAGTGAGCGCAATTTCCTATCGTGTGCATCGTGCAAGCATACACAAACACATTTTCAATACTACACGGGACATAATCAACAAGGACACACACTTTTAGTCCACTAGGGCTGCACACAAAACTGCAATTTGTGTTTTTTTTTAAAAAAAAAACTACAAGTTCCCAGTCAGATTATTTATTTACATATTTACAATTCCAGAGTAGCTATTAGCTTTCTTTAATTATCGAAGGATCTAGTATTAATGCCTCAGAGCCACATTTCTGGCTGTGTTATTTTAGAATAGAAGAAAAGAAGAATGCAAGCCAATGAAGTGCAGGAAACTATAGAAAAACAAAAGGTTGTTATTAATATTTTTCCAGCAAGAAAAGTAGACAACATGTTTTGAATTTCAACATCTGCTGCAGACTATGATTTTTAAAACGGTTCTTTTTTTGCCTTTTATGATTTTGTACTACAATGAAAATATTGTTATATCGTCAATTGAAAAATGTGTGATGGCTGGCTCTGAGCATGATGGGGGATAGAAAATAATTTAGAATAAATTAAAACCCACTTTACTTTTTAGGATGGCGATATCTTTATGTGGTGTAAATAAATAGGTTCATAAATGGTCAGTAATTTGTCGGTATTTGATACTTTTTTTATTTTTTAAAGACATTTTTGTCAGTTAAATCAGTAATTTTGACCACTTGACTAGTTTCCGCCCCTGTTGAATGAGCTCTCGCCATCTCTGTGCTTACAGCAGGGTTGTAAATTCTAATGGGTTTTATTGGGTCCCGCTACAGGACCGGAATCTTTGTTCTCGCACAACTTAAATTCAGTCCAAGTTGCGTGTTGTTTCATTGAGAAAAAAAAATATTCCTGGTCCGTATTTTAATTGATCCGGAAAAGAGGTTCCTGGACCGAATTTAAATACTTTACAGATAGAAAGGTTCTACACTGTCTAGAACTCATTTAAGTTTTTTTGATTTTCTCTCCCAGTCCGGGATTGAATTTATTTACAATAAATAAATCATAACGCTACGCTGTTGTTCTCTCATAGGCCACGTTCAAAAACTTCCCTTGTCGAAGTGTTGCATAAAGCAAAGGACTATATTAGTGTGACGTCACATTGAGTTCGAACACGTCACGTGTTTCTCAAGCAGCCGATCCAAGAATCGCAGCCAATGTGAGCTGAGCCATCGATAGGGTAACGTGAGGCTTCTGTGCTCCTAGCAGCTATTACAACAGGGACGGGCAGTGTTGCTACATCAAGGTAAAGTGTCCTATATGAAAATAAATTCGGAGCAAATGGGGCAGTTCATTGCCAAACTTTTCCTGTTCCGCCGCCACCCCTGTCGTGTCCCTAAAAATTTCGTTCCTCAGTTGGTTGCCCTATGATTTACATTGCAGCTCGATGGGATGGCTATTCACTCGTTCTTTTCAACGAAGATAACAAGCAAGCGAACGAAAAACAGTCTCTGCGCAAGTAGTGACTCGAAGTACTCTCAAACAAGGGAAGGAACACGCGCGAGAGAGTGGGGCTACATGGAGAAGGGTAACCTGACTGCAGCGTTTGTGTTTCGCCCATTTCTACCGTTATGCACGGCCATATTCCTTATATTCTCGAGACGGCTAGTACCAGGATTAGTCTGTCATGCTTACAAGTGGATAATTGTTTTTCGTCAGGTCCGTAATGAAGAACAGGGTTCTTGAAGGTCCAATACGAGACCATGGCGTCGCAGCGCACTGTGCTAACTGCACATTTCTCTGTCATTCTTCCTCGATGGATTTGATTTATTACTTCTGCCACTTTTGGCTATCGCGAAGATGAGAATGAATGGAGCTAAGATGAAATTTATGACAGGACAATCACACACGCACACCTCGCCGGCTCCCGTGGCGGAGTAGCTACGACACCAGGAGTCCGGGTTCGAATCCCGACCTGGACATGGGTGTTTGTGAGTATCCATTCATCAATTTCATAATATCATCACTCGTCCCCTTCTTCGCAATTAGCCAAAAGTGGCAGAAATGCGAAGTAAAATAAAACAAATCAATAAGAAAAACACGACTCGTTGGTCTACAACAATGCAGACCAAGGCACAGATATTCACAATCCGGAGGTCGACCCTCATGAGAGCAGACCTCCTCACCGTAACCCTTCGAGAGACTTGTGAGGGTGGACAATTGCCTAGGCGAGTCATGAGGTGAGTGCGTGTGAGAGTGAGGGCGGTTCGTGAGGGTGAGAGAATGTAAGGATGAGGAAGGTTGACGTAAAATGGACACCTATACACTACATAGAAAAAAGTTTGGCTGGTTTTTGGAAAGCATCCCTCACACACTTCTGTGCCGCTCTTACATGGTGTTAAGTTTTCTCTATTAAACATTCACGCATTCTGAGTTGAAAGTTATCTCAAGTCTTTGATGTGCCGAAATTGTTTTCAGCCTAGTAAAACTGCTCCCCAACTGTAGGCAGGTTGTGCAAATGCTACAAGATTGCATAAATTCAGCGAGTAGCTAGTCTAGCAGAAATAGATCAATCAAACTCATACGCTAATTATTTCAAAATCACAATATGTATTGTCTTTTTAAAACCACAGTTCATATGAAACACTTTTTTTCACGCGCTTCTCGTCCCTCGGTGCGATCCGCGCGGGCAAATCTGGCCCAGCTCGGTCTTCCTCCGCCTCACCAGTTCCAGGTAGAAACGACCGGCCGAAGGGAAAGGGAAGATATCTGCCTTCCTTGCCCCCCGCTGCAATGGTTGAAAACACGTGCTTTCAGGCCCCCTAGTCTATCTCCTATAGGACAGATAGGGGATTGGTTTCCCTTCGATTTCTTTGTAAATCCTCTAAAGAACTCAGGGGAAAATTGTCTGCAGTACTTATGTTCTCTATATTTACACCACAACTTTTTTTACGTTGTACAATATGTATAATATGGGATGTAGTTTTATTATTTATGAAATTGAAACGTATTATGTGCAGACAATAATGTTATGCTTTCATTTTTTCAAATATGGAATATATAATGATTAAAAAACAAATATTTGCTCAGGCTCCATCTCGCTCTCGTTTAAGTAGTGTTTTATTTAAATGTACTAATCTCTTGGCCTCCAATAAGAAAATGGGTAAACTAAACAGTCGTAAATACGGGCATATTTATTTGGGCAAGAGAACGCGCGTTCGTATTGTTGTTGTTGATTTGGTTTATTTTACTTCGCTTTTCTGCCACATTTGGTTATCGCGAAAATCAGGATGAGTGATGATGATGATATGATGAAATTGATGAAGGGACCTCACAAAGCACCTTCCAGGCCGGGATTCGAACCCGTGATGAGCGCGTATTCTTGTTCCTATGTGTTGTAATCTGCATTGAATAATGAAATAATTTGGAATGAAAAATGTATCCCAGAGCTCAAAAAGACAAATGAATATTATTGAAGAAACTACAAAAAAGTGTTCTATGTTACCGGTTTATCTCCTCTAATATGTTGCATTTTTGCCGCTTTCCATAATTTTTTCTAGCTGTATGGATATAATCGCAATACGTAGCTAATGAGCTTAAGGACGTCATGAGGGACAATCGTAAACACAGAACTCTAGACTCCTGATTTCACAGTGCCCTGCAGATGCACTGGGAGGGATTTTTTTAAAAAAGCGTTGCTCTTCCATTACTTTACCTAACTTCTGCCATGACGATGAACGTTGATTAAATCAAACAGGTGAAGGATGGATACAAAGGAACACTCACGCACACGCCAGTGCTCGAGCCCGGATCCTTCAGTAACGAGATCGTGGGATGGAGAAATTAGGGAAATCGAGCAATGCGAAATATTTGGGGGAAAAAAACTTAATCATATACAAAGATGATGTTTCAAGAATCCAAGTGAAAATTACCACTGAGGGAAAATGCAGTTTGTTTTACCGATACAGTTTGTATTTCCACTCATCTTTGTTGTCGGCCGACCTCCGTGTGTGAGTGCAAGTGGTCCCGGATCGGTACCCGGTGGAGGCACATATTGGTTCGGATCCCACTAGAAACTGTAGGTTCAGTTCCGATTAACCTTTCTGTGCATAAAGTGGACTTCAAACATCAAATCGACAAACAAACCAACCGTGGGGGAGTGGTTATCACAGCGCGCTACGATACCAGGAGTTCCGGGTTCGAATCCAGACCTGGCAATAGATGTTATTTGTGTTTGTCCCTTCATTAATTTTATCGTATCATCTTCGGAATTAACGAAATGTGACAAAAAAGCTACGCTAAGTAACACAAATCAAATCATTGATTGATTGCTTGGTTTATGCTTATTTTACTCCGCTTTCTGCCACTTTTGGCTAATCGTGAAGATAATACGATAACATTGATGAAGGGACACACACACACAAAGAACACCTAGTACCAAGCCGAGATTCGAACCCGGGATCTCTGGCTTAGTAGTCAAATCAAATAATTTTTCATTTTCGAAAGCGGGTGGGAGTTTGTGTACTTTTTTTAAGTACCTACATGATTTTGAAATCTTTTCCTGTTTTTGACGTTCTTCTTTCTTTAGGAATACCGGACCCTAAATGGGGGAGAGGTATAACCTACACTAACCCCCCTTGGGCACGCCACTGATTGCTACCCCAAGTATCAACGTCACCGCACGTCACTGCATAAATGTTTTGCATAGAAGACGACGAGTGCATGTGCGTCACCAGAAATTCTTCTAGGAGGAATCAAGCCTTTCATATAATTTGAATAATGGAAAGCAAAATAATAATTATTGTTACATTAACTGTTATAAACTAATATGTCTAATTATTATTATTATTTAGCATTAACTAACTAACTCTCTAGCCTTCTTTAACCCGAAGGTCCATGGCTGCAGCAACACAGGCCCTCCCTATCTTCAGCAAGATCTATATACTCTTTTCCATCCCTACCGATTTCCTTTAGGTCTATCTCAACATTGTCCCTCCATCTTCGTCTTGGTCTTCCTACAGGTCTCTTACCATCAGGTTTCCCAACAAGAATCCTGTGAACTCCTCTTTCCTCTCCCATTCGTGCCACATGGCCTGCCCACCTAAGTCTTCTTGATTTAATTATTCTAATAATATCTGGACATGAATACAAATTATGTAGTTCTAAATTATGTAACCTTCTCCACTCACCTGTCTCCTCATCCCTTTTAGGTCCAAATATTTTCCTAAGGATCTTATTTTCAAATACTCTCAATTTATGTTCCTCTTTCAATGTAGCGGACCAAGTTTCACACCCATATAATACTACAGGCAAAATTACTGTTTTGTATATTTTAACTTTTAGTTTCTTAGATATTAAACGAGAAGACAAAAGTTTATGAAGAGAGAAGTAACATGTATTTCCTGAATTAAGCCTACTTTTTATTTCCTCTTTAATATAATTTTCATTTGTTAATATTACTCCTAAGTGTTTGAATTTGGAAACTGGTTCAAACGAGTTGTTATCAATAATTAGATTTTGATTATTACCTAACACTTAGTTTCGGCCTGTAAGCATATATTTAGTTTTCTCTCTGTTAACTTCCAAACCTATCTCTTTAGCAGTTTTGAAAAATATTTTAGCATTATTCTTAATTGTATTTATATAATCCCCTAATAAGTCTACATCATCTGCATATGCTAACAACTGAGTCACACCATTTAATGTTAGTCCTTCGTTAGTTTCTTTTACCTTCCTAACAGCATATTCTAAGGCAAAATTAAAGAGCAATGGAGATAATGCATCTCCTTGTTTTAACCCATCATGAATTGTAAATTTGTCAGACATATTAATACCCACACAAATTTTACTTTCTGTGTCACTGGTGCATACTTTTATCATACTAACAAGCTTCTTAGGTATTCCAAACTCGACTAATATACATATTATATAATGTATCTCTTTTGACCGAATCATATTCTTTTTTGAAATCCATGGATCCAGCACATCTGTTTTTCATTAATGTTTTTTTTACATTTAATGCAATTAGTGTACTGATATGCATACTTATTGTTTTTTTGTATTTTACACTATTTTTTTCGTTCTTCTTCTTTACTTTGGTTTTTCCTTCCGAATACTAACTGCGGGGAATTCGCTGCAGACCAACCAGACAGCAGCTGTGGATACGACGTGGCGGAAATATGTACTACGTGAACCTCGTTCTTCAGGCGGCTGCGTTTCTTATTGCGCTGGATTGGTCGCTTCCCCGTTCCCCACTTCCCTTGCTAGCTTGTAGAGCGCCTGCCGTAAGAACTGAAAAGACCTATAACTGAACTTTATTTATGTTGTTAACTATAAAATTAATATGGTTTCTGTTCTCTTGCAACTTGAATGATGTCAATTTCCAGGTGGTCGGTCGACGTATCTGTCCTCTTCAGTGGCATCTCATTTTATACGGGTAATTCCATACCCTTAAAATATTTCCCTTGTTCTGGGCATATCCCTCACTTCAACGATTCTGCACACCTTAGGTTATATACGCGGGTAACCATCCAATCCGGCAGCGGTATCCCGTTTCCATTGATTTTGAAATGGCCTCTTCAGTATGATGTCATCGGGATCTGAAAAAGCTTTCTATTTTATTGGCTTCGTTGAACTGAACAAGTAAGGTTTAGCTGTTACGTCTCTGAACGGAAAAATGAATATATTTGCTGCATTCAATAACTTCTGCAGATGTTCCGAGGCATTGAGACGCAGCCATGTTAGAGTTTATCGTTTCATAAGCAATAATTAATACTAAAGAAGGTTTAAGCGGACGCAATTGTAAAGTAGGGAAGGGGGCTACATATCCGGGCCTCTACTAAAGAAAATGCTTAAAAGACGCCGCGAAATGAAAATATATTTTAAATGTGGCGATTTGTTTTCATATAAATAATCACGACCAGGATAGTTGTGCATATTGCATATGAAAATGCATATTTTGAACGATTTTGATAAATGCATATGCGAATAATGCATATTTTAGAGCCAACAACAACTACTAAAATTGTATTATACGTCTGTGCGTTGATCGTATTGTCTTCTTAATAAAATAACTTCCTGTTTCCTTACGTCACTGCTGTTTATTCCCTACTTTATTTTACAAACCAAGGATAAGACATCTTTCATCGTCCTCACGGGAACATTCAACAACTACTCTGTATTGAGTGCATTGAGAGAGAAACGACATCAATGGAATGGAGGGGTGCCAAAACTTCGGGTGGGGGGGGGGGCAGTTTACTTTCTCTTGATAGACAAGGTTACCATTAAGAGGGAATAATGAAGGAGCAAAATTTAGCAAGAAGTGTGTGGGGGGGGGACTGTCCCCCTCCCCTAATCGCAGCCACTGATGGAATGGATAGTATACAAGGTACGCCCATAAAAAAACAGAACTTTTTATTTTAGGACTTTATCACCTTCAAAATAATCACCAGAGGAGGCAATACAATTTGATCAGCGTTTGTACAGGTCTTGGAAACACTGTTGAGAGTCATTGACAGTAAGTGTTCGCAAAATACGCGTAACATTTAATTTAATGTACGCAACGTCGTCAAATCTTCGCCCTTTTATAGCCATCCTAAGCTTGGGAAAAAGGAAAAAATCAGCAGGCAATAAATCCGGAGAATATGGAGGGTGATTGATCACTGTCACTGAATGCTTAGCAAGGTATTGTTGTACAGACAATGAGGTATGAGACCGAGCATTATCGTGTAACAGAAACCATTGGCCAGAATCGCACAGGTCCTTCCTCACCCTCTTCATCCTGTTTCTGAGTCGACCAAGCACTTCCTTGTAATACCACTGATTGATTGGTTTTCAGGGACAAATTCATGGTGGATCAGTCCTTTGGAATCAAAAAATGCTATCAGCAGCACCTTTGTCTTCGATTTCGACATCCGTGCTTTTTTCTTCCTTTCCACCGTGCACTCTGTCTTTTTGTTCGGGGTCATATTGTAAACACCAGGTTTCATCTCCCGCCACGATGCACTTTAGGATGTTGTTGTCCTGGTCCGCAGTTGCCACCAAATCCTCACAGCACTCTTTCCTTTTGTCCTGTAACGTTGTTCCATCTTGGTGCGCGTATTTTGCACGCCGCCTGCACACGACCTGCATCTGACGCACGCTTGCCCCGATACAGACTGCCTGTAACAGGTTGAAACATGCACTTAAGTTTAGATATAGCTCTTTGAAGTGTTGCCAGAATACGGTACCTTCTTATTTGGTTTGGTTCTCTTTTTTTGACAGTTGGGTTTCTTTATGGGTGAACCTTGTATAAATAATCTTGAACTTGACGTGTCAGATAATTGTAGCTTGTCAATTAGAGCGAGTTTTTTTCTGAGTAGAAAAGTTGAATATTTCAGATATCGTGTTGTAATCAAGTACAATCATCATCTGTAATGAATGTAATTTTTTACTCATTTATAAAACGGCAGTAAAGTAAACAATAGTGTGTGGTATGCAAGAATTCAGAACTGCAACTTTTGCATTTATGAAATGTTAAATCGTATGAGGTGAAAAAGAGAGCAAATATCTCTTTGTATGCAAGGTTTATGCTGTAACTGAAATAAATCATTTAATAAAGGTAAGCTGTTTTTCTAAGGTTCATATTTATTTGCATCTTATTAGTGCACATGTCAGGTATCTTAGTGAATAACTATCCGGGTCCTAGAAATAACTAACTACCTAACATAAATTGGTCCCGAAGGCGGGGCAGGGGGGGGGAGGTCATAATGTAGACAGCTCCGTTCTACATATATGTATATTAACCCGGTTCCGAATTTAAGTAACCAACATCAAGCATTTGTAATTAATGCAATATATAAGTATTTACTGAACTACAGGACGCACTCATATCAAATGCATTTCATTTTTCATTCTTTGAATTTATAAGAATAAATCTATTCGGTTCACTGGTATGCTTACATTCTATTTCAGCATGATCAATAATATTTCCTTAGAGTATTACAATTACTAAATAAGTTTTAATTTTGCTTCGTAAATATGTCATCGTCAGGACCGAGTCGTTATGTAACCGATCGAAGATCATGCATTTCGGGTATAGACACTTTAGCACCATCTTATGGCAATTTATGTAACTTCTTTTGCGATGAACTGATTCCTCGGGTTACACTAAGGCCTATTTAGTTCATGCATGCACTTGATCGCAAATATGATTTTCTTCAACTTTCGCTCGTTTCTGTAAACAGCAACAGATGGTATACAACAGAGTACTGCGTGGTTACACAAATCACCGCTCTAACCCGTGAGAGCGCTGTTGTGCAGGGAGATGCTTGAACCGACTCGTGAAAGAAGTTCGCCTTCCCACCGCACTTCTGCTATGGCGCTGCTCTGCTGAAATCCTAGACAATAAGAATGAACAGAGAGATTGGGAATTAAATTGTTACCGAATTTTTTTCGATTAGTAATCCGACAATTTCCAACGATTTTATCATTTTACATTTATTGTCATAATTCCCCTTCCTTTCCTCACAATGTAAATATGTTAACATGTTTCTCTTCTTTCGATACTGCTTAAACTTTTATTTACAAGTATCTATAAACAATGGCGTCGTTATCGGGGGAGAGACGGTTCCCAAACTCAGTAAATACTCCCTCCATGTCCACAAATATACGTAGTTTACACTAGAGATGTTCAGATGACATAACACAAACGAATATTTTAATAATTTGGTTTGATTTCGACAAAAACATTAAGTCCACATGCTAAACTTTTCTCCACACTAGTTCGAAAACAGCCTGGTTGTGGGTATTATTTCTCCGTGTCCTCTCATCAATTTCATCTCATCATCACTTATCATCATCGTCGCGATTAGCTAAAAATGGAAGAAAAGCCACATAAAATAACAAAATACAAGTAGAAATTACACTGTTAGAAGAATGAAGAGTCGAGAATGTTTTGTGGGGTTAGTCATAATCAACAAACTTCCTACTTGGGGTAAAACTCGTTATACCACCAAGCCTTTGGGAAGCGGGCGGCCTCCCCGATGGCGCAGTGGTAGGGTCGTTGCCTTGTAATCAAGGGGTCCTGGGTTCGATACCCGGTGGAGGCACATAGTGGCTCGGATTCCACTTTAAACTGTAGGTCCAGTCCCGATTAGCCTTACTGTGCATAAAGTGGACTGAAAACACCAAATCAATCCAATCCAGTCTTTTGGAAGCGGGGCTTAAGAACTACCAATATTAACTCTCAGATACGCTTTCAAATGTGGAAACCTTTTTTCTCACTGTATAGACTCTAGATTCGACCCAGGACGTTTAAGTTTGTTCGTTTACACTTCATCTAATCCACTGGCGTATGCAATTTTTTTTTTTCGGAGGGGTGAGTATTCAGGCGCGGAGCCACGGGGAGGGCGATAGGGGCGGGGCAATCGCCCCTTCCAACTGCCAAGTTTTTGAATATACGTGTTATTATTCTTAATACGCACTGACCTCAAATGTACGCTATACTTTCCAGCCTGGATAAGGCGAAGACTTAAACACTAGAGAAATTGTTCTCAACCTTCGTGAAATCATGTCCCTGTATTTTTTTTTTAAATCAGTGCCCTTAGTCCCAAGAATTTTCCTCGTAAATACCTTTCCAGTATTGAGATTTTATGCATGAATTAACATGTACCCATGAAATTAAATATTGATAAATAAATTCTAAAATATAGTAATAATACGTAGTTGGATTACGTGTAGCATTGTTGGCAAATATAAAAATATGGATGACGAAGTGATAACGTCGTCTCCTTGTAATTAAGTGATACCCGATAAATAGACCTCTAATTATGCATAAAATGTACTTATAAAACGAAAACTCACAACTCAAATATGATAATGGGATTGTGTTATTTGTCTAACAATTTCATCAGAACCTTTCGCAGCTCAGTATAGTTGATACGAGGGCCCGGCGGTTAAGAAATAATGCACTAGAGTACTTTACCACCTTGACTAATCTATTTTGGACTGAAGTGCCTCTATGTGCTGACATTTTAAAATAAAACAGTCACGCCCTAAATTACCGGAACATATCCTCTTTACACGATATTCAAGGCAAATTGCAGCCGACAACTGCATCAAAAACTTGATATAGAGAAAAGAACGTTGTGTTTAAATCTTAAAACATTGTACAGTCATGGACACTTCTGGGTTGTAACGAATACATTTTCAATGAAATCGTTACAGCCCAGCAGTGTCTGTTACTGAACATTTCGATTAGAAGTTCAAACATGTTGTAAGGCCTCTGGTTCGGCTCTCTGAAAATAGTTCGTTGGGGTGACGTATTCATTGCTCATTCGTGAACAACAAACTTAGGCGACACGTGCATCTTGTCGTGTTTCTTCGGTTCGAAAGGTACAATTGATTACACGTGTCTCTTGCAGCGTTGTCGCATGTCGCTTCGGTGTGAATTCTTCCTTAGATAAATAGTCAACACTGACGACCACACTACTTTGTGTGTATTTTCGATATTATCCTTAGTAAAGTATATCTGAAGTTAAAACTATACTCCGTCCCAGCTAACTGTGGAGCAAATGTCTGCGCAAGTAGTGACGCGAGACGGCTCCACCAATGAACACGTGAGATGAACGGAATTGCGTGGAGTGGGGGAAAGTGACCGAAGTTACCAGCCTTCTCATCAGCGTCTACTGCTTCGCCCTGGCCATTAGATTTCTCTCTCGGCCTTGCTCCATAGTTAGTTGGGACAGGGTATAATTGCTTATCTTATGTTGTTATAACGTAAACTTTTCCCCCGGAAATTTTTGGTGGGGGCATTTTTGAGGCCAAGGCTGTTGATGGGAGAAATCCTCCCTGTCCCCCCAGGATTTTACACCCTGGATACAAGTGGAAAAAGGAAGCTAAATATAAATAGTAATATTACTTCGAAAGTGTTTTTGAGGGAACTTGATCCGAACACTGCGAGTTGTGTGCTTCTTTGCGAGTGTCCTCTTGACGATAAGCCACGAGAGACAGTAAAGCCTTGCAAGTGTAGTGATCGTAGTTCGTAGTTCCGGTAACAGCCGCACGTGGCGTTTGTGTCCAGTTCGCTTTCCCCGTTTGAGCACGTATCTCCTCATCCTGCCACTTACACTGGCGGCGCTACAGGAGATTCAGATTTCCGCGAACGGGAAACGTGGAATTTATACTTGATCCATCTTATTTGAAATAAGGTAAATATAAATTTAACCGTAATTGAGTTGGTTTATCAAATGAGTAACTGTTACTGCATCTGCATAAAACGTACTTATTTCTTCACACAAATGTAGCCTATTTTTCACTGCAGACTCTCTCGGATTTTAACTTTTGACGTAAGTTAGTTGTTTTCTCATTCTGCAAAAAAAAAATTAACTCCTTCTCTTTATGGTATCAACCATTAGAACTCTCGCGTAGTTTAATGGTTAGCGCTCTCACCTTCGGTGCGAGCTGTCCTGGGTTCGCTGGGACACAGCGTCGCGAGGACATTTGGACAGTCACTTTGAGAGAAGTAGTGGACACTCGTCTAGAAACTCAGAGATCATCTCAAGTTAACAAAAACCTAAAGCTTGTTACTTTTATTGTAGCATGTAATACGAATAGTTGTAGCTGGTTACACGTAGTTGTAACATATAATATTGTAGCAATAACAGTTATTATTCGAATAGAATAGAGGGCCTCCCCCATGGCGCAGTGGTAGCGTCATTGCCTTGTAATCGAGGGGTCCCGGGTTCGATACCCGGTGGAGGCACAAGTGGTTCGGATCCCACTTTAAACTGTAGGTCCAGTCCCGATTAGCCTTACTGTGCATAAAGTGGACTTACAACAGCAACTCGAATAGAATAGACAAGGTAGGTAAAGTACCCCGTGCATTTTGTACAATGCCATGAGGCATATATAGAAGGATGTGTGGATAGGCCGTACACATTCTATAGTTCTCGACCATGTTGGGTGTTGTGATCAGCACCACGCTCCGTCCTCCTTTACCTCCCAGATTTGCTCCCTAGGTACCCATTTAGTTCACGTTGGGTGAGCCTCAGAGCCGCTTTATGCGACCTTCCGACCTTAGACCGCCCGACCCGGGAATCGAACCCGGGTCTCCCACGTGGCAGTCAGGCGTCCTACCGTATCGACTATACCACCGCGGCTCCAATCGAATATAAGAACTAAGTAGAAAAATGCGTTAAATCTACAAATTTAGTGTATAATACAAGGACCAGTTTATTTAAACGAAACAATAAATTATGTGGTTTTACAGTTTTCAAAAAAATCCAAAAGGCACACAAAATAACGCTATGGCTACTAACTTTTAAAGCTATTTTGAACGATGTGTGCAAAAGTTAATAACAAAAGACATATAATAACTATGCAGGACACCAACTGTGTGAAATGTAATAAAATAGGAAACGCAGTTGTGCTGGATATTCAATATTTCGTGGATCGAGTAAAAAATGTCCCCAAGTATATAACGATGATGATGACAATAATAATAATATAATATTATTTCTAATATTAAAGTTTATCAATTGCCTGACCACCCCTACAAAAATTCCTGGCGACGCCCATGCCTTCCTGGTACCTAACCATTCTGCTATTCTCTGTTCCGGGAATCTGTGGAGCATGGCCGGGCCTAACGGTAGAGAAGAGGAGTAAACGAGTTGGAGGAGCGAAGCAGTGCTGCTCTGGTAGCTGCAGCCGTAATTTTCTCTTCGTGCGCTCACTTCCCCTCTCACGCGTTCATTGGTCGAGCCCTTTCGAGTCACTTCTTGCGCCGAGGTTTGTTTTCGTTCCCTAGCTCCAGAGATTCCGGGGATAGAGTATGCAGTAACTCATCATCAACATTAGCATATAAGCCCCTGTTGAGTACCCGCAGGAGAATTTTCGCCTGCTGCAATATCAGGCTGATTGTTTTGTATTCGTCGCATTTTCTAACGTTAATTTTCTTCTTTTATACATACTCAATCACCATTATTATGAATGGGCATTTTTTAAATGCGCAACCGTGGGAATTCTCCAAACCAAACCCTAATTTTTTTTGTCTGACGTTAAATAAAGTAAAAAATGAATGAATTTCGATATATTCTTAAAAGTAATTAATACGAAATTAGCAAATGTGAATGGTTTACATCAGAACTGAGGATTGCTGAGGGTGAATAAAAAAAATCATTACTTTTATTTAAAAGAATGAATTTTGATGGTTTTTTTTATTTTTGACACAATACATATAGATAACATAACCCACAGCTCTACAGCACCTTGAAGGGCCTTGGCTTACCTACCGACTGCTGGTCTCCCTCCCACACTGTTCCGCCGTCACCTAGTTGGAGCGTGGAGTTCTTAGACCAGTAAAGGGGGACGGGTGATCAGCCCGACGAACCCCCAGCCGTTTACTGTAGGTCTTCTCGACCGGGTTACGCTCACTCACTCGGAGCTTCCCAATTTCCTCACGATGGTGGGTTGCCACCGGCCCTATACGTAGGCCGAATAAATTCCGACCAGAGCCGGATTCGAACCTACGCCGTCCCGCAGCGAACGATCTCAAGACGAGTGAACGCCTTAACCCGCTCGACTACGGAGGAGGACTAATACATATAGATATATTTTTTTATATAGAAATGCTTTTTTTCTGGTAAACGGCCCTGTAAAATATATGAACAGTTTGATTAAAGCAAATAAGAAATTATATGTAAATATATATATATATATATATATGTTTGTTTCTGAACCTAATATGGAAATTTTTGTTGAATGTGTTAATGAAACTATAATATATAGTTTAAGTTACTCCTCTTCCAGTGGCCAGGGATCTCGTGTTCGAATCCTGGCCTGGGCATGGATTTTTGTGAGTGTCCATTCATCAATTTAATCTTTTCGCAAATTTGCCAGAAGTGGCACAAAAAGCGAAGTAAAATAAAGGAAATCAATCAATCAATCTTCTTCCAGTGGAAATAAAATATTCTGGATGTACGTACCATATAATTGTAACTTAAAATATTTTTAAAAGTCTTTGTAGCTGAATTTTGGCCCTTTTTTAAATGATAGTTGCAAAATATTAGCAACCATGTTTATTTACAGCTTAATGATAATGAACACTATTTACGGTATAACATGAATAAAATTTTGTATTTTTTCTCTACACAACATATTTGCTACTTTTGCCTATAAATTTTTTTTAACTTAAAATGATGAGAAATTTAAGTTTACATATTGTATTTCCATTCGTATGAGGGCCTCCCCGATGGAGCAGTGGTAGCGTTGTTGCCTTGCAATCAAGGTGTCCCGGGTTCGATACCCGGTGGAGGCACAAGTGGTTCGGATCCCACTTTAAACTGTAGGTCCAGTCCCGATTAGCCTTACTGTGCATAACGTGGACTTAAAACAACAAATCAACAACAACAACTACATTCGTATGAGCTTCACCGCATCAGTACATATATTTTGTTTCCTTTCAGTTTCCTTTCTTAGAGCCTAATAAACACTGTTAAATGATTTCGAGATTAATGCACTTTCACCAAAAGGGATTCTGGTATCTACAAAATCCTTACGTACATTATTCTATAAATTATGTATTTAGAGAGATTTAAATCTGTAGATTTTTTTTAAAAAATCTCCTTATTTAAATCGCGATTTATATCAATCCACCTTGCTTAAAAGTAATTAATACGAAATTAATAAATGTGAATGGTTTAGAACAGAACTGATGATTGGTTGCTTACATGGAAGAAGCTATCGGGCGGGGCGCGGAGGCTCGTGCCTCTCTTAGAGGGATAACTAAGCATATTACCAAAAGCATTGATACCAACGAACAACAAATGTTCGAACAATTATTTTACAGATAGTTAAATGGTAACAAAAGTCTCACGCAAATACGTACATTAAACGGGACTAGATATAATAGACACGTACAAGTATGACACCTGAAACCGAATCCGGTACTTATGGATTACCAGTCAATAACGTTAACTGCTTAACTGCTGACACATAGCGATAGCATTTGACTTTAGGTAAGACATTCCTGATGTTTGTGACAGTTTTCTCTCAAGAAATGAATTTCGAAGCTTAGCTCTTTCTCTATGCAATCGTTGTTAATACAAATAGACAAATAACTACTTCTATTTCACAAAATCTACTAATGCTATCACCTTATAATCAATGGTCCTGGATTAGTTTCCTGGTGAATGTACAGTCATCGGCAATAGAAATGATACATCTAGATCCTCAAATACTAGCTCCCCTGTAAGGCGTTATGTGTGTTGCCTAACTCTATGGCGATGATTGACACCCGTAGTATGCAGACACGTTGCTAGATGCCAGTGTGATGAACGGTTAGTATACAGAGGACAGTGGTAATTCAATATTGAGTCAATCGTCCTGCAACGGCGTGAACCGCGTTCGTGTATCAAAATAGCAGTTCTTCGGGGGGAGAAATGCCAGAGAATGCCACAGGGAGCTGGTGGCAATTGTGAGGAATAGTGTTCTACCAAAGATAAACGTATTATAAGCAGATATGGAACTCAGGCAGTAAACCTTCTGCGCTTTAAATTACTGCCTGCAAGAAGTTCTAGTACCGACCGCTGAGAGGCGCCACTCGTGCTTTTTGCTCAGGCTGATATTCAGCACAGGTCAACGAATGGATCACCCTCCTCACACCAGGGAGCAAGGAATAGCTACAACAGAAAATAGGTTTCTCTTCGAAGATCCTCGCAAACTGTTTTAAATAGTTTATTCCAGAAGTGAAAGTAAAAAGTGTGAGTGGCGCCTCTCAGCGGTCGATACTAGAACTTCTTGCAGGCAGTAATTTAAAGCGCAGAAGGTTTACTACCCGAGTTCCATATCTACTTATAATACGTCTATCTGTGGTTCTACTGTAGTATGCGCATCCTTTTTCCCTGTAAAGCACACTACCACATAAACAAAAACTACACACCCATAAACTCACCAAACAACAATACAACATGCGAACACGACCACACAACGTCGCATCAACCCACTACACTCCTGACATATCTCAGTCAAATAGACGTAATGAAACACATTACATACCTAAGAAAACGACCACAAAACAAGTAAACCGGGTTTGTTCTAGACTACCTAACAATTCCGGTTCCAGACCCTGCGGATTACATTGTAACTTGCAGGAATGTATGTATATTCTTTGCACCAAATAAAGTCACGACAAAATGAAAACGGGGGAACTGATCGATATTCCGTGGAAAAGACGTTCTAGTCTTTTTAGGTACCAGAATTTAAGCACATATCCTCGAATGTATGCGGCTGGAGGCGGACATATTCCGGGGGTTCCCCCTTTTTCCTTTGTATCAAAATAGCCGTTCTTCGGGGGAGAAGTGCCAGAGAATTTCACAGGTAGCTGGTGGAAAATGTTGGACATACTGTCCTACCCTACTATGCGCCTCCTTTGTTCCTGTAATACTAATGTAGCTATGATTCCTGACTTGTAAGCATATGTGGCACGGTATTGTCTTTAAGGATGTTTTGCTCGCTTCTCTATCCTATTCACTTAGCACACGTGGTCATACATTCCAAAATAATATATATATATATACACCCTGTCCTCTTGCATTTGCACAGTCACGGACACTTATGGGTAGTAATGATTTAATTGATAGTCAATGGTGTTGTTACAACCCAGGAGTGTCCGTGACTGTAAATGCCGGCCTCCGTGGCGGAATGGTTTGCACATCACGCTACGACGCCAGGGGTACCGGGTTCGAATCTCGGCCTGGGCGTGGATATTTGCGAGTGTCCATTCATCAATTTCATCATGTTATCACTCATCCCCATCTTTGCAAATTAGCCAAAAGGGCACAAAAAGCGAAGTAAAATAAAGCAATACATTTGTGCATTTCGGATTCTAGCGAAAAAAAAGCAATGCTTGCCATGACGTATGACCTAATTCTCGTAGCAAATTTTCAAGAACAAGTTGTGCCACCTCCGTCGAAAAATCTACAGAAATATTTTCGTTTTTAAAACTATTAAAATAAATACTTTTTTTTTTGTATAAAGCTAAATTTATTACCAAAAGAAAGCTTAAACATTAAATGATTATTTGTGGAAAAGAGTATTGGACAAATGGTGACCGTTCATGTTTTCACATTCAATTATTCTTGAATTAAAGTTTTGGATCACTCGCCGAAGCATTGCACGAGGAATAGCATTGATTTCATCTTTGCCCCAATTCTCTCAAATATTGTGGCATTGGGGTGTACCTTACCCATAAGGTTTTCTCACCCATACTTAATTAAATTTGCTCTTGGGACGTCTCTCATTCCTGCCAGGTTATAATGATGCCGGTACAAACGAGGCGCAACAACATAACAATCGTTATTGTTATAAAACGCACGAACACAAAGAGCCAAAGAGCGCTCCATGGCAACTAAATATTAACAATGTTGCTAATCGTTTCCGATCTCTCTCATTTCTCCGTAATGTTCGAATTGCCCCAGAGGGCGGATTCAAAAACGAAAATATTTCTGAGGCACTCCTTATATCCAATGGTATATGCTACACCACATTATGTGCCCCTCTCTGATAGAAAAAAAATCTAGATCAGCCTACGGTCGCTGACGATAGAACCATTGTTCGGATGTAATGAACATAATCAGTGGCATAGATGTTCAAATCAACAGAGATTTGTCGCAAATATCGTTAATTTTCTCTTCTTGATTGCGTCAATATTGCCGGAAGATGGCGTTGGTAGCTGCCAAAGGATTGTAAGGACATTGTGTTTCTCGGAGGAAGTAATTTGCCTACACCGCTCGGCTTGCATTCAGGCGGAAGACCTACCAAAACGTCAAACAGTCCGTAACTCGCGGAAACAGCAGATCCGAGCAGAGGAACACGTGATAAGAACGCTTCCTCCAAGCGGACTGGTATGAGATTAAGTGGCCTCTCTCCCCTGCTGCTCCTTGCTTTCAAAACTTCCTCCCTAGTTAGTCAATTTTCGAATGGCTTCCCGCGATACGTTCCTGTGGATTGAAAGAACATACGTAGCTTTACACTTTGTTTGAACTTTACAGTTGCCTTGTACATTTTCCCGTTTCACAGCTTTGGAGCAAGGTTCCTGTTAATTTTTTAAAAAGTTGAAGTCTCGCTGTAGAGATTCAGCGTAGACGATAGAGTTACAGTACACAAAGGACAATCGTGTGGACGAATTACACATGGGTAAGAAAGGTTTCCTTCATTATTTTTCCTCTTGTTGCTTGAGCAAACAACATCGTGTAAACAAACATGTAAGTGAGGGATGTCCACGTAAACAACATAACGAATGTTTATGTTTTTGTCGGGTGTGGTCAAAAGTGGATGAAATATTTGCAGGTGAAGTCAGCTTCGGTGATCATGGCTACTGGTTCTTTGTTTCTTTCTCTCTATCTTCATATCTTCCTCTCTCATCGATTCTCACTTTCTTTCTTCATCACTCTTTCTTTCTTTATATCTTCAGTCTTTTCTCTCCTTTTTCTTTCTATTCTTCTTCTTCATTTTTCTCTATTTCTTCCCTTTCTCTCCTTCTTTCCTTTTTCTCTTCTTTTTCTCTCTTCCTTTCTTTATCTTTTCATCTTTTTAACTCCTTTTCTCTCAATTCCTCTTCTTCTTTTTCTCTATTTCTTCCCTTTCTTTCCTTCTTTCCCTTTTCTCTTCTTTTTCTCTCTTCCTTTCTTTGTCTTTTCATCTTTCTAACTCCTTCTTTTTCTCTATTTCTTCGCTTTATTTCCTTCTTTCCTTTTTCTCTTCTTTTTCTGTGTTCCTTTCTTTTTCTCTTCATCTTTTTAACTCCTTTTTCTTTCTAGTCCTCTTCTTTGTCTCTATTTCTTCCCTTTCCTCCCTTCTTCCATTTTTCCCTTCTTTTTCTCTCTTTATTTCTTTTTGGTTTTCATCCATTTCTCTTTCTTTTTATGTTAATTCGTCCTCTCTTTGTTGAGCTTTCTATCTTTCTCTTTCATTCTATTTCTTTTTCTTCCTCTACTTCTCTCTATATGTTTCAATCTAGGGCTTTAACCCTTTTGGAAGGCATCCAAATGTCAACCTCACTTGTATTTCCACGTAAAACAACTTGGACTGCATTTGGCAGACTAGTGAGGTTCTATCGTGTGACCCATCGCCAGTATAATCATACATGAAACTTATTTGATTTGGTTTATTTACTTCTGCCACTTTTTATGTACCAATGAGATAGAGAGCTGGCGGTTTTCTCTTGAAGTAGAAGCAACAAACTGGAGTAGGAAAGCGATGTTGCCAAATTGAAGAAGAGATAAAGAGGAAAAGCAGAAGGAAATGGTAAGGAAAAAAGAAAAGGAAAGAGAAACAAAATTAAAGAATGTGGAAAGGGAAAAGAAATGCAGATAAAGATTAAAAAGGAAGTGTTTAAGGGTATTATCGAAGGGGGGGGGGGGGAGAAATATCCAACTCTTACATATTAGGCCTTAATTGACACGAGGGTTCTGGGGGGGGATTCTGAATTAAACGTGGGGGGGCAGTATCCAACTCTAGGTCTTACATTATGGCTGGTATTTTAGTTAGAGGGGATTGAACATTAAATTGAGGGAGTTATCCAATTCTTGTGCATTACTATTATCTTAGACTGTTACGGAAATTCTGGTGTGGAGACTGAGAATTTTTTTTTTGGAGGAGGCAATGCTGTCTAAAATTAGCATGGAAATTTTGGTGGTTGGATTTAGTATTAAATTTAAAGGAGGAAATAGGAAGCTCTTGATAAAGTGTTAAATCTTAGATTGTCGAGAGATTTCTGTAGTGGAGAGAGAGTTCGAACATTAAATTTTGGAGACTGTATTTAGCGATATTGTATGTACACGTTTTCGACCCCAAACGTGCTAAAAGAAGCTGGAAAAGACAAAATATCTCGGGATCTTAAGGAAGTATTGACACCCCCATTAAATTAATATTCTTGAAAGTCTGCAAAGAAATGGGTGTAAACATTTTCTTGCTTGCTTCACTCGCAATCATGTGTTGCGAGAATGCGTGTTTGGCGCTTTACTGAGGTGAATGAAGTTTTATACTATAGCTGCATTACAAGACTTAAGCGATATTCATTAATAACATCACTTCTTAAAATATAATGCTTAGTGTTAGTATACTGCTTAATTTAAAGCAGGTGCATCATTTGGGACAAAAATATATCGAATCCGCATTTTTAACTTGTCACAGGAAAATTTTAAATTTGCACTGAAGATAAAATCCAAGTAAATATTGTTATGGATGTTACTAAAATAATTATATTTACCCCAGGAAAACGGGGGGTGGGGGTGAGTTCTTTGAAAGAGAAACCCTGTTATATTATCGCCCTGAGGTTAAGAATATCTAGCTACGATTCAGTACTGTCTCGTGAAACAAATTGAATCTGCCATACGGCTGGAGTATATTATTTGGTTTGCCAAAGTTGAATTATTCTATCTTTATCTTAAGTTGTGTAACAATTTATGTAAAATACTCAAATAAATGGAGTTTTATAAACCCACTCAATAATACTATTTATATGCATATTTACATATTTTAATTTACTACATTTAACCAATCAATGTACTAGCTTTACGTTTTTTTCGAAAATCGAACAATCAAAAAATATGGACAATGTAACATGGTATTTCATTCAAATAGACATCAACTATTACACATTCATCCAAACTATTTTCGGGTGATTATGATGAAGGATTTTAGGGGTGGTCTTGAGTGATGGGCACCCCTGTGTAGGGAATAAGGGCAGATCAAGTATAGTGTTCTGTAAAGCTAAGGAAAAAGTTACTTTCGGTAGACACACTGTCGTAATTAAATACTTTGTGGAGATTACGATATGGTTTGAGGGCGCGAATGTTTTTTGGGGGGGGACACATCACATGATATGATCTGGGGGGACGCATGACATGATTTTTGGGGGGAATGCGCCATTGGCTTTGGGGGGGGGGGGATGGGCACCTCTGCTCTCCATGAAGGAAATAATATCCTGCAATGTTGTCTTCATACTTGGGATTTTCACTAGCAGCCGTGAGTGATAACTTGCATCATGCAAAATCTAAGGAAAAAACTAAAAGCACAACACTATAACAAAGCAACAAAACAGCATCATACCACAACAAAGAAATAACACAACACAACTAGTTAATAAAAATCAACCCCGCACGTGGTTATGCCCAAAAATAACGAGAGGCGCCTTGCAACGACAAGAAATGTAAAGAAAATGTGGCAAGAACGTCTGAGTGCACGCGCCTATCGGGCTTCCTGGATCACTAAAGGTTCACAACTAGCTCTATTTGACTTCCCCTACACACACATGCTGGTGTAGATAGCATTCCCTAGCGGCAAGACCGAGAAACTGAAGGGAACGAAATTTGTTCCCCCTGCCTTACAAACTAGTAAGATCTACGTGTTCAATGACTGTAAAACTCTTACTGTAAAACTCTTATTATTCTTGTAAACATAGGGGGTTGAATTCACAGAAAATACGAGTTCTGTATATTCTATAGAAAGAATTTGCATTATGGTTTATTTAGGCCTTTTCAAACTCTAAATTCATCACATCGAAGATTGATTAGTTGATTTGTTTTATTCTACTTCTCATTTCTGCCAGTTTTGGTTGATCTCGAAGATAAGAATAAGTGACAATAAGATGAAATTGATGAAGGGACAATCACAAAGAATACTGAGGACGGATTCGAACCCGGGACTCCTTGCTGTGGGACTTGCGTGCTGTCCATGTGTGTTTGTAAGTAATCCCTTCATCACATCATCTTATCAGCATTCATATTCGTTTTTGCAAAGCCAAAAGTGACAGAAGCGCGAAGTAAATTAAACTAATGGATTTATTAATTCATTCTAATGATAACTCTCTTTTATCCCTCTACGTGTGAGTGAGTTGGAGCTTGGGCAAAGATTAGTTTACGGTGGGCTGGAGCCCACCCCTCTATTTGCTTTGATTTGCTTTATTTTACTTCGCTTTTTGTGCCACTCACAAATATCCATACCCAGGCCAGGATTCGAACCCGGGACCCCTGGCGTCGTAGCGCGATGTGTTAACCACTCCGCCACAGGGGCCGGCCCCACCCCCTAGCAGCGACGTTCCAGGGATTATGGCAAGTTTGCTAAGGTGATAAGTAGGGTGCGGATTTATAGGCACGAGACCCCTCAAATAGGCAGGCAAATAGCATCTCCCCCCTCCCCCCCCCACACACACACATTCAGTGCCTTTATTTGATTATTGTGTTCCCAGAACGAGGCTCACATAGCCGCTAGAAGCTCGCCGCTTGCCGTCGGAATCAGATGTACGAGTATGTATCCCCTCAACTCAAGCGCATTTGGTGGCTTTCGAGGTCGAAGGTTCGGTGAAGTTTGTCTCCGTCAAACACACTGCACTCGTAGAGTGACTCGTGACTAACATGCTATCGAGAACAGATCCATGCCAGTGCTAGCTTTTCTTCTGCCGTGAATGTCAATATTTGCTTTCATACGAGCACATGTGTCGTGTTGAAGAATTTATATTCGCTTCTATGCAGTTTGCTACGGTGATAAGAGATAAGGCGATAAGTGTTGAGCGTTAATAAGTGTTATTAATTGGGCTCCGATGTTGATGAAAAGTAATATTGCTTTCTGAGTCTTGAAAACAATGCTAAACATGATATTATTAGAACCAGGAAACATGGCTTTTAGATAAGTTTTTAGTATTTTTCCCTTTCTTTTTTCATTTTTATTCATTTTGAATTTTTTTCTCCTTCCTTGTTGCTTCGTGAATTTTAAATGCATTTGCAAGCATAACTCACATATTTCAATTTCCTGAGGTGGTCCTTTTAGCAAGTTCGCCATTAATCGAATATGCAGTCAATGGAATAGCACAATATTTTTAACTGGAATGTTTGGCAATGGATTTAGTAATTACTTGTGGTAAATTTATTTTTCCTTCAGCAAACTTGAAATAATTTGTGTAAGGCCTACTTTGAGGTTGTCTTGCTGGACTCTGTTACCGTTTTAAATCTGTGGTTTTAAAGTAAAAATAGTCCCAATATTATTAAAAATATAATATGATATACGCGAAACACAACAATATAACTTAATCAGTGTATAAGATTATCAACACACACACACTATTAATGGTTATGTCTGTGTGAATAAACCTTAAATCGACCCTTCTAAGTACCTTCTTAATACTAAAGTTACCTTAACATTATCAGAATATTTGAGATGTTGTTGAATTCTATCCAAAGTCTCTAATTTTTGCATGATACCATATTTCATGTTTCATATATTTTCTTCTGGGAATACAATGACGAAATCGTGCCAGAATTCATTATAACGGACATCGCATGTTATTTCGCTGAATGCGACGTGGCACAATTAGACGAAAGATGCATTAAATCTTCCCTCCTAATTTCCCAGTTCATGGCCCAATTTTATCAGGTTCAAATCATACCCTGCCATCACTGGCGTACGCAGAGGAGAGCTGATGGGGCTACAGCCCCTTCCGAAATTTTGAGAACTTCACTGTTTTTATTTGAAAATGTTGATTAACTCTAGGAAAACTAGAGTAAAGGCAACCTCCCCTTAAAATGAGCCTCGGTTGCCATTTTTTATTTTGATTGATTGATTTGGTGCTTTAAGTTTACTTTATGCACAGGAAGGCTAATCGGACTGGACCTACAGTTTAAAGTGGGATCCGAACCACTATGTGCCTCCACCGGGTATAGAACCCGGGACCCTTTGATTACAATGCGACGACGGCCATTTTTGAGAGTGGAAAGTTCTAAAAATATGCCATCCCCTATAAAGCAGCTATGTACTACCAACCTTTAGAATTTCAGAACCTCTCGAAAAATCCTTCGTAAAAGGCTGCCTGCCGTCATTATCGAGGGATAGGGGGAACGCATCCCCTCAGTCATCTATAAAATATGTAGTTATTAGTATTATATTATATATAGGTCATTCCAGCATTACTTGTGTGACATTTCATACAGAATATGAGGTTCCAGACATGCGAATGGCCTATAATATAGATAATGAACCGATTTCATAGAATTATGAAGTACTTTATGGTGAATGATAACAAAAATAAGAAAAATATACAGTGTAGTGTGTCCATAGAATAATGGTGGGGTTTTAAACAGCCATAGTTTAACAAAGGAACAAAGCATGGTAAAAATATGAACGGTACGTCAAAGCAAAGAGAAACTCTCCAAGTTTATGTATGCGAAAGCTTACGCGCTGACACCTACAGGCACGAAGGGTAGCGAATGCGCATGGTGTTTCAAGGACACGCAAGCTGCACGAGCTACTGAGTCATCCTGTTTGCGGTGCAAAGGAAGGTTCAATGTGTGTTTGCTGAACAAACAATAACGGGGACTACCTTCCTGGATACGTTACAAGGGGTATGCAGTGCCCCAAATACCAGAGAATTCCATTTTCCAGTTAGATGGTTCTCCTCTCCATTTTTGACAATCGTGGAGATTTTCTTAACGAAACATTTCCTCAGCGATGGGTCGAACGAGGAGAGTTCTTGCGTGGCCCCCACGGTCTCCAGACCTTACACCCATGAATTTGTAGTGTGGTTATGTAAAAGCACAAGTATTTTCCTGTCAAGTTCGAAATCTGGACCATTTGAAAGCAAGGATCACTGAAGCTGTTTCGTCTATCAGGCCGGATGTTCTCTGCCGTGTATGGGAAGAGACTGAATATCGTCTTGACGTCTGCAGGGCAACTATGGGTTCACACATCGAGGTCTACTGAACAGGTAAGAAACTTGGAGAGTTTCTCTTTGCTTTGACTCTATTTTTCTCTCTACGATGCTTTGTTCAAAAACTATGACTGTTCAAAACCCCACCATTATTTTACGGACACACTGTACTTGTGTATGATGTAGCTTGAATGCATGAAGGTGTGTAGCAAATTTTGACTTAATTTGTCTGTGAAGCATTTAGACTACAGATGCTATTAGTTTTTCTTGTAAAAATATGCAATTTATATGCATTGACAAATATTTAAGCCTTCATGCAATTAAATAAAGCAATAATTTTCCACTTTTTATGGGTGGAATGTCACCTATACAGCTCGAAGTCGCCGGGTTCAAATCCAGGCAAAGGCATGGATGTTTTTGTGTCCCTTCATAAATTATTATATCATCCTCATTGTTTGGATTACCCCCCCAAAAGTGAAAGAGAGATGACATAATATAAAAAATAAACATGGAGTGTGCATTTGTCATTATTTTAGTGTATATTTGACCTTCACATCATTTTTTGGTGAAAGTTTGCCTCCGTGGGTTAAATAGTAAACTCACAAGCGCCGCGAAGTCAAGAATTCTAGGTTCAAATCTAGGTGAGGAACGGATATTTCTTGATAAATTCGCCATTTATCCCTTTCGCAGTTTGATTGTTTTAAGTGCACTTTATGCACACAATGGTTAATCGTGAATGGACCTGTAGCCTAAAAGTAAGATCCAAATCGGTATGTGCCTCTACCGCGGATCGAACACCGAAGCCCTTGATTATAAGGCAACAACGTTTCCGTTACGTCATCGGGGGCAGAGGGGTCCTCATTCTCTTCGACGTGATAGCAGACCTCCATGGTTGAGTGGTTGGAAGAGCGCTAGGATGCCAGGGGTCTCGGGCAGGGTTGGTAAAGGTCCAGGAAGCCAAAAATTCTATTGAGTTCTATTTGATTCCGTAACGGGATCGGAACCTTTTTTCTCGCACAATTTAAATTCTGTCCAAGTTGCGGATTGTTTCATTTCCATACGGAACTTGGACCGTATTCAAACTGATAAGGAAAAATGTTTCCTGGACCGTATTTAAAATGATCCGAAAGAAAGGTTCCTGGACCGAATTGAAATACTTTACAGATAAAAACGTTCTTTGCGGTCCATAACCCATTTACTCTCGCAGATTTTCTCTCCTGGACCTGAATTGAATTTATTTAAAATCCCTGGACTTTTAACAACCCTGGTCTCGGGTTCGAATTCCGGCCTGGGCATGGATGTTCTTTGTGAGTGTCTCTTCACCAATATCATCACTCATCCACATCTTCGCGATTAGCCAAAAGCGAAGTAAAATAAACCAAATCAATCAATCAATCTTCGGGGTGATAAACTTAGAGTTAGAGAAAAGCATAGTGTAACCATAAATCAAATTATTTCATCATCATGATGTTTACAAGAATAAAAAGTGTTTTAAAGTCAATGTCCTTGAACACGTAGGTTTTACTAGTTTGTAAGGTAGCGGACCTAAATTTCGCCACCTTCAGAATGCTATCGGCGCCAGCAGGTGTGTGTAGGAGAAGGCAAGCAGAGCTAGTTGCGTACTTCCTAGTGAACAAGGAAGCTCCTGTTCCGGTTTTACGAAGATTTTTCATTTTCTTGGCAAGATGGGTTATTGTAATTTCATAATTACAAGTACTTTATGTCTAGCGTAATCGTTGTTTTTTTTTATATTCTCTGCATGTCATTGGCTTGGGTACTTTGTCGAAAGAAGAATGTGTGAGTCGTATGTCGTAAGGTTCACTTGTCGAGAATCTGGGGGCCTTCTTCCTAATCTCGTCCACCTTTCTGTTCCTAATCTCGTCCACCTTTCTGTTCCTAATCTCGTCCACCTTTCTGTTCCTAATCTCGTCCACCTTTCTGTTCCTAATCTCGTCCACCTTGCTGTTCCTAATCTCGTCCACCTTGCTGTTCCTAATTTGGCCCACCTTTCTGTTCCTAATCTCGTCCACCTTGCTGTTCCTAATCTCGTCCACCTTTCTGTTCCTAATCACGTCCACCTTTCTGTTCCTAATCACGTCCACCTTTCTGTTCCTAATCTTTCTGTTCCTAATCTCGTCCACCTTTCTGTTCTTAATCTCGTCCACCTTTCTGTTCCTAATCTCGTCCACCTTTCTGTTTTTAATCTCGTCCACCTTTCTGTTTCTAATCTCGTCCACCTTTCTGTTCCTAATCTCGTCCACCTTGCTGTTCTTAATTTCGTCCTGTCATACTTTTCGTTTTCGGTTAAGACGACCCCTGGAAACATGGGATCTCAAAGAAATAATGATAAGGTTATTTATTTTTCAAGTAAACCTAATATTCTTTCTTAAGATCGTTAAATTTTGGTTTTTAATTTTCTATAAGTATTACATTTGTATAAATTCACTACATCCTACTAATTTTGTTCACTTTTGTAATAACTTCTTGTAAATAATATGAATATTAAAGCTGAATAAAACAAATTTGAAAATTCATAATTACTTCATTCTTTCGGAATTTTGCAGAGCGACGAAATGGGAAACATCTTTTTGGTATTACCGACAACAGATACATTTTTTATTTAATTTGTTTTTCTAAATTGATTATACAGGCAATTTGGCTTGGTTTTCAGGTAAAGAGATAGTTAACGAAGGTAAAATCAAATTTTGGAGCTCATGAGTTATTTCATACGGTCTCCAGGCACGAAAATGTGTTAAGTATATCTTCAATATTTCGGATAGGTTTCATTAATGAAATTTTTTGTTGATAACTGATGAAATTCTTGTGCGATTTTGAATGACATTTGACATTCGCCTGAACTTATCAATCCATTGAAGCACAACTATTTTTCTAATGAATGAAATCTAGGGTCAGTTCAGAATGCTTCTACGTCTAATATGTATTTATTTATAGAGTGTGGGAAGATTAGCGTGAAAACAATCCCGTTGCGTTTCTCCAAGGTTCGAGATAAACAAGCAGCAGTTCATGGTCTTGATTGCTAGCTTATAAAACATGACATGGCAAAATGCTTTGGTCTTAGCAGTGAGATGAAGCATACTCACCAGTTGTGGCGATTAGAGGAGCGAGGGCGCAGTTCTCGCACTTTTCGCCAGCTTTGTCCCCACACTATGCTAAACCTTATCTACAAAGGGAAATATTCTGTCTTTGCCCCCCACTTTGGAACCCAATTGTCGCCACTGATACATACTGTAACTAGAATTTATTATATTTCTGTATATTACAGCCGACTTTATTATCTTCGTAATACATTTACTAAAACCTTGTGTATTTTCTAACTGTCAACGTTAAGAGTCAGTTCATTACTTATTGATTATTATATGTGCCTGAATATTAAATAACTATACAGGATGGTTCAAAAGTCACGATCAGATATTGATATAATATTATTTTTGTTAAAGAAAATGCGGCAATGAATGTAGAAACTGTACTGAACTGAACAAGAAACATTAATGTGTGAAATAGGACAAGAATAGCTGTAAGATTGATATCAGGACAACTCACAATGGTCGAACTTTACAGTTGTAACGATCACAAACAGGTATGTGCATGACTGTACAACCTACCCGCACAACGACTAGAGTTTCCGGCGGAGTGGCGAGCGTAAGATGTTAGTGGTTAGTGTTTCGAATCCTGCGTGAAGCACAATTGTGTCTAAATTATCATTAATTATCATTTCGAATGAAAATGCATTATGTAACTTGCAAATTATTTTTTTGTTAGAATGGTTTGAGGAAGAACCCGACTGGGTTATTAACGAAGAAGATATTCCTGTACCTTTAACAGATGTTCCAATTGTACATGGAATTATATGTCAATTGCCTATCATTTGTATAATAGATTGTGGTAGCCAAGCAAATGTTATGAATTATGAAGTTTGGTGTAAGATATCATCATGTATTGGCAATCTTACGTTGGACAAGGTTGACGACATTCGATTAACTGGATTTGCTGGCAATAAGAAGTGGAAAATTGTTGGATGTAAGACCATAAATATTCAAATTAACAGTGAATACTTTCCAATGGAATTTTTCATTTTAAAAGAACTTAATGCAGACATTATTTTAGGTGCTCCTTTCTTACGAAAGTACAAAGCAATTGATTTTAGGAATCAGAATATAAGTTTAATAACTCATCAGGAAGGCAAGTTTGCACAACATTAAATAATAAGGATTCTAGTTCGATAAGTGTTGAATCTGATAAGCTTATATCTGGTGTGAAGCATGATACTGACATAACGGAGAATGAATTCCAGTCATGTAGGATGTTAAAATATGTACATATGTTAGATATTGAAGCACATTGGACACATTGTTTCTGGAAATGAAATTAAGGTAGATAGTAGCAAGAATTCTGCTATAATAAATTTTCCAACACCAAATAACAAAAGGTCACTTGGAAAATTCTTGGGTTTAGTCAGTCAATTGGAGAAGAAAATTCGTGAATAAATTTGCAGAAATTGCACATCCACTTTATGAACTTCTAAAGTAGAATATTCTCTGGACGTGGAAGGAAGTGCATGTAGAAGCTTTTGAAAGGTTATGTGATTTGGTTATATCTCCAGAAGCTTTAGCACAACCTAATTGTTCTAACCTTTTAACATATATATAGATTGTTCAAAGAAAGGTATTGGAGGTGTTTTATGGCAAAATGGAGAGGCATCAAAAGACAATCCCAGAATAATTCAATATGCAAGTAGAGTTCTTCGTGGTAATGAGTTATCTTACAGTACACATGAAAGCGAATGTTTAGCAATTATTTTTGCCTTTGAGAAATTTTATATTTATGTAGCCGGAACTAAAATTTATATGTTCACAGATCATAAATCTCTTTTTTTGGCTGGAGTTAGCAAGAACTTTAAATCCACGTTTAAGTAGATGGTGTTTAAAGCTGCAAGGTTTTGATTATGATATCCACCATGTTTCGGGAGTAAACAATCAAGCGGCTGACACATTAAGTCGATATCCCGATACTACTACAGGAAATATTTCGTTATGCGAGTTCTTTATTAATAACTCGAAATTGGATACTATTGAAGAAGATACCTTTGAGTTCTGGAAGGAGTGTCAACATCGTGACGCATATTGTAGTGCTTCAATTCAGAAGATTGAGAACGGAAATCTTCCCAAGTCTTACGACTCAGTATGCTTTCCAAGATAGAATTTTATTTTTAAAATGTGTTTCTGAAGATATTTGGAGATTTGTTGTGCCAGTTTCATTAATACCGAAAATCTTACATAAACTGCATGATTTGCAAGGACATTTTGGATATAGAAAGGTTTCCAGTAAATGTAAGAAATTATATTATTGGCCAAAGATGAACTACAGTATTAAACAGTATTTGAATAATTGTTTAACTTGCGCCAGAACTAAACAAGCTGTTTTAAAAAATGAAAAGGATGATTTACACGTTTATTCTACCAGTCCACATTATTTGATTTCAGTTGATTTGATAGGACCACTTCCGAAATCTCAAGGTAGTAGATGTAATGTCTAAGTTTCTTAAGGCATATCCTTTAATGAAAGCAACATCTAGAGAAGTAATTAGTAAATTTAAACTTCAATATTTTTATCATTATCCTATATGTAATATTCTACTGTCTGATGATAGTTCGCAATTCAAGTCACAAGAATGGAAAACTTTTGTGGAAGAATTTAAAATAAGGCATATCACAACTTCAGTTTATTCTCCGTTTGCGAATCCTAGTGAACGATACAACAAATAATTCATTAGATTATTAAGACTGTACATTAGCAAAAATCATGAACATTGGTCAAAATATTTCAGTTTTGTTTTAGGACTATTAAATAAGTCCGTATCTGAAGTAATCCAAATGGATTATTTTTGCATTACGAAATAAGAGATCATGTTTTAAACCAAATTGATTGGCCTGAGACATTGAAAGCAGTTCCTTGGAAATATAAATGTTTAATTGCCAAATCTCGTTTGAAGGGAAAATACAAAATTAAGCCTAAGGAAACTAGTGATAGATACACAAGGAAAGAGAATGAAATGATATAGTATTAGTAAAAAAACATGGACAAAGCAGTGCTGAGTGTAAACGAATACACACATTTATGGATTTGTGGCTTGGTCCATATTTAGTTAAAGAAGTCAATGGTAACTGTTGGGAACTGTTATCGTTGGATGGAAAGGGAACTGTACAAACACACAATGTATCAAATTTAAAGAAATTCAATTGTAGTCAGGAAAGAAAGGTCGAATTATGTAAACTTAAGTACTTTCAAAAGATTTGAACAGCGTTTTATTAAGAAATGTTTTTTTGTTTTAAATAATTATGATATGTTTTCAATATTTTCTGTGTTAATTAATGACAATATGTATGTCATGAGCAAGTTTGTTTTCTTTGTAATTTTTCATGTGATCTAAAAATTTTAAAACGAATGTTCTAAAATTTTTCTCCGAAGAAGGGAGAATGTTGTGACTGTTTTCAAATTATTACATGTATAATCACTTCTTGTGTAAAAGAAAAAAATAGAATGTTATAGTATAGTGTTTTGTTGCTTAGCAACCAGTTTTTGAAAACAATTTAAGGAGATAACAAGAACGTTTGTGAGTAGTTCCAATCGCTTCAAATCGAGCATAAACTAATGTATTCTTTTAGTGCAAATAACAAATATATTCACCAGAGAACGGTGTTGTGATTTTGAACTATTTACATTACTCTTATTTCATAATTTGCTGTGAAGTAGAATAGTGATTTCATGAGCATAAAGTAAAATGCTCAAGCCTCTACGACACTAGCACAATGTAGAAGAATAAGAGGAGGGACAGAGGGTCTTGCGAAAGAGGAGAGAGAGAGAGAGAGAGAGAGAGAGAGAGAGAGAGAGAGAACAGAGAATCTATCTATACAGGGTGTCTGAAATGTCACAAAATCGAGACTTTGAACGTGCGTAAATTTTGTAAAAAAAAATTTAAAAAATAAAAAGCTATAGAGACATGAAACTTACTCTGGCTATTAACTTTGTCTATGTGGATATTTTTAAAATTAAACAAGAAAATCATGCTACAGCTGAACCTTCAGTATGTGGAAAACTTACTAGGGTGTAAAAAAAAGTTTTTGCTAAAAATAGAACAAACATGGATGGTCTCTGTGGGCATTCGTCGAATTGATGAAAGAACAATAAACTTTTACACATTTTATGCATTATTGACGACGATTTATGGGGTTAATTAATTATGGCATATTAATAAAATAGTGGGTTAGTTAGGTTATGTTTTTGTACGGAAAGATTTCAAATCTTTTATTTCATCAAGGCACTGATTGAATAACATAGCCACATGTCTGGCACATCTAGGACTACCCTCTGACATGAGCAATGTTAATATAACTTAACAAGTTTAAAAACAAGACGCTGCAAATAACTGTTGCGCATCTCGAACAACATTTCCCCTCTCCATTCTCTGCAGCGACGTTGGTTCGCAGTGTTGCAATCTGGAGGGAGCTGAATGGTCCGAGGATTTTCAACGAAATTTGTATTCGCTTTTTCCTGGGCTGTTTTCTACCTGTCGGAGTACAGGAATTCAGCTCACCTTTCGCCAACGACTCTTTTCCTTCTTTTAAAACTTGGCCTTCCCGATGGCGCAGTGGTAGCGTCGTCGCCTTGTAACCAAGGGATCCCGGGTTCGATTCCCGGTGGAGGCACATAGTGGTTCGAATCCCACTTTAAACTGTAGGTCCAGTCCCGATTAGCCTTACTGTGCATAAAGTGGACTTAAAACAACAAAGCAATCCAATTATTTTAAAACTTGAGAAACCATCCATTTAGATACTCCCGTGGCGGCGCTGGTGGACTCGACAAGATTATACTTATGTCTATGTAACTCCTTCTCATTTCGCAAATATGTTGCGACATTGTAAACAATTTATCTGGCCTGTCCTCTAAGGGGCTTTCCAGAGCAGATTGTGTATTTCGTTGAACCCGGCATGATTTGAATTTTGCATTTCAAAAATATGCAGCCAATAGTAAAGAGCAAGAAGATTTCAATGCTTTAAAAAAGAACACAGGCAAGCGTGTTATCAGATTGCCTTCTCGTAGTAATTGTTGTACGATAAACAAGAGAACCCCCACCCCATCCACTCGGCTTTTTTTAAAAAAAAAAAAAAAAACAGGTCACTGGTCGATGTCGCATTCAGAAAATGAAGTCATTCGCCCAGAAGTTTCTCTTCGTTATAAACCTTAACGTGCGTGCGTAATACTACAGTTTACGATCCGCGCACCGCACGCATTTTAAAAGACCGGATTAAAGCAAATGAACCACTGATAAACTGATATGAGCCGGCACCGTAAATCCACACAGTAAAAATTGTTTGTCATATTTGTTTTAGCTTAATTTTGCTGAGTTGGCACCACTCGTACTCTCAAGGCCAGACCAGTACGGAGAAGAGTGGTGGGTATCATGACGTAATTGGAAGTGCTCCGCAGCGATCTGCGCATATCGAGACTTAACTTGTCAGGCTAAAGTACACCCTATAATTCCGAAAAGAAAAACATACTTTTTTCTATGAATATGCTTTTGTTTGTACCAAAGTTGCGTACGTTCAAAATCTCGGTTGCGTGACTTTTTGGACACCCTGTATATATCTCTCTCTCTCTCTCTCTCTCTCTCTCTCTATATATATATATATATATATATATATATATCTGTCTCTCTCTCTCTCCTTCAACTTTGAGGAAAGAAGGAAGCTAAGAGAGAGAGGAGGAGGAGGAGGGAGAGATGAAGAAAAGATAAAGTTCAAAGTTACATCTGGGGGTGAACCTCTAACCTCCTTCCGTATCGCCATGCCCTTGGTAGAATTACTTATATACCTCAGAGAGTAGGTTGAGTGACATTGATTTTTTTTTCTAGTTAAAGAAAATAAAATGTTAATGCTTTTGAACATATAATAATATTTATTATTGTAATTTCATAATTCTGGACAAAGGTGTAATATATATAGTCGGACAGATTGAGACAGCAAATATTTTGACGATATGCATGTCTCTGTATATCTTACTCGCACACTCATTCACACAAGAAAAAAAAAACAATTCGTACCACGTTGAAGAATCACGTACTTGCAACAGAATAAGGTCTGCTGTGATAGCTAACGAGGAGAGTTATGAAAATAGGTATCTCCTTCACAATACAGTTTTTAAATAAACACGAAACGAAACTAAGACACATCAGTAGCATAAATTACCATAAATAAACAAAGATATGAGGGGGCACAATGTGACAAATTATAGCTCAATGAGAAATATCAAAATGAATCGATCACAGAATGCAAGATTATGGGCTGCTTTGTATCGTCTGAGAAATTGTTATTATTTATTGTTTGCCTTTATGAAAAAAGCATGAACTAGTGCAAGGTAATACTTTACATTTCGATATAGATTACTTCTAAAATTAAAGAACTTTCTTAAAGACGTTTGAAGTAATTTTATCTCGTAAAACGGAGGGTATGCCACAAAGTAATAAGCACCTACAGGAACACATTTCAAGCAGTAAAACAAAAATACTACATTAATGAAGAAAAAGTACCATGTAGTTGTGTTATGGTTAAATAGCTTAGTTAGTAAACACCACAAAATATTTTAAACAATTGAAACACGTAAGATTTATTGTGGCGCCATCGTTATTGAAATGTTACATAGGTTGAAGATTTGCACACCTAATGTATATGGTACATTCTGAATTTGATGCTTTCGGAAACAAAAAGTATTTAGTTTAACACTAAAACAAGCAAACACATGAGGTAAAGATGCAATCACAGATAAACTCCTACGAAGTTATCCACATATTAAATTAAACTAAACGAACAAATTAAAAGGAAGTGATTCACTATCATGCCAGACCTTCATAAAAAGCTTTCATCATTAATAAATTAATAATACCTATGATTCTTTTTTCATCATAATCAACGAAGGAAAGAGTCGACATATTAAGCTTTCAACATATTTTATGCCAGTAATCAGATGCAAGTTGCTGCATAATAGAATTTATAAGGAAGGCTTTTTAATTTCTTCTTGTACAGTTATTTCAAATGCTTCACTGTTTCATTGATGTCGACTCTTGATTGCAGAGATCGGGTTGGGAAAACAACGTTCAGGGTGAGCGCGTTCACAGTCTGAGGAGGGGGTTGAAGCGTAGATTCCGTTTTCGACCCATATTGCAGATCTTGAAGTGGCACAGAGACATATCTGAAACGAAATATAAGATTACAATAATCAGTGTTTGGAAGTTACTAGTAACGAAATTTCAAGTAACAGTTACTTTTTGAACAATTCTAACTAAGTATTTACTTTTCCAATTAAGCAACTGTTATTGTAACATAATTAGTTCATTGCAATAGATGTAACGTTTTCAACAATTACTTTTGTAATCAAGATGATGGTCGATACCCGGTGAAGGCACATAGTGGTTCGGATCCCACTTTAAACTGTAGGTCCAGTTCCGATGAGCCTTACTGTGCATGAAATGGACTTAAAATACCAAATCAATCAACCAGTTCAACAGTTACTTTACAGTTGCTTAAATTAAGCCGATTCCTTGTTCTATAATTTCTAGTGTGAACTGAAAAAAGCACTTAAGTCAGAAAATGCAATCTTCTGTTTTTTGCAGATATGGAATTTACAAATCATATTTCTTAACATTTTTCTTAACAATATTAGTCAGTATTCAGTTAAAATGGTGTAAATATGAAATTATCATATTCAACCATATATTTTTTTGTTCAAGTTATGATGGGATAAGCACTTAAGTCGATTAAGGTACTTATACCTGAAATGGTTTATTGACTTGTGTGTTTCAGTGAAGTGAACCAGGGCCACTTGAAGTGTCCGTGACTGTACATAAACAAGCGAGATCGTCTGTTGAAGACCACAAAAGCGATTTAAAACATGCTTTACGAACACGTTGAGGTAAAGTTCAAACTTTTAATGTTCAAACAAGATGAGAGCATCTTTCTCATATTAATTTATTCTTGTTCATAACACTGGGGTACAAAATTGAACTTTTTTCTGGCGCACCTGATTCCAATAGAACTTTTCACACTGAATTCAAATATATAAGTAGTTTTTCTCCATCAGCTGCATTTTTTTTGTGGCATCCAGGTTAAGTGTGAAATAGTTCTGTGTATCTTGACATACGTACAGTCACGGACACTGCTGGCTTGTAATGAATACATTGACTTTCAATGGAATCGTTACAAGCCGGCAGGGTCAGTGACTGTACATGACACTATTCAACTTAACTAAAATGTGAGAGTTGTTGATTTCCTTCTGTATTTTGCAACTCGACATCCCTCTTCAGCATCCAACAGTAATTAGCAAGAATTCTTGTATTCCACTGTCCTTGGCACCTCTTTTCCATGACAGAGGAACTGGAAACTGTCGCCCTGTTCGTTATTGACGGTACCAAGATTGTCAGGGAAGAAATCCAGAAGAGATTCCAAGAAATGCATTTTGAGGGACATATTACACCCCATATCTTTGTATGACTGTTGCAGTTCACCCACAATCTCACGGTAGTTCGAGCTTTACGATTTCCTAAAACCTCTTTGTAGCTCCACAACTCTTTTAAATAAACTCCACGCTGATCTTTCATCTTCGCTAAACAGACCTTCGATTTTTTTATCCCTTATCAAAGCTCTAATTTGGAAGTGCACAAAAATGCCTTCCTTGCTTTTAGCGTCACTAACACGAGAAAATGTTTCCTTCAAATAATGAAACTCAGCAGCATTTTTGTCCATCGCCTTAACAAAGTTTTTGAAAGGCCCTAACTTGATATAAAGTGGAGGAAGAAGAATCATATCAGAGTTGACTAGTGAGGGATGCACAACATTCTTCTGTTCAGGCGTATGTGATTCACGTTTTTGCCATTCTTTCTTGTGATAACCAGAAGCGCCGCTAATCTCCATATATCTCGCTGCAGAACTTCCGTTTCGCAATCTTCATTCAGTTAAGTGCCACCTAAAATGTGGAATGCACTCCCGAACGAAATAAAACAACTGAACTACAAACACTTTCGTAGGGCAGTAGGTATATGATTCACTGATTGATGATCAGAAGCAAAGTAAGACCACATATGATTAAAAACTGTTTCCTGTGAATTATTGAAAGAACTGGACCGAAACTAAGTAATAATACATGTATATTATTATCTTTTCATTTATTAGCACACACGCACTGTATATATTTTGTCATCTGTTTTCTTTTTGTGATTTTCTTTGTGTAGTAGTAGTTTTTTTATAGTTTATTTTATGTTATTTTACTTATGTGTCTTATAATCTTCATGTATAATAATGTACCTAGGTACTTTGCTACATTTTTCTTTGTCGGGTTAGGTGGTAGATCAGCATTTGCTGAACCTCGCCCGAGAATAAAGACCATTGAATTGAATTGAATTGAATGTCCCTGCAGTCCCATTCGCACAAGAAACAGCAAAATTTAGAATAGCCTAGCTGCAAACCGTTTAACAAGGCAATCACTTTTAAATCGCAACATATGATCCAACAATACTTGTCATACTATTTTTTTTTCTAACAGCATTTTCATATCTTCATATGTTTCATGTTAGTTGCACAAACTAACGGCACAGAAGTAAATTTATTCCCATTGTGTACAAAAGACAGCCTTCAAACTAGTTTTCGAGGAATCAATGAACAGTCTCCACTATATTGTTTCATGTTCATTATCAGGTAAATCCATCACAGCGCAAATATTATTACAATAGACTAAATAGTTTTCTTTAGAATACAAATCTTCAAACTCTTCCTGTCGGACACACTTTGGTGTTTTTCTGAAGAAGATTCCAACCTTTCAGCCCTCAACAATTATGCCTGTTTCTTTCAAAATCCGAACAAGAAATTGCAGCTTGTGTTAACAGATGAGGTTCACAGGAAGAGGCTTCTAAAGTAGAATGATCTTGCTTCTCATTTTGAACTTCGGAAGCTGCCTCATGTTCCCATTCATCTTCTACAGTATGATGTGTAAGGGGATGTGGTACAGGGGTTAAATTATCACTGTAAGGTACTAGCCTCATAGCAGATGGTAAATTTTGGAACTTTACTGTGTATTTGCATTTATTACTTATTTCTTTTTTTCTTCGCCATACATAAATATCAGTCCGATGAGTGATCTCGTGGTTCAAGCCGAACCATTTCATTTCCAATGAAGTCCCATCAAATACGAGATTCGCCTCCCCCCCTCCCTCAATGTGATATAGCTCACTCCTGAAGTAAAATCCTGCGTGCGTCATTGTGCTTTCGTAAAGGTTAAATTGTTTGTGCCTACCTTCTGTTCAAAATCATTACAGAAAAAATACCAAAAATTAAAAAAAAAACTTAAAAAATGCCATTGAAAACAAACTGTGGGTGTATTTGAATTCAACGTAACATTTTACATTAGGAACACAATATATGTTTCATGTGTCAAAAACTGTGATCCCCAGTGTAATCAGTGATTTTGCTATATCCTTTTCTCTCCCCTTTTACTCAATGGCGGTACAAAATGAAACTATTATATCCCTTGTTATGTTTTAATGATTTCCACAAAATAGCAGTTAATGAAAATCTATCACGCTAGTTCGTGTTCAGCATAAAATTTAACTATTTTTATACTTTTTAAAATAAAAAAATAAGTTTTTCATTTCTTTCTTTCAATTTTTAAAAATACCTTTGTTTCATTGATTTTGCTTTATTTTACTTCACTTTTTGTGCCACTTATGAGTGATGATATGATGAAATTGACAAATGGACACTCGCAAACATCCATGTCCATGCCGGGATTCGAACCCGGGAGCCCTGGCGTCGTAGCGCGATGTGCTAACCACTCCACCACAGGGGCCGGCTAAATAGTTTTGTTGATATAGGCAAGATTTGTTGATTTCTTTAACATTGCATATTCTTTAAAGAATAGGATACGTGCAGATATGTAATCCGAGATTACAACAGTGTTATCGTTTCATCGCATGAGTAATCCCTCTTTCACAAGTATCTTTCAATATATTCATTGTTACTCATAAAGTACTTATAAAATATTAATATTTTTTGTACATTATTAATGAGCGTCTACATATCACTGTAACGGTTTTGTAAAATTAATGTCAAATGCGTCAGACTCAGAATACGTACATACTGTATGAGTTTGAAACATCTAACAGCATTGATTCTGCGGTTGGATGTCTGACGGGACGAATATTAGTAGATTTATGCCTCTTTCCCTGTAGTATTAATATAATTTCTCATCCTCTGATAGTGCTTGCAATATACACAGTATTGCAGCGATTGAACTGGCATTAATTTTAAAGTTTATTTAAATTAAACTCACAGCTTCCTCTCTTTCCCTTGGCCGTTCCGTCGTCTTCGGGGTCTCTGTAGTCATCGGGGCTGAAGACGGGGCCCTGGGGGAGCCTGTACTCCATGTCCCTCTGCGACGCCACGTCTTGCAACATCTGATACAAATTCGACATTTCCCGTAGTTTGCTTTCTCTGTCCTGCTGCAATGATAAAGTTGATAAGCATTATGTAATTTATCTTTTCAGCTGTATGGTTATACAGCTCGCCATATATGATGGCCGATGAAGTCGCATGCGCAGCACACAGCGGAGAGTCACGTGACTGCGAAAGCCAATAGGCTTCGCTTATAGTGAAGCTGCTTCTGGCGAAAGCACGCCCACCAGGAATTCTTTCAAAGGCACTGGCCTGTTTCCAGCAGTGTTTCAATCTCTGACTGCGCAGCTATCGGCCATCGTATATGACAAGCTGTATTGTTGTCTTGGAAAGTATGCCAAAAACATTTGACTGGAACAACCTTCCAATGTACTGAAAATATTTCCACTCAAATTACTTTGTTTAAGGAGATATGAATATAGCTTATGAATATAACAAAATTTTCATTACAACTAAAAACTTATTAGTTCATAAGATTTACATGGAAAACCATTCTAGTTTGCCATTTTTATACAAATTTGAAAACTTTTCTTACTAAAGTGATGACTGATGAGGATCTCAATCACGAAACACATTGTCTTTTAAAAAACGATTCTACTAATTCTGCTGTTTAGTATATGTAATGGATGTGTTTATGTAGGGGTATAATATTGTACAAATTTCATATTTTTCTTCTGCAATACGTGTAACATTCGTCAATTTCGTGTAACAAGATATGAATGTATGAAAATAGTTTTTGTTTATCTCAACCGTAGCGATTATCTAACAATGGCAGATCGGGACGTTACATGAACAACCGTTACCTCAACATTGTAAGTTACCAATTTTATAGTAAACCTTAGCAAGGGTCCTGCTTCAGTGTAATTTGAAAATCTATTTTATCTTACTTGGAATGCTGACTTTGGGAATATGGAAGTTAAACTTTTCAGAAAAGACAATGATATATCCTTATCAAAGTGTCAGGAAATCACTGCTTGATAACAAAAATAAATCGTGTTTTTATTCACTAAGGGAGTGTTAAATGAAATAATGTTTTTGATAGGTTTCTTTAATTATGAGAAAATAAAGCTAATTGAATGTAAAATTATGAGAGACAATCTATGGAAATCGCGTTAATGACCCTTTACAATAGCATTGTCATAAAAAGTGCCGATAATTCAAAAGTGAAATGTGCCCGTGAATAGACGCCCAAAAAGTTTTGTTTTTTAATATGTTGTTTATACTAAAGGTTTCAAATTCACTGAAAACTTTTTCAATTAGTCCGCAAAACGGACGTGTGTGCAGAACCTGTGTTCCATACAAGTAAGAATAGTGAATGTTTGATCACACAGAGCAAAATATATTTAGATTTTGTTATATTCTTGAGGAATAGCGCAATATTTACACTATTTAAACAACCACAACTAGCAGCGGTTTCGGGTTATGAGAGAATATCATGGGTAGGAAAACCGGAAGTCAAGGGGATGATTTTTATGCTTACGAGAACTACGTAAATTTCATAATCAGTTATGTTTTCAACTAAATCGTGCTATTATGTACAAAGACTCAGTTATCATGTGGTTCACTTATGAGCGAAAATCTGTTTCCTAGTGGTGTTAAGGGTATTTGGTGTACAATTTTGTTGGCCAGCAGTGCCACCAGATCAAATTTCAGATCATTATTTCCTGTGACAAAATTGAGAACACTGTCTTGAAAGAGAATAATCACATCTATACCCTGTCCCATATATCTCTGGAGCAAGGCCGTGTATAGCGTCAGAGAAGGGGAGGAAATTGAGTGGGCAGAGCGCTGCTCGAAGGTTGGTAACTGCAGCCTCTCCCCCTCCACGCAATCCTGTTCCTCTCACGTGTTCTTTGGTGGAACCGTCTCGCGTCACTACTTGCACAGATCCTTGTTTTCGTTGGATTGCTCCAGCTGGGACAGGGTATAGGAACAGAACAACATCCGAAGGGAAACAGTGCATGCATCTTGAAAATTTTAATAATCATAAAGTTCAAAATATTGTGAACGTCCTCTTGAATGATGTAGCACAATTAGGTTTCTAAAAAACCGTAGTGATTTTCATGAGAATGTTGACTGCCACTAGTGAGGTGGAAAGTCTTAATGATTCATGTAAGGAGATCTGATGGTAACGTGCGTGTGCGTGCTTGCGTAAGGAGTGTGAGGGCGGCCTACTCATTTTAAAGAAATTGTATTGTACTTGCTGATAGTTGAGGTGGATAGACAGACGCAGAGAGGGAGAGGCTTCCCCGATGGCGTAGTGGTAACGTCCTCAAGGGATCCTGGGTTCGATACCCGGTGGAGGCACATTGCACAGTGGTTCGGATTTCACTTTAAACTGTAGGTCCAGTCCCGATTAGCCTAGATTTGCATACAGTGGAACGAAAACAACAATTCAAAGAAACAGACAGAGGGAGAGACGGTGGACCCGGAAATGTAGTAATAATGAGAATGTTATCCATTATCCATTATCCAAATTTATCGCGGCTCCGGGTTTCACCCCGCCTGTCATCAACAGATAGATACCTGGGAGGAGTAGCGGCCATTGTGTGCCAAGTTATTTTTCTTGGCAGACAAGGCTTAGCATTAAGAGCCCATAGTGCAAGGGCAAAAAGTTTGAGGGGGGCAACTGCCCACTTACGCTCCCTCCCTATCCTCCGTCACTGCCTGAGAGCAAACCTGAGGGATACAGCCGATATTGAGGAAATGTGGAACCTCATTATCTTCAACAACACTAAAGGGGGACTTTTTCGAAATAAATGTTGGTGAAAATACAGGCTAAGCCAGGATTCGAACCTCAGTCTCTGACATAGCGTGCCTTTGCTCCTTGAACTAAACTACCGACCCTGCTCTGGTCTTGCCCGTGTTTTCGCTTC
The DNA here is from genome assembly GCF_977018435.1 of Lepisma saccharinum. Classification (NCBI taxonomy): domain Eukaryota; kingdom Metazoa; phylum Arthropoda; class Insecta; order Zygentoma; family Lepismatidae; genus Lepisma; species Lepisma saccharinum. The sequence continues at coordinate 3,828,686 of NC_139232.1, forward strand.
CGCTGTTAGTTAAGTAGGTCAGTGGCACAGAGTACCAGAAACCATAAAGTTTCTCCATTTGCACTTCTCCTTTCTATTTTAAAAATGAAACTGACCCCCCTGGCCTGTCAATGTTGTTCGTTTGTCAAAGTCAAGTAACATCGTAGTTCTGTTCAGTGGCCCGTGGAATCATTCCATAAAAAAAACAAGATCTTGACGTACTTCGACATAACACTTAAAGATTTAGTTCAATGGTTATTAATCTGTGATTCAAGAACCTCAAGCGGTCGCTGTGACCTCCAAAAGGGGTCCGTGAAGTCTTGAAGAAATGTTACGAGATTTTATACTTGTGATGGTTCTAGGAAAACAGTGTCGTTATTGAGGAAACTGTGATGCTAGATATAAAAACGTGTACGTATTCTTTATCGTGTTTACTAATATAATTTAATATAGTATTTAATAATAATAATAACAATAATATCAATTGTCTTAACATTTACATAAAATATTAGTAAATCTTTCATTGTTCAATATAATAATTATAATAATAATTATTATTACATAACAATATAGGTAGGATACCTAAAAAGATATGGCAAGCTAAAGTAGATGGAAAGAGACCAAAGGGAAGACCAAGGCAGACCTGGGACGGCTGGATGGAAGAAGTTTTGAGGAGAAGAGGATTGGATACCAACAGGGCAAAAATGTTAGCCAGAGACCGAGAAGGATGGAGAGCTCTTTGCAAAACCTCTACACCTGACGGTAGAAGAGGATCGACTAAGTAAGTAAGTAAGTAACAATATAGGTATCATGGCCGTATGTAAGAGGAGTGTTAACGGGCCCAAACCTCTCTCCTTGGTTTAACAAACATTTTGCGTTAATTACACATTCAAATCAATAATTAATCATTTTATTTGTATTACTACATTTTTTGAATAAATAAAGTATTGTTTATTTAGTGGGTGACCACATATTCCTCAATTATAATTATGTTATTTTCTTCATGATCTAACCATGTTTCAAAATTTGCTATGGAACCAATATACTGTTGTCAATAATTAATTGTATGTAGTCTCAAAGAGTGAAAATTCAGGGATATTTTGACAGAATTTTCAAAAGTTTAAAAATATAAATATGAATGCACTCCTGCAACAAGCATAATAATGTTGTTAATTGGTACACATTGATATATACAAAGAATGTTTAAGGAAATATATTATTAATTGTAAACTTATAATAATAATAATAATAATAATAACCTCTTTTACAAATGTAATACTTAACATCATGCAATATATATTATTATTAACGGTTTATAACTACTTGCATTAAAATTTAACTATCTTTGGGCTTCCACTATTCGCGATTAAAATTACCACTTGAGCGCTAGTGTCGCTTCCAATATGGTCGCTCTATGTAGGATAAATATTTGTTTACATTCATAGTAGCACCAGCACGCAATAGCATCGTGTTGTCATGGCTGGTATGGAAGAAACGTTTAAATTACGCGATATTTTTAAATATTGCGAATGCGATATGAGTTATGAGAGACTAAAATAACACGGAAAACGCAGACGAAACTAATGTATACGCACTGGTTCTTCAAAGCACTGCTGTATCATCTGCACCTCATGTTTTAACTGGGGTTCTCGGAAATTATTTGAAAATAAAGCAATTGAAATTAACCTGTACTTGAAAAGCTGTGGTAGGAGAAATTTGCGAACATATCGTTGACGTTCTTTCTCAAAAGAGAATAGTTGGTTTAATAATAATATTCACGATTTCATGACCAGGCTGTCCTCACTGAAAAAGGACATAGTACTGAATGATACAGCAACATTAGCAACATGTCCATTTTTCCATTTTCTTTTTCTGACATTAATTCATTCTCAAACTATTTTCATCTCTCTTAATCGGCTTGCACCTGTTCCAAATTTCACACATACATAATTCATGGATGCATAGAGTAAGATGCTTCATGACTTTTTTTTTAAAAAAAAGTTTTATTTAGAAAATTCAATTTAAAACTTAACTTTCATGGTAATATATATTTATCTCTCTAAAAATAAAGTGAGCAGACTCGTGCATTCTTCGTAATTTCCTTGCCGAATTACAGTGTTACGTGCCAGTCTTTTGTCAATCAATTACGTTTTCCCTCGTATATTTACAAATTTCATTTCGTTGATTCCACGGATTGGAAACACATGAAAACTTTTCATTTTTTCTGACCCATAAAACGATTTAGAGAAGAAAAACTGAATAGGAGACCTTACTCTTTCGCATATTCCCCATGATTTAAACGACTTCAACACAACGTATCCTACATAGAGTAGTTCCTGAAAATCCCACCAGATAGCACATCGGTTAATTTAAATCACGAATTTCTGTGTGTATATACGGCCATGATGAGTATTGTTAATAAATTGTATTGTATAATATGAAAAATTATTGATCAGCAACTTTAAAAAACCTTTGATTATAATCATAGGTTTGGATTATTTGGACTTTAAATATGAAAATAAGCACTGGTAGTCCGTGATAAGTGAAAGGATGAGAACGTTTTTTTCTGTTCTCTTGAATAAATCTTTCGTACACTACAATACCAAGAACGTCTTTGTATAATAGTTTTACCACCTACCGGTTCCAGCTTAGGGAGGTAGTCTATTTGCCCTTGTTCTACGGTTAATTGAGGGTAGTCCTCTCTTTGAATTCCTTCCTTCATGACTTCGGAGCCTACGATCGCTGACGTCACTTCGGCTCCCAAGAGGGCGGCGACTATTATCCAGAAGGCGTGCATAGATGAAATGGACATTTGCATGTCTGCGAATGGAAAAAGAAGACATCTTTAAATAGGTTCACTGAATAAATATCAAATTGCTTTACATTTAGGACATTATTAACCCAATTCAAAGTACAGTTAACTCCTCTTAACAACGAACCTTTACGGTTTGAGAATTCGTTCGCTATATCCGAAGTTCACTACGAACCTGTTCACAAAATAGTCATTTAGAGCAAATTTAGAGCTCTGGTAATAAAAAAGCGGTGTATATTTTTTACAGGCTTTTGGTAGCCTTATATATTTTACAAATTCCAGAAAATATATAATATGGAAAGGCTCAGAAGAATACGACGATGTGCAAACGATGTACCCTGATGCAGGTTGAAATTCTCCCTCAACCACTGTATATATTCATAGAAAACATTTGTAATGTAAGATGCCATTCAGTCCGGCAAACATTATTTGCATACTGTTTGCACATACGAAAACTGCAAGCAGATCAGAGATGAAAATAATTTCATGGTGTTTAGAAAACATCGCAAGGAACGAGTGAGAAACGTGGTTTGCTTTCTTCCTAATATTTACATTATTTCCGAATAGGAGATATAAAATCTGCATCGTGTGCTGTAACGTCACTGTTCAGGTTCTTGCCATGAACTATTTCACAATGCCATTACATTACTGCCAACCATTAGATAGTATATTATGTAGATACAATTGCGTTGCAGAAAAATTGGCTGGCAAAGTAGTCCAATTATATAATAATATGTACGTACGTATTATTTCTATTGCGAGTACACAAATGATGTGTTCACTTAATGTAGTTTGTTATCGGAAGTTCAAGTACGGCATATGTTGAAAAATGGTATTTGATAGCTTGTTCATCTATATTTTGATCGTATTAGAAAGGTTCTTTGTATTTCTTTTTAGTTTCTTAACATCATCAAGTGCTGTTGTTCCCATAGTTTTTGATAATCTAATGATAGCATTCATGACTTTAAATTGCAGCAGAAAATCAATTCTTCATTAGATGACAACAATAATACTAAAAATGAATCCTTTTTTGAAGCTCTAAAAATTTAACACTGTCAATTCTCACGTTAAGTAGGAAGTATAACAATGAACAAGTTTGGACCGTTTGTTTGTATCTAACACAAAATAAGCATATGAATGTGTAAATTGTCGTACTGAACACTAAAAGAACAATGCAAATATTATATTTACATTTAATTCATATAATGTCAAAGAAATTGAAAAACGAGTAGGAAACATCCTAAAATTATATCTTTAATATTTGAATTTTGAAATATAGTTACTGTAGTATTGTGAACAGATTAACTTCTTTATACAACACTGGGTACACAAAATACATGCACAGCACATATGGGCTAATATTCATTATTCATAATTATTGAGTTAGTTATATGAGAGAGACTTACTTTAAATTAATAGGTTAGAAATAAAAATAAAACTAAACATTGTAATTCATCCATTAGGATTACCAACTTAATAATCTAAGACTTCATAATTATGTTGTAATTAAATTATGATACCTTCTGGTGTTGTACAGGTGAACTCATATACAGTAAAAACTGCATGTCCCGGAACCTCTATAAGAAGGAAACGTGTAAATACGGAACAAAAAGTCCCCAGAACGGACCGATTTTATACCTGAAAATGACCTCCTTAACGCGAAAACGGAACACCATTTAAAGACCAATTAGATGTTTTTATTCTCAGTAAGACTGAAATTTCTTCCTTTATTTTTTTTTCGCTCGCAAGAAAACAATGCAATACTGTAAGTGGAACACGCCGCCTCTGTTGTCACTCGCTTATCGGTAACATTGTCGATATGAAAGAATGCGTTTCAATACTCATAGCTGTTACGATTCCGTTTCTTTCTTTCATCTCTTACACTCTTTCTCCACCTTTCTTTGTCTATTTCTCCTCTGTTCTTTCGTCATCTTTCTATTTTTCTTGTTATCTCTCTTTGTTTCTTTCTTTATTCTTCACTTTTATCTCAATCTTTCTTCACCTCTCTTATTCCATCTTTAAATCTTTCTCTTTCCCTCTATACACATCGCGCTACGACGCCAGGGGTCCCGGGTTCGAATCCTGGCATGGATGTTTGTGAGTGTCCATTTTACTTCGCTTTTTGTGCAACTTTTGGCTAATTTGCGAAGATGGGGATGAGTGATGATATGATGAAATTGATGAATGGATTCACCAAGCATGAAGAAAGTCACCCCAGAAACAGTAAAGAAATGCTTCGTAAAAGCAGGTTTTCCTTGCGAGGACACAACTGTAGAACATGATCAATTCGAGGAGAACTTACGTTGCATTGCCGACATTTGTAAACAGGCTAATTTATCAATTGCAGCTGAGGACATAATACATTTCGACAGCGAATTGGCAACAGGACAGGACGTAGAGAAAGCTGTCGATTCATTACATCTGCAGCACATTGAAGAAAAAGACGACGATGTTGTAAGAAGAGGATCACGGAGGGAAAGAAGAAATGCCACGCGAGTTGAAGATATCCAGTTACAAACATGCACTTTTCAATGTCAACGAACTACAAGAATTAGCTGCTTCTCGCAACGACTCTGAATTGATACAACTCTTGAAAGATGTAGAGAACTATGTAAATGTACTTGGTCGTGTTTTCAGCACAACATGTCAACCAACTTTGAAGCAGCTGTGGGGAAAAGATACATAAGTACGTACTGTACGTTCTTGTAAAATACTGTAAAAAGTGTACCAACATGTTGTGTAGTTTCATAATTGTAATCTCTGCTATGCTTATTGCGACTGTATCGCATTTTTATTCATGTAGGCTACGTCCATGCATTAGTACTTTACATTATAAGTAATGCGAAATGTAAATCTGTCTTTCCATTATTTCCTGCGCGCTCTATACTGTATTTAAAGTCAACCCTGTATAGGAAATTTTGCTCGGAACCATCATGTTCCGGGATAGACAGGTTTCAAGATTTGTTTTACAATCCATTTTATTACAAAATATTTTAATTACAACATATTAAGTACAATATTCTCTCTTAACTCCTGTTAATCGTAGTAGTGCAATAATTCAAAATGTTGTTCATATCTTTCTCCAGGACACTGTGTATCCATTACAAGGTGTTTATTTCATTGAATAATAAAAATGTTTAAAGATTTCATAGACGGAAGATATATAGTGATATTCCCACGCATTGCGTAATACCAACAAAGCTTTTTTTTACATCAACTGAATAATAAACAAGGCATGAAATCGTTTGGCGGAGGAACTCTAAATGATTTTGTACAATGTCAGTTATAGTCAACTTTTTCAGTTTGCAAAAGTAATCAATAGCACATTTTTTTTTAGAAAAAAAGGGAGGAATAGGCATTTTGCCAATAACGATCCATTGAGCATTTCAAAATGTAATATTCGTCCGATTTCCAAAACCCAGAAATAGTGAATATAATAATTTCTCAAAAAAAATTCCGTAGCAAGTCGTACATTGAATGCATTTGAATGGGTCTAGAATTTATTTGTGTGTCGTTTACTGTTGCTCCTGGTCAGTTTTATTTAGAACGCACACACGGAAGTAAGAAGATGATATTCAATTGTTCACACGTTGGACTTTAAAATCCTACCTGTTTCGGTACCATCGATTTTGTTTGAAGTCCACTTTTGTGCACAGATAGACTAATTTGGACTGGGCCTACAGTTTAAAGTGGGATCCGAACCACTATGTGCCTCCACCGTATCGAACCCGGGACTCCTTGATTACAAGGCGACGACGTTACCACTATCCCAACGGTGCTTAACATCCTACATCGGGTTCACATTCAATTCGCTTGGTACCGTTTCTTCTTTGGCTTTGTTAATAGTGATTACAAAACTTTCAGTGGATTCAAACATCTACCTTAGGTACGTATATATTGATCTGATTTTCTGTTTGTGGCAGTCAAACAATCGATACAACTTTCGATATCTGGGAGCTAAATAAAGCTACACACATGCAATTTGGTGCCGGCCCCTGTGGCGCTAGGACGCCAGCGGTCTCGGGTTTGATTCCCGGTCTGGGCATGGATGTTTGTAAGTGTCCATTCATCATTTTCACTCATACACATCTTCGCAAATTAGCGGCACAAGAAGCGAAGTAAAATAAAGCAAATCAATCATTCAATATGCAATTTGGTGCACCGAAAGACATGTAAAGTTTCAATTCTGAAAAAAGGAAATCTTTTCAGATTCAGATTGATCTTTTCATTAGCGTTTTTATGTCAACAGCCAAACCATTTGCTTACACATATATAATTTTGTGAACTGGTGCAGTGGTGGAATGTTTATTGTCAGTCTGCCTGTTAATGTGAGTCAAGATCTGACATTAATCGGCATTGTGGCCACCTATCCGTGACCAATAAAAGTAGACACATATCTGTTGTTGGTAAAATGAAGATGTGATAATTTAGGTTACTATAAATACTACAAGCCGTGCTGTCTAAGGCGTCATGCTTTGGGCTCCTTCTACGGGACGGGCGTGGGTCGAGTCTCCTTGGTGAAGAGTAACAACTTTTCTCATGAGATTTCGGCCTGTGTATGGGGCCGGTGACCACCCACCATCGTCAGGAAATTGGGAAGCTACGAATGAGTAGCGTAACACGATCATGGAAACCTACATCAACGACTGGAGGCTCGTCGTGCTGACCACACGTCACACCATAACTGGTTAGATGATCTCCCACCTCAGCAGGTGGGAGTGAGGCCGACAGTCGGTAGGTAGATCCTGGTCAAGTGTTATAAATATTACAAAGATAAAATTTTGTATAATCATATTGAAGTGCTAATTGAGTCATCGTTAGTAATTCTTTAGAAATCTATAGCCATTTTACAAGAACTTCAAGAACGAAATATAGAGGACGTGAAAAGAAACTTAGTGAGTCGACCTTCGTGGATAATCGCGACGATGATGAGAATGATGACTAGATGAAATCGATGAAGGGACACTCAAAAGAAACACCCCATGCTAGAGCCAGGATTCGAACCTGAGACCGTCGATGCACTTAATACGCTCAGCCACCGAGGCGACATAAAACGTTTTGTCGGAAAGAGATGACCCGGTTGAATCTCATGAAGTGTGCAGAATTTTGACGATGCCACGGCTTCTCGTTTTAAAAATTGTAACTTGCTCATTGCAAATTGAATCTGATGCAGGAGCAAAGCCCCGCTAACTCTTTCTCTAACCCTCATTACGTGGCAGTTTAACTTTTAACGCTGCACAATCTCCACGTAATCGCCTCCTCGGCGGGTTCATTCTGGAACCTCGCACGTTACCGACGGCATCCAGCAGCTGATTGTCTTCTGGTTACCGGCCACAATAGACTAACACTTCATTATCTTTCGCTACGGATGTTTCGTGGGACGTCGAACCAATTTTGTTTTTGTCCACGACACCAACGTTCTCTTTTTCCCCCTTCCTCTCCTCATTACTTCAGTTTCTCTAGGTGTACTCTATCCCCAGTGCTTGCTTGTTCCGCTCTGTTCTATTCTTTGCATTGTACTTTCCATCTTTGTGTTTGTGACCCGCATTGTAACGTAAGTTGAAAGATTCTTCCGGAGACACTTTGGGTCTACAGACCTTAGCGACCAGCAAGAAACCTTTGACGATTTGGCAGTAAATTGCAGTAGTAATCGTAGCAAATGTTGGTTGTGATTTTTGGAATCCAACTGAAGAATCTATCATTCTTCCCATTTCGCCACAGTAGACTAACTTTTATTTTATACAGCCGACTTGTCACTATTCAATCTCTTTGATGTGCCTACATTATAGCTCGTCTCAGCATTTCTTCCGGAACAAACCTCAAAGAAATTTCCCAACTACAGAGATATCTCAAATATAAGTTTGAAATACTGGCAAGGGAATCGCCAAACATTTTGTGGGCAGAGTGTCATACAATTGATACAAAAGTAATTAGTAACACTGAGGAACAATGAAATTTGCCGCGACCGGAAAACAACCTATTTCCATGTTTTTTAACTTGCTGAACACGAAAATGATGTTCTTTTTTCTCCAACACGTCTAGTTTTTGAAATAACACGAAATTGAAATAAATATAACAAAGCTTTTTTTCGCCATATGATATACAAGGATTCTTCAAGAGAACACGTGTGGCTGTTTTCTTGCATAATATGAAGAAAGCATTGTAACAACAACAAAAATGGCGAACATTGTTGTTTATTTTGTTACCCGAGAAGAGTAGAGAAAAGTCTTTGTTAAAGAGGCAAGGTGATGCATTGTACTGTGTCTTTATCAGTTGCGTTCTGTTTGCTGGAAGTGCAGGTTGTGTGTTAGGTTGTGTGCTTCATCGCAATTGTTTTGTGTGGTATTTGAAAATAGTGCAGTGGTGCCTCGTAACTGTGTAAATTCACCCAATCTGTTTTGCTATGTGTGTGGTGACTTCACGACAAAATTCCAACGAAACTCAATGACACCAATAGTGAAGAAAGGTTACGAGCTATATTTCGGATGCGCAAAATCGGAGACCAAGATAAAGGGTGGGCTCCTCATATATGTTGCAGTAGATGCTCGCGATATTTACGAGGGTGGTTACATGGTACCCATCTATCCACGCCCTTTGCTGTTCCTATGGTATGGCGCGAACCTCGAGATCACATTACTGATTGTTACTTTTGTTTAACTAATGTTACGGGATTCTCAAAAAAGTCCAAATATATCCTACAGTATCCAAATTTACCTTCTGCGATAAGACCAGTGCAACATGATGAGACATTACCTGTTCCAAAGCCACCATTGGAATGGTCTTTGGAAGAGGAAACAGAAACTTCCTCAGATGAAACTATATCTTCTCTCGAATATGATCCTAACTTTCAAGAGTCACGGAAGACACCGCATCTTATCACCCAGCCAGAATTAAATGATTTAGTATGTGATTTGAACCTTACAAAGAAAGAAGCAGAATTGCTGGGTTCAAGACTGCAAGGGTGGAACCTGCTGGAACCAGGGACAAGTATTACATTAAGAAAATGTCAATTAAAATTTTCTTACTTTTTTCTATGAATGGGTCCCTGGTATACTGAAACAATGTCACTGGATTAATGCAGGAGTTGGGAGAAAACTATAAATCAGACGAATGAAGGTTGTTCATCGATGCGTCAAAAACTAGCTTGAAGGCGGTCCTCCTGCATAATGGAAATGAGAAACCTTCAGTGCCAGTTGCTTATGCGAGTGAAATGAAGGACACATATGAAAACATTGCTTTGATTTTCACACGTGTTTGCTACGACAAACACCAGTAAAAAATCTGTGCTGATCTGAAGGGAATGTAATCAGGTTTCACGAAATTCTGTTGTTTCCTCTGTCCATGGGACAGCAGAGCAAAGGACATGCATTACAAAACTAAACACTGGCCTCCAAGAGAGTGTTACACACCTGCAGAAAAAAGTGTCTCTCACAAACCTCTTCTCGACGCCAACAATGTGTTATTCCCCCCACTGCACATCAAGAAGGAAAAGGGTTTGAGTACTTACGAAGCAAATTTCCTGGTGTAAGTGATGCTAAAATAAAAGAAGAGATTTTTGTTGGCCCTCAAATCCGGGAGGTAATGAACAATCCCAATTTTGAAGAATTGTTAAGTGAATGTGAGAAAGCAGCATGGGGTGTGTTCAAGGGTGTGTGTCGCAATTTTCTTGGCAACCATAGGGCTCACAATTACTCTGAACTTGTAGAACGTATGCTGGCAACATACAAAGAAATGTGATGCAATATGTCTCTCAAGATACACTTTCTGGAAAAACGTTATAAAGGCAGATGGTCTCCCAGTTTACTAGCGGATTACTGCTGGAACACAGTCTCAAATGTTCAACACGCCTGCTATAAGCGGGAATCATACAGAAATACGTTTTGAAGGTGCGTTACATTTTCTGTTTACTTTATTGTTTACTATTTTACTGCAATTGCAAATTTTAGTGCATGTCATAACTACATCATTTACAATCATATTGGTTTTCTATGAACCCAATGTATTACTAAAATTCACACTATCACATTAAGGTTTGGAGCAAAATGCTATATTTTACCCTTCTTTTAATGTGCGGTGAAAAATTTTCAAAATGGTTTCCGCCGGAAATGGTACGTGATACAGCATTTTTGTTATGATTTTTGAAATCAGCGCACCAGATTTATTAATGATCACCTATTTTCATCCAGCGGCAAAACGAAAAGTTTTAATTTGTTCCTCAAATTTTACAAAAGTAGTATATCCATTAACATAATTAAAGATTAACAATAAACTTTCACTCGATAACTTCAGAGGAGCAAATACCTGATTTAAATGTTGTTTAAATGTGTTTCTCAGATTTCAAACTATTATACTGAAATACATTATCGTTTTCCCGATTTTGTAATAACTTTTTAACTTTTACTCGCCTCAATTAAGGAAATTCGTTGATCGTTAGGGGGAAGTTTTAAGCACTAAGTTTCTTTCGTGTAACCTTCCACATAAGAATTCGAGCTAACACATTCCTGTTCGTATTTTTGTTATTTTACGTCGCTTTTCTGCCATTTTGGCTAATCGTGTCGACGAGGAGGGATGATTATTGGATGAAATTGATGAAGGAAAACTCACAAGAAACACACATGTCCAGAACGGAACTCGAACTCAGGATCTTCGGTAGTCGGATCGAAAGTCGATCACTTAATCCAATCGGCCATCAAGATGGCGAACCAACACATTCATTCCCACACATAATCTCCGCGAATGCCAGTTTTGTTGCTCTTTGTCTACTATCATAAATTACGATTTATGCATTTTTCTATAATCAAGTGAAGGATGGCAATTTACAAAAAAGTACACACAAAACTAAATGCATCATATCGCTTAAAGGAAAAAGAATGCATCGATTATGCACTTAAGTGTTTTATGGCCTCTGCGAAGAATCAGATTCACATTTGATGCACTTTTGTATGTCGTAAAAGAAACACCGAAGTGCATCATATGACGTAAGTGAAGATTTTTCAGTCGAGATGCACTTTAATGCATCAGTTGATGCGTTTTGATGCACCTTCCTGCATCATCGAAAAACTACAGGAACTTGCATCAAAACGCATCAACTGATGCATTAAAGTGAATCTCGACTGAAAGAAATCTTCACTTATGTCATATGATGCACTTCGGTGTTTCTTTTGAGACATACAAAAATGTATCAAATGTGAATCTGATTCTTCGCAGAGGCCATAAAACACTTTAGTGCATGCGATGCCTTCTTGTTCCTTCAACGATATGATGCATTTAGATTTGTGTGTGTTGATGGGGTCGTGGGTCGACTGACTGGTAGCACTTTTTGTCACGACGCCCACGGTTTCATATTACTTGTGATGATACTTTCAACTTCATATTTTGACGACCCGCTTCATTTCTGAATGCTTTTGAAATATTATACAAACAATAGTCTTGTTTGTTTATTATACAAATGGAATCTACGCATGGCTTGGAAACACATTGTTAGCGTTCGTTCCAATTAACACAATATAAACAATGGACTGGAAATCTCCAAAAATATATTTGTTTAATGTTATCAAGCTGAACCTTATATTCTTGCACAGAATATTGAACAATGCGTGTTGAAGCTACGCAGCAGTGGTCCCAGGATGTCCTCATTGGATTTTAGTCAGCGTTTAACCTTAATGGTGTTAAAATGGTGTTGATTACGAATTTGTGTGTGTGCTATTATAACACCACTGAGTTTCAGTGACTGATAAGGTGGGTGCTATTGATGCTGCAGCATTAGGCCCTTTCCTGAAATAGGCCCAGATGAAAACGAACGAGAATTTTCCAAGCTGCGTTTTTTGCAATATCTTGGCGATTGTCGCCACTTTATTATTGTTCGGTAAGTGCGACGTAGTAAATTTTTCACCTTGCAAGTTAGTTGTACATTGTTAGGTTTTGACGTGACAGCATCATGTCCAATTTCGTCTTAATCCGGCCCTGCTGAGGTTGAACCAAAATGTAGTATGAACCTCCTGCAAGCACTGTATGGGTCGACAACTAAACGCACGGTGAAAATAGGCGGCTGGGCAGAACTGCGCTGGTGCCACATGTGGGAAAAGCGAAGCGAAAGCGGGACAAAAGTAGCTGGTTCCCGCGCACTGTGTGGCAACGTTGACCGGGCTGCGTTGCCTAGTTCCAGTGTCAGACCATCCTCTCACCGGGGCACTTTTGCGTCATCCAAGTCCATTCGAGCAAATACTGTGAGTTTGTATCACATGGATTACAAAGACCAACTCATTCTCTTAAACTTCGGAACGTGGCAACAGCGCGAACTTCTGCCACCCGCCTAATTTCATGGCCGTGCGTTTAGTGCTTTTTCAGTGTACTACTTATGATCTTATTTTGCGTTGCTTTTCTGTTACTTTTATGAAGATGAATGGTGATTAGGTTTAAATGATGAAGTAAACTCATGGTCATGACTGCTCATGGTTAAGTCGAGACTCGAACTCGAAACCTCTCGAACTGGAGGCGCATTTGATCACAGAGGCGGCTGAACCATGTGTGACATTATAACACACCTAACGTTAGGAATAGAGGAAACTAAACACCCAACCTTTTTAGAGCAATTATTGTTTCATTAAATTCTTAAGGAAAAATGTTTGTTCTCTCTGTGTTCTACCAGTGGTGGTGATTAGGGGGGCGAGAGGGGCAATTGCCACCCCACTTTACGCCACTTTTGCCCCCGCACTATGCTAAACCATATCTACAAAGGGAAATATACTGTCTTTGCCCCCCCCAGTTTTGTCTCTTTGCCACTCCCTGTTTTGAAACCCAATCGCCGCCACTGGTTCTACATCATGTCGTTCTGTCAGTTTATCTACAAAGACGGCTTTCTCTTTGAGAGTGTCTGTGTTTTCTTGAAAACGATTAGTTTCCGGTTACTAAATACACAACGACTTTCTCTGTGTGTTGTTCAGCAGTACAATTGTTTGTTTGATTTGATATAGCTATGTTATTTAGCGTCGCTTTTCTGCAACTTTTGGCTAATCGCGGCGATGAGGATAAGTGATGATATGAAAATAATGAAGGGACAATCACAAGGAACACCCATGCCCAGACCGGGATTCGAACCCAGAACCTTTGGCTTTGAGGCACGCTGTGATAAACATTCCGGCACGGTGGTCGACAGCAATACAAAGTGTCCACTTAGCTCTTCGGCAATGAATATTTTGTACAGTCATGGACACTTCTGGGTTGGTACGATTTTATTGCAAGTTAATGGGATTGTTACAACTCAGAAGTGTCCGTGACTGTACATGTTCTTTGCGTCGCTTCCGCCTAAAGAGGCAGAAAAGTGACGTAAAGTGAAAAAAATACAATACAAATACATGTTTTTGTAAAAACCATCAGGGTCTACCTGTCTGGAGACATTTGATGTTACGTATAGTATACCATTACCTCAAAAATGCTTCTCTGCATATCTAAATATTCCATAAAGAATTATTGTGTATTTAATTAAACAAAACACAGTCTATCCAAATTGCTCATGTACGTATGTGCATATCGAGAATTTTTTAACAACTTCCCGCGACAAAAGCAATATTGGCTTCCATGTTCGATGAGCCATGTTTCAGTGAAACGGTGACAGGAATTCGACATAACAAGTGCAGATAGGAAATGATCCAAAATCGAGTCAATCATCCTCGGTGTAATATGACGCGCATAAACGGCGACCTTTCACGGTGCCGCGTCATAACACCGAACATCGAATGAGAAACAAGGCAAAGCCGAAGAGACAAAAATTGGATTCTGTTTTTCATTTAACTCCTCTGATAAAACTGCCTGGGTGTAGACATACCTCGTCGAGGGGGGAAAAGAGTAGGCGACGTTTACGAGTGCATAACAATTGATTCCACAATCTAAATAAAAAGAGCCCAGCGTTTATTTTTTCCACTCAGGTTCGTCAGAAATTTTTTTTCGATTATTCTTTCTCGTAGCCCCCATGACAGATGCCTTTGCAGCCAATAAGCAATTTTAGAGATGTCATTTCGTCGCACCGAAAACCGAGGAATATAAAGCCGGGATCGGTCGTTTTCTCATATTCGAAAAAAGAAGGCAACTTCAAGCGTTAGAATAGCAAACGAACATCGCGACCTGAAATGAATGAATAAATCTCTTTTATGGATCCACGTAATGGGGCCAAAATGCAACTTAATCTATATATTCTTTTTTTTTCGCCACCTACATACGGAACGGATGGAAACAGGAGTCCAATTTCAAGCTGGGATCTTGTTACTCTCGCGGTGTTCTCCCGCTGAGAATACTAATTTTGCGGAAGCGTTGTTCTTAAAACCTTGGGAATAGTTCACTTAAACATACAAAAGCCCCTTTTGTTAGTCGAGAATATTAACAGGAAGTCCTTCAGTGCTGGAGGGAGTGGGTGGGGGGTCAGCTGAATAGAAAAGGAGTGCATTTTGCCTTTTCTTCATTTGTGCTGTAAAGAAAAGAGTCACGTGGTAAAGATACATCTGGTGTGGTGTTGGTGAGGCATTAGTAAGAAAATGTTGAGAATACAAGCGCCATATGAGCATTCATGATACCACATATTTTATTGCTTGGTACTCGTAGGCGCTGTCGAAAAGGACTGCAAAGTCAGAAGTTCTGATTTTGCATCCTGGTTAAGGTAATACTCTTTAAGTTCATCATTCCAAGCCACGTAAAAACATTCAATTGTTAATATAAGTTTATATATATATATATATATATATATATATATATATATATATACACACACACACACACACACACACCATTTCATACTAAGAGCTAAGTTACAGCATATGAACCTATTTTTTCAAATTTGGCCTGGCTTCTTAAAACATTTAGCCATGTTCTTCTATCTTGATCAAAAGTGTTGCAAATTCACCTACTTTTCCCCCCGATTGGAACGACTTATGTAAGTTAATTAAAACTTTAGGCCCACTTTTGTATTACTTTCGGTACAGTCCTCGTATTTAGTTTAACGCATACGCTGCCGGCCTCGTTGAGTTTACCTCGTCGATTGCGATTTCATCACATATCATCTTGGGTTCGAGTTTCGGTCTCAGCAGAGCATAGGTGCTGCTTTGGCAACTATCTCTTCGTCAGTTTCGTCTAATCGTTCACCCTCATCTTTGTGATTAGACTAAAAAGCCAAACGTGGCACAAGAAGAGAAGTAAAATAAAGCAAATCAATCATTAACTCCACTTTATTCACAGATAGGCTAACCGGGACTGGACCTGCAGTTTAAATCCGAACCACTACGTGCCTCCACAGGATATCCAACTCAGGACACGTTGATTAAAATTGATTGATTGATTTGGTGTTTTAAGTGCACTTTATGCACAGTCAGGCTAATCGGGGCTGGACCTACAGTTTAAAGTGGGATCCGAACCACTTGTGCCTCCACCAAGTATCGAACCTTGGACCTCTTGATAAGAAGGCAAGGCGAAGACACTACCACTGCGCACGTTGCAACTACGCCATCGGGAAGGTCCATGCATGTGTATGTAAGTGCATTTACCACATGCAAAGCGTGCAAACGATCACATTCCTACCTGTATTCCACCTTAGGAAAGATTACGGGAACCAGTCCTTTGCCGAGGTGGACATCGTAGACACTACGAAAGCATTTAGCCACCGTTGGCGCGCATAGCACGTACTAAGCGTTGATCTAACCTCGAATGTCGACCATCAGTTGATGAAAGGATGACCACGGTGTTAATATTTCCGCGATAACGATGAAGCAAGAGCTCAAACTAACCAGAAATCGTAGCGACACATCTGCGCACTTTTGCCGAGGGGACAACCGATATGGCGGGCGACCTCAACATCCGACTTGAACTATGACTGAATAGGCAAAATTGTTGCAACCAGCGTTTCTTGATGTTAAACCACTGTGCGAACTAAGCTTTTTCCTTTGAGAGTATTTGTGATTTCATTTCGAAGGGGGGTAGTTTTATTATTATTATTATTATTATTATTATTATTATTATTATTAGGGGTGCAAACTTGTATATGTTACTAAAGAGTGTCTCAACCTTAAAAGTCAGTATGGAAGTAAATGGATATATATATATATATATATATATATATATATATATATATATATATATATATATATATATATATTCGATATTTTGTGTAAATCATCAGACCGTAACACGAAAAAGTTGGTTAGCGAGAAACTTTTCGATTTGTCGCGATACACATGCAGACCAAGCGAGAAAAGTGTTGACCATTGTTTCAAGTTATTTTTAGAATGCATTGTTACTTCTCAGCACCGTTATTTATTCCGCAATCGTAGTTTGTTTATGCAAGCTGTCTCGCGTATCAAATTCATTGCGCGCCACCGAGGTTACAATTCAGTTGCAGGCAGGTGTCCCGGTTTGTAGAAGTGCAGTGTGCTTTATTTTCTGTAAAAAATGTATCTTAATGTTTGCTTTTGCATTTATTTAATTCTGTTTATGTAAAAGATACAACATTTAACGAAAGAAGTAACAATAGTTGCGTGCATTACACATATAATGCAAATGTAAAATGGTAAATAGTTATGTCGAAATATAAAGATTTACATGCAAATCTTGAGGTAACTATCGTTTCTTTTTCCAAAATGCATCAAATACATAGATTTTGATGATTCCTATACAATATTAAGGAAGTAAATTTGTCGCAATCATTAGCGATTAACAGCGACTAGATGCGACTCCGTTTGTTGATCTGGCAACGCCCCGCTCCATTTAACCCATACTGACTTTTAAGGTTGAGAGTAAAGTAAACTATTGCCTTGTGGTTCTAAGCACATTAGAACAGTGCTTCTAACATTAAATCTTACGATAATCTTTACAGGCTTCTTAGAAACAGTTGTATTAACATTCTAAGAAAATCCAAACCCATACACAAAAGATGCTATTGAAGTAGTAGCACTGAGAAAACTTGACTAAATTTCTTTTGTCCAAGTTCAAATTTAATTTCCAACTAACCTACCTTCATTATTTTTTGTTTTCTGTAAAATCTCTGCTCCCTATGACACTGTTACCAAGTAAACAATATGCTATTTAAAAATAGAACTTCGGCCTCCCCGATGGCGCAGTCGTCGTCGCCTTGTAATCAAGGGGTCCCGGGTTCGATTCCCGATGGAGGCACATAGTGGTTCGGATCCCACTTTAAACTGTAGGTCCAGTCCCGATTAGCCTTACTGTGCATAAAGTGGATTTAAAACAACAAATCAATCCAATCCAAAAAATAGAACTTCAGACCAGAAGTAGGATGCAAAAGTTTTAAATATTAAATAACTGATTCCCGAATTATTTTTCAGCGGTATTTGTTCCATAGTTAAAAAAAATTGTACTAAATTCTTTCAGTTCCATTTTCATTGAAGGCGATAAAAACATCTCTCGAAGGGATAAGAATAAAATTATTTTGCCTAGATAATTTCATGTGGGGGGAAATCCTCGACATCCCCCCGTTAATTCGCATACTGCGTTTAACTATATTTGTGAACTTTTACTTCTATGATGTAGCTCTAACTATTGCCCATGCTGTAATAATATATTAATATGTTTCTTCACCAGGCGATAGAAAACGTATGCATAAATAATTCCAAACCAAACCGTCAAATTCAAGCCACATTGTCGAAATAAAATGAATGAATGACTATCACATAAATGTGAAGCATTAATTTAATGCAATGACTGGCCCCGTGGCAGAGTGGTTAGCACATTGCGCTACTTGGCCAGGGGTCTTGGTTTCAAATCTCGACCTGGGCATGGACGTTTGTGAGTGTCCATTCATCAGTTTCATCATATGACTCATCCCCATCTTCGCAAAATAAGCAACAGTGGCACAAAAAACGAAGTAAAATAAAACAAACAATCAATTTAGTGCAATATCAGTACTATCAAATTAGCATTCAAATCAATAATATCAAGCATTATTTTAGTACAGTACCAGTTGGTATCAGAAAATATAATTAATAAAAATTATAATAGGCGTGTTAATATAGATTTCCGAAGAAAAACCTCGAGAAGTAGGGGCGGCGCCAGGGGAGTGTGCTGGCGCACCCCTTAATTTTTCTTCCGCACCCCCTTTAGCACCCCTTTTTCAAAACCAATTTTTAACCGAAAGTACTGTTAACTATTCACGGAGGAAAGAGTTTGGAATAACCAAAATAATTTCTGGCAACCAAACACTTGTTTAAACAAGCGAGAAACAAATGATTATTGACCAGTATTAAATGCTCTTTAGTAATCGAGCACATGTTGTTATTGTTACCAAATAATTTTGTTCAATATAACCAAATTTAGTAAATGGTACTGTGTTTACTGTTTGCAGATAACCAAATAATTCAACTAAACGTGTTTAGTTAATTCAACCAAATCACTTTTTTTGCGTTGCAGTGGTATTAACATTATGACTCACTAAAATCATGTCGTCATGCAGAAGCGCAAACTTAAAATAAATTTGGGGGGGTGCAAGGTTGGCATCAAAAATATGTTTATATGTAAATACATGTAATCCATGTGAATTTTGGGGTGGACGACAGAAAGTGCCTTGCAACCCCCCATCCCCAAGGACGGCGCCAATGTCGTGGTGAGATTACAATATTGAGTATTGAAGAGAGACCATTATTAGTGTGTACTACAAGCAAGCCATTCATACTAATATGAAAGGGAAGCCACAGTTACTTCTTTGTACATGTTGGGGTCAAAGCAAGCAAGCAGAAGAGAATCAAGTCATTAGCATATTTTCATAGAAGACTATTAAAAGTTGATTGGTATTTGATGTAGTGGCTAAAGCATATATTCATGTTTCATTTTGTCTTTATTTTTAACATTGCATCCCATAAATTTTATTCCGCACCCCTTGAGCACCCCTAGATGGTTAATCCTGGCGCCGCCGATGTGAGAGGTATAATACACATGATGACATCTGTGGAGGGGTTTTAGGCATACCTGCTCTTTTGAAAGAAGCGTATATGCGGATCAACTACCTTTCAATATAGCTACCTCGGTAGACGAGCGGTTCCGTGGTCGATTCACCAGTGATTGATTGATTTGGTGTTTTAAGTCCACTTTATGCACAGTAAGGCTAATCGGGACTGGACCTACAGTTTAGAGTGGGATCCGAACCGCTATGTGCCTTCACCGGGTATCGAACCCGGGACCCCTTGATTACTAGGCGACGACGCCACCACTGCGCCATCGGTGGTAGCCAAGGGGCAAAAGCCGCCATGGGGCAAAAAGCGACTAAAACGAGCAAAATACAAATGATTGATTTCCTTTGTTTTACTTCGCTTTTCTGCCACTTTTGGCTAATTGCGAAGATGAGGATGAGTGATGATATGAAGTTCATGAATGGACACTCACAAACATCCATGCTCAGGCAGGGATTCGAACCCGGGGCCCCTGACAAATGATTAAATAAAGTTGTAATAATTGAACTGGTTGCATCTACGTCTTGTGTGGTTTGTTAACAGGTTTCAATGACGTAACAGGTATAACATGTAGTTATCGAATGGAAGTGAAGGAATGCAACCTTGAATCGAACACGAAATGCGTGGGTTGCTTTGTAAGGAATATAACCAAATTGCAAAATATTATGAGAGGATGAAGATAAGGCTCCTGATTAACGAACGGCATTTGGAAGAAACAAGATTGCAAAGAACCACGGAAGCTGTTGTATGCGCAGTGTATGATTGATAATACTCGAGCCTTCTTCCGGACTACTGCCAAGTGGAAAATCAATTGTAACGTGCGCCATCTGTGTTTGCACAGCTTCGGTTCATCCAACACTCGAATTTGCTACGGAATGCACTAATACGCTCCCCTTCCCGCTCCTCTCTTTGTTAATGGAGTGGGACAATTTTAGTTCTGTGGAATGAGTTGCTGTTAGCAACAAATTCCAATGCCAGGATGGTTGTGACAAATGTGAGATAGCCACGCTTTAGCACGTGTTTAGAGACATTTAAGTTAGGAGAGTTGTTTGTTGAAGTTATGTGGGATATTTAAAAAAGTTAGGAGGGATATTTTTTTTTAATTTGGGGGTTATTTGTAAGGATAGAAATATGTTAATGATATGAGGGAGAGAGGCTTTTTGAAGTTAGAATATATATTTGTTGATGTTAGAATGGATTATTGTTAGAGTTAGGAGAGAGACTTTATTCAAGTTAGGAGATAAATTTGTTGAAGTTAAGGTTAATATTTTTGAAGTTATGTTATGATTGATATTGGTGAAGTTACGATAGATATTTGTTTAAGTTAGAAGGGTTAATTGTTAAATTTGAGAGAGAGATTTCTTAAAGTTAAGAGGGATTTCGAAACTTGTAGAGTAGATTTAGTAAAGTTAAAAGACCAATTCAATAGCGCTATTTAATTTAAATTTAATTTGATCGAGAGATTTTTTAAAGTAGAGGTATGTATGTTGGAGTTCGGAGAGATTTGTAAGGAATGATTAGTAAAATATAGCGCAGATTGGTGAATTGAAGAACATGTTCTTTTGGATACCTAAATAGCAATAATATAAGCCTAAGCTAAGCGTCAGGTCAACCTTGCAGCAGGTTTTAGCATATGTAGATCCAAACGTGCGCGCAAGAATATAGTTCCACTGAGACGGGTTCTATTCCGACACAACTGCATACTTGCAAGAAAACAGTTATTTAATTTGTAATATACAGACAAAATAATACATTGATTAGCAGGTATGGACTTAATTGGTTGCAATCACTGTGCAGACGAACTTAGAACCGCAGATTCGCCAACTCGAATCTGTATTGCGTTGAAGAGACATTGAAACTTTAGAGCGAGTCGAGCGAGACTGAATGCGTTGCAGAGCGCGTGAAATCGCTGATACCAGTGTTGCACATCCCACTATTTTAACCCTATGTTTATTGTAGAGCGGCGAGAATGGCTGAATCTACTGTTCAGCGCGCGGTTTTACCCGAATGTTATTTTGGGCTTCATCCGAAAGGAAATGTTCTTCAAAGTCAAGCAAGTTGTTTTAAATGCATAATCCTCCTTGCGGCAACAAGATCAAAGTAAAACAGGGCGTGAGGTGATTTGCCGTCAATGTGCACACGAATTGTATCACGGGTGTTGAATGATTTGCGGTTTGAGTTTAGCAAGAGGAAACGATTGTTTGTTGTTTGACGACAAAAGAATCTCCGCGGTATTAAAATATATCGCAGTGAGAAGAAACATGTTTATTATTTGGACGAGACGTCCTTCAACTCGGTGAGTGGGGGAAGGGGGAATAAACCATGGAAGGATACCACCATGCAAAACCACCGCCAGGGCTGAAGAAACCCCCGATGAGGGGAAGGGGGAGGCTTATTGTTTCACCCACTGGCGGCAATGAAAGCTTTGTTGAAGGCGCATATTTACTTTTCAGCGCAAAGAAAGGGAAGGGTGATTATCAGCAACAAATAGACAGACCAAGATTTGAATCCTGGTTTAGTGAAGTGATTCATAAATTGAAACCAGAGTAATAGCGACAGACAATGCACCTGATTGTATATATCACCAATAACAAATCATGCTTTTTTGGTGGTACAACTTGAAGTGCGTGTGTCTTACAGTAACGGATGTATTGCGAACGAAGCAACCAAGTTTTTCATAAATCTATTTCTTTCTAAACCAAAAACAATAATTTGTCATTAAATTCAAGAGGGGCCTATCGTTGTTTACTTTTATCTTTGTTTATTTTTATTTTTGCGTGCTCGAAATATACACACATGCTCTCATGTTTAGAAGTTGTTTCGCTCTTATATTAATGACACATTTATTAAATAATATATGCGCAGAAAGTACTTTTAAAATGTTATGTTTCAGGAGACAAAGAGAAGCAAAAATACAATCCACTTGACATGCATGCGGGTTTTGATGTGTTGTGCGGTTGGCAATACTGTAGATTTTCTCAGTGTCTCCGATGTAAGCAGCTCGGCGGTTGAGGAAAGACTGGCACGGAAGATTCTGAGCTCAGTTCTCGCGCGGATTGATACATAAAACCTGCTGCAAGGTTAACCTGACGCTTGGCTTAAGTCCGTTTCCATTTTTAGTATATTTCTACTTGTAATTACCGCATATTCCCGGACACATATTGTTTCATCTGTAAATACTCACTAGTGATATATTTTGTTTGTATTTTTAGTTTACTCCTACGTCACTTTTCTACATCTCTAGATCAATCTCGGCGATGACGATGAATGATGAGTTGATGATAGATATGAGAGAGATAATACTGAAAGCAGCATGCATGCATGGAACAAGGAGCATATTCCCTACAAATATTTCCCTTTCGGATACCAGCACTATGATTTGGAGGTTGCCTAAATACATATCAAACACTGTAAATCAGCCGGAAAACAACCTGAGAAATGATAAGTCACTAACAGTGACGTCATCAAAATGGCAGCCCAGCAGATTCTTTAAAAGTCGAATGTTTTTGAAACTACTGAACGGATTTTGATAAAGGTGGTCTTATTTTAAAGCCTAATGTTTCATCTGAAGGAAAAGTACACATTTTGCTGTAAATACAACAGTTATTGAATAATGTTTAAGATTCGGACCTAGATCAACTGGTATCATGTCTGCTCTAACTACTTCACCACGCAAGGTGACAAGTGTTCGTTGTCGTTCAAATAAGAATTAACTAACACTAGCCTTCTTAAACATGAAGGTTTATGGCTGCAGCAACGCAAGCCTTCCATCTGTCCCTATCCTGGGCAAGATCAATCCAATCTTTTCCATCCTTGCCGATTTCCTGTAGGTCAATCTCAACGTTATGGCTCCCCATCTTCATCTTGGCCTTCCTACAGGTCTCTTACCATTAGGTTTCCCAACAAGAATCCTGTAAACTCTTCTTTCCTCTCCCATTCGTGTCACATGGCTTTCCAGTCTAAGTCTTCTTGATTTAATTATTCTAATAACGTCTGGACAAAATTATGCTCAAATAAGAAAACATAAATTTCTAGAGACGAATTGGTAATGTGTGTTTGTGTGTGTGTGTGTGGTATAGTGCTCGTATAAGCGGGATGCATCTGATAATTCAAGGCATTCAGACACAACGATTGTGTCTGTAACCTTGTAACGTAAACCTTTGTGGAGATTAGCTCATTTTCTTATTTAATTCTTCTCTTTGGTTGTTGATGTCAATGACCTGGCCTTGAAAGTAGCAGATATGTAGCTCAAGGTCTCGGCATAAGGAAATCAATCCTCTATAGTGTTATTGCTAACATTTCCCATTTTCTATTTTTATTTTGCTTTTCTTCCTCCTTACGGTAGGTTAAGTATGACAATGATATGAAACTAACGAAGGGACATTAAGAAAGGGACATCGATGTAAAAAAGGTAAAGGTAAAGTGCTCCCCTGTGCATAGCACCACGCCATGAAGGCGTATAGGGGGTGTGGGGGTAACGCCACACACTTTCTTGATCCGGTCGTGAGTGGGGATGATGTGATCAGCATCACGCCCCTGACCGCCTTTACCCCCCAGGGTTTCCCCCAGGTAGCCATGTTATTCGACGCTGGGTGGGCGCCGGGGCTGACATCGATGTGCAGGGGCTTATCCAAAATGTTCGATCAAACTCGTATTTAGAGGGTGTGAGGGTAAATTTAGTCAAAGTGATCATAAAATAGGCCTTTGTGAAAAATTGTAGGGGTTTTTGAGGAAATTGTGGGAGAGTGTTGCGGGTGTGTAGATAAATGATTATCCATGTATACACCAGGATGTGAAGCTGAGATATGCTGCGGCGAGTCCAAACCTAAACGCTTGAAGCTACGTTACTTTACAGGTTTCTTTCGTGTTTTAAAAGATACCTGAATAGCACGGTATCATGAAGACAGAAAGGAGACGTGGAGACTTCCTCTCTTCCATAGGTGTTGTAGTCAGCACCATGCTTTAAAAGGACTTATTGTGTTGTGATTACGTGCTGAATTTCTTTCCACAAAATATACTCATGGTCGTTCGGAAGGTCGGGGGCCGTGCCCTCCCACCAGGAAAATTAAAGTCCATCTGAAAATTATATATTTCACACATAATTTCATTTCAGCCACAGTAATTTTATGTTAATTATTTGCTCCCCCTGTAAAAAAATACCTTGTTTGCCCCTCCTTGGAAAAAATCCTGCGGACTTCCATGAATATACTGATTCTTTTTGCGGTGTTTGGCATGATAAATTTGGCTCAGCAAATAGTATAAGCCTATTGAAAGCACTAATAAACAATCCTTTCTCGGTGCTTGACCTCATGGTGAAGCAATTTGTGCAAATAATCACCGTCATAAAATTTATAAGACCCTGCACACGTGCACGCTCGTCGGAAATCTCAAAGTGAAATAATTATGGTAGTTTATGGATGATTTAATTTCAATCAAAGCGGCTTTAATGATGTCTTGAATTGCTCAACGTCAGGTCAGAGGTGCCCGTGACGTCAGTGTCCGAGAGAGAACGTCATGTGTAGAAATAGCGAAAATCCCCCGACTTTGAACATATTTTCCAGTTAATGCTGACTGCGTTATCAATAGACGCATAACACTGTCCGATTTACTTCAAAGGCTGGAGGCAATGGGGTCGTATCCACGAGGCCCGAACGCTAATACCATTCTCCCAAGGGAGATTTCAGACCGAAGCGGCACGCGACACATGTCGCTTGGGAACGAACCAATCAGCAGCAACGTTTCACACCGTAGAGGCATGGCAAGCTACACGTGACGCCTGTCGCTTCGGTCTGAAATCTTCCTTACTTTTACTATGGTAAGTTCAATTAAAGTATTCCAAAAAGAGGGTGAAAATTTTCCTTTCTCTACCGACCCAACCGGTAGAGCGTTTGACTGCCACGCAAGAGACCCGGGTTCGATTCTCATGTGGGTGATTTCATGTTCCTGCATGTATCGGGCCCTAATAAATGGGTACCTTGGAAGGTTGGGGGAGGAAGGCGGCCGGAGGGTACTGATGACCACATCACCTCCACAAATAGCTGACATTATACGGGCCTTAACCCCCCGCCCCCGCCCATGTTGCAATGCGCAAAGGGTAGCTGTATCTTTTCTTTTACTTTTACCGATAAGAATTTATGTACGACCCAATGCTAGACCATGACCAGATACGAATTTGGTGAGGGCCACAACCCCAATCTCCATCAGCAAAGGGACTTCTGAAGGAAAAAATTGCTCTGAACAAGATCGCAAAATTTAAAAAAAATATACAGTATAACCTTGATAACTCGAACCTGAGGGGAACAAGAAAAAAATCGAGGTATCAAGGATTTCGATTTACCAAGGTTCGAATTATTGAGGGCCAAAATCGCCGACTTCGAGTTATAGAGGTCTAAACAGATTAACAGTGATGGTTACATACACGGCAGGGTGGGGGAGTTCAAGTCCCGACACCATTGTTGATCACCTTCCATTGTACGTACGCACCCTACACATCGACTTATTGAGGTTCGTGAGATTATAGAGGTGATAGAATTTAACTTCGACTCATAGAGGTTTTTCATACTCTACCTTCGAGTTATTGAGTTCGAACGGCATCCCATACACTGTACAAAATTTCGTCTTATTAAGGTTGTATTAGAGTTGTTGTGGTAAAATTAGTATTGAGTGTTATGGACAATTCAAGGGGATTACAAAAGATTCGACTTATCAAGGAATTCGAGATGTTGAGGTTCGAGTTATCGAGGTTCCACTGTATTTCAAATGTGGTAAAAATTATAATTAATCATCAGGTATGTTAAACTCCATGGCGGAACAGCTCTTTAAGGGGCCGGGCTTACCAGAGCGGCTTTTTCATTGGGCGACGTGTGGTCAGCGGATTGAGTCCCCTTGCAGCTGTTTTATGGCTTTCGAGACAGAGGTGCCGAAATATTGGGGTGCAACTGAGAATCGAACCCGGGACCGCTCGCAGCAAAGACGACATCCCTAAACATCTAGCATAACTTGGGTTAGAAGTTATAATTGGAATTATGTAGAATACAAATGGGTTTCACGATGTTGGTAGGTAGGGCTTCCCCGATGGCGCAGTGGTAGCGTCGTCACCTTATAATCAAGGGGTTCCGGGTTCGATACCCGGTAGAGGCACAAGTGGCTCGGATCCCACTTTAAATTGTAGGTCTAGTCCCGATTAGCCTTACTGTGCATAAAGTGAACTTAAAACACCAAATCAATCAATCAATCAATGTTGGTAGGTATGTTTAAATTTTATTACTTAGCGTCCCCTTTTCCGCCACTTTTGTCTAATCGCGAAGGAGCGATGATCGAGTGAAAATGATGAGAGGACTCTGAGAAAGGAACTTCTGATCCAGACTCGAACCCGGAACCTGCGCTATAGAGACCTAAGTCGACGCTCACAGCGCGTTCGGCCACCAAGTGGGCTGTAATTAATTTCGACCTTACCATCCGTTGATTCGACAAATGCACAGAATCGATATGGAACGCAGGTGGAAGAACACTTTTCACGCTATAAATAAAACTTTTGTTGCCTCGCGCACTTTGATTACGGTAAGTGGATGCTTGGCATTAATTATTCCGTCATTCGTCACATCTGCAGTTCGCGAAAGCAGCTGTCACAATTCCTACGGAGGAATTATACCGTAAATAAGCCAAATGTCGAAGTGCAATGTTCTGACTGTTTTCTTTGATCATTCCTGAGCATTAAAATTCTGTTTGATTTTATTTTGACAGTGAACATCTGCTACGGTTACGAAAACATACAATTAAATCTTTGGATATAGAAGCTGAAGAGTTTACAAACAAGGATATAAACGTAATTTTAATGTTTCATTCTCAAAATATTGAGTTAGTACTAGGCCTCCCAGATGGCGCAGTGGTAGCGTCGTATCCTTGTAATCAAGGGGTCCCGGGTTCGATACCCGGTGGCACATGGCTCACAGGTTCGGATCCAACTTTAAACCGTAGGTCCAGTCCCGATTAGCCTTGCTGTGCATAAAGTGGACTTAAAACACCAACTCAAACCAGCAACTCAAGTTAGTATTCTCTCTCTCTCTGAGGTTGTTATTCGCGATTAGACATAATAGCGAAGTAAAATTATGCAAATCAAGCAATCAATCTCTGAGATTGTATTGTATTTCTCCAGAATGACCTTCTACAGTTTCAGCTGTCCGTCCCATGACAGAGCGCGTTTCGATTCGACATCGAAGTTTCCAGGTTCGAGTCACGGTGTGGGCATGCATGTTCTTTGTGAGTGTCCCTTCATCAATTTCATCAAATCATCACTCATCATCATCATCACGAGTAACCAAATGTGGAAGAAAGCCGACGCTGAATAACAAGAATATACAGTCTCAGCTCTTTGTAACGCAATTG
This sequence comes from Lepisma saccharinum, assembly GCF_977018435.1. Classification (NCBI taxonomy): domain Eukaryota; kingdom Metazoa; phylum Arthropoda; class Insecta; order Zygentoma; family Lepismatidae; genus Lepisma; species Lepisma saccharinum. Next base: position 3,856,802 of record NC_139232.1, read on the forward strand.
ACAGAACACTAACCGTCTTGCTGAAGAACACGCACGGAGATAAAACAGTCTTTGATATGAAGTTCCAACATCTTAATCAAAATATTCTTTGTTTTAATTCATGATCCCTCTTCTTGCTATTATTGTTAATAAAAGACCTGTCCTCCTAAAGTGTTGACGGAACCAGATTTTTAAAACAAATAAATATTTTGTCAATAACTTATTCATCTGAGATGATATCGTAACATCACACGTACAAATAAATTGTACGTATTCTGGTTAACTGAACAGTGGCAGAGAGAGATGGGAAGAAATATTAGAAAGCAAGAATAGAGAAATAGAAAGAAACAGGGTAAACTAAGAGACAAACAAATGAGGAAAGACAGAGGAATTTAAGAGACTGGTTTTAAGTTCATTTTATGTACAGATAGACTGATCGCGACTGGACTTATAGTTTATAGCGGGATCCGAACCACTGTGTAATGTGACTCCACCGGCAAGGACGTATTTAGGGAGGGTCCGGGGGGTCCGGACCTACAAAAGACTAACTAATACAAAAATAAATAATGAAATAATAAAATTACTAAAATTAAATAATGAAAATATACTTGTTGTTTAATCAAGAGTTATTTATTTCTGCCAAACTTATTGGAGGGCAATGATTATATTGGGATCATACGACTTTAAATGACAGTACCAAAGATAAGATATACTTACAACGAGGCATACATAAAATATCACCAGGAACTTTATTTTCCGACAACTGGATCTAACATTTTTTTTTAATATATTTAATAAATATTCAATTCTTTATCTATTTGACATTAATTTCCTTGTCACGGCAGTTTTTCTTATCTTTTTTTTTTTTTACAAATTTTGCCGACCTTAACTATACGTAAGCTAGATGATGAATACGTACTCTTAAATCACTATTCTTATATCGTCCTTTTAGCTAATCATGTAATAAAAATATAATATTATTTAATTTTGAATATTATTGTTTAATCATTATTATTATTTATTGCTATTATTATTATTTTGAGACACTTGGTTCGGACACCCCCGAAATATATTTTTAGATACATGCCTGCTCATCTGGTATCAAACCCGTGAGCCCTTGATTACAGGGTGACGACGTTACCACTACGCCATCGGGGAGACATTAATTTAAGATAGAAGCAGAGGAAAAAGGGGAGAGAGAGAGAAGAGTTAAAACATAGGAAGAAAGTTGCAAAAATGAGAAGCAGGGATGCTAACACCCTGGAGGTACGTACTTGACTATACTATTTATACCACGGCTACAGAAATCTTAATCTCAGGGGATAGGTTCTTTATTCGATAATTCCAAATAAGAAAGCGTTTTACAGCCAAGAGGATATAGTTAAATGCGGATCTATATTCTGAAAACTGCACAATACAGAGAAAATATAGAGAGAAGCTTGTATATACATTGAATTACATATATATATATATATATATATATGTTGATTCAAAAAATCTTCTTCTTCTCCAAATTTTGGGGAAAAGGCTTCTCCTTCCTTTCTATCGTTGATTAGTGAAAAGGCTTCATCTTCATTCTATTTTGGGAAAAGGCTTCTTCTTCCTTTCTATCGTTGATTAGTGAAAATGATTCTTCTTCTTTTTCCTTCTATTTTGGCTAAAGGCTTCTTCTTCTTTTCTTCCTTCTATTTTGGGAAAAGGCTTCTTCCTTTCTATCGTTGATTAGTGAAAAGGCTTCTTCTTCTTTTCTTCCTTCTATTTTGGGAAAAGGCTTCTTCCTTTCTATCGTTGATTAGTGAAAAGGCTTCTTCTTCTTTTCTTCCTTCTATTCTGGGAAAATGCTTCTTCTTCCTTTCTATCGTTGATTAGTGAAAATACTTCTTTCTTTCTTCTACTTTATTTTCTTTCCTTTTTAAAGCTTTCCCCGTTTTTTGCATTATACAGCAACACAAGCTATACTTATACAAAGATTAGGGGCGTCTAATCTGACAGTAGCGCCACCTCCTATGTAACGACCAAAAGGGGAATAGCCCAGGATCGCTAACAGCAAGCGCTGCCTATGGCCCAGTGCGTCTAATAAGGAGCGCAACCGTAAGTGCTTCGGGGCCTCTAATTTGACACAGCGCCACCCAGGGACGGACAACCACAAAAGCTGACGATATACTCCTCGTCAGAAGTATTACATCAAATTTTGATCACTAGGATAAAAAAGAATACATTTCTGAATTCATTTACTCACTTATTCACTTTCCTAATTGTTTCATATATGAGCATATTCTTAATTATCTTAATTGGCTATTTTCAACATTTTATACACTCCTTCTATAAGTTTTATACTCTTCCTTTATATACTTTGCATTTACTATAATATATATAATCACTCTTCTCCGCTCCTAGTTTCTACAATAAACTCTGGTCTTCTTTATATGGCGTGCTGCCATCTATCGTCGCTCTCGGGAAACATTTCTTCCTTGCATTTTTCATTGTGTCGTCGGAACTGGCACGTGACAGGGAACAGGCAGACAAAGACAGTAATTTTTTTTGTTATTTAGTGTCATATTTTTTTTGTCTAGACCGACATTCGAAATCGGAATCCCAGGCGTCGTAGTGCGCTGTTCTAATCATTCTGCCGAGGAGGTCGGCAGAGAGAGAGAGAGAGTATAGAAAGGTGAAAAGAGAACAAGGAAGGAATGAAAGACATATAAGAAAACGGACGATGAAAGTGAGTAAAAAAGATATAATGAAAAACAGAAAAAGGATATAAAGAATTTTAGTGACCATGATTATTGAAGAAGCCCACCTGAAAACACTCATCCTTGAGCCCTCCCGAAAAACACATTCTTTGGCGACACAACTGAAAATAAACAAGCATAAAACAATAAAGTGGAGTCTGTTGACGTCACAGCACAGAGCATCTGCTCGACGCTCCACAGTTGTGTGCGAACTTCCCAGATTCACTAATTTCCTCGCGGTTACACGCGTGCGAAAGAATCTTCTACAGCAGGAAAATTACATGCAGGGTCGCATCCTGTCAGCTTCCATATGGCAATTCACAGTTTGTGTAACGAAAAACCTCAGTATGTCACTTTCCTCGTCCAACAAATGAAGGGATTCTCGTGCAGAATGTGTTACCCCTCGCAGAAAAGTAAGTAGGTGGTAATGGCAAGCAAATAACTTCGTACTTTACTCTGCAAGGTCAATTTACTGGTGCCCTTATTAACCTTGAAAAAAGTTCTGCTCTTCACCTTGGTCTCTGTTACATCGGGGATGAACACCAAAAGCGGTTGTAATTAGGGTTGTTAAGGGTCCAAGAATTTTAAATACATTCAAATCCGGTCCAGGAGAGAAAATCAGCAAGCGTAAGTGGGTTCTGGATCGTAAAGAACCTTTTTATCTGTAAAGCATTTCAATTCGGTCCAGGAATATTTCTTTCCGAATGAAATTAAATATTGTCCAGGAACCTCTTCCTTGTACCAATTTAAACACGGTCCAGGAACCTTTTCCCCGGATCAATTTAAACACGGTCCAGGAACCTTTTCCCCGGATCAATTTTAATACGGTCCAGGAACCTTTTCCCCCGGATCAATTTAAATACGGTCCAGGAACCTTTTTCCCCCGGATCAATTTAAATACGGTCCAGGAACTTTTCCCCCGGATCAATTTAAATACGGTCCAGGAACCTTTTCCCCCGGGATCAATTTAAACACGGTCCAGGAACCTTTTCCCCGGATCAATTTAAACACGGTCCAGGAACCTTTTCCCCGGATCAATTTAAATACGGTCCAGGAACCTTTTCCCCCGGATCAATTTAAACACGGTCCAGGAACCTTTTCCCCGGATCAATTTAAATACGGTCCAGGAACATTTTCCCCCGCATCAATTTAAACACGGTCCAGGAACCTTTTCCCCGGATCAATTTAAATACGGTCCAGGAACCTTTTCCCCCGGATCAATTTAAATACGGTCCAGGAACCTTTTCCCCCGGATCAATTTAAACACGGTCCAGGAACCTTTTCCCCCCCGAATCAATTTAAATAAGGTCCAGGAACCTTTTCCCCCGGATCAATTTAAATACGGTCCAGGAACCTTTTCCCCCGGATCAATTTAAATACGGTCCAGGAACCTTTTCCCCCGGATCAATTTAAATACGGTCCAGGAACCTTTTTCGGAATAATTTTAATTACGGTCCAGGAACTTTTTTGCAGATTAATTTAAATACGGTGTAGGAGCCTTTTTACAGGGTGAATTTAAAAACGGTCCAGGAACCTTTTTCAATTAAACAATACGCAACTTGTACCGAATTGAAATTGTGAGAGTTAAAAGGTTCCGATTCTGGAACGGAACACAATAGAACCCAATAGAATGTATGGGGTTATTGGTCTTTTAACAACCCTGGTTGTAACTACGAAATGTTTTCGTACATAGTTCTGCCGGTTTAATTATAAACCAATTTTACATCTCTCTGTGCTTGTTGACACGTTGTTTTTGCTATTGCTACTATATTTCAGTGTCACACTTTATTTTTGTCGTAGTTCATCGCCGTACATCGATGATAATGTTACTGAACAGCGACCACAAGGAAAAGAACCTTCGGCCAAAAGTCTCCGCGCATCTTCCCCTCAATCGGTTCCACTCTGCCCCTCCCCTCCACGAGAGAGTGCGATGCACAGGAGTCGCGGATCTGAGGAGGCTCTTTTGCAAGTGGGTCCACTATACAGAAGGAATTGTCAGTCTAAATGTTGAAACACCAAAACCAAGATCCGTTTTAGCTTGTTTCTAGTCAGATAGGAGCACAATGATATGAATGGAATAGCACGTCGGCACCTATGGTGAGTCTGTACCTTTCAATGTATTCGGGAGAAAATCCCCTTATCTAAAATCTTTACCTGAGTTATAAAAGGGGGGGGGGTAAAAAGTAGGGTTGTTAAAGGTCCACGAATTTTAAATAACGTCAATTCCGGTCCTGGAGAGAAAATCAGCAAGCGTAAATGGGTTCTGGACCGTAAAGAACATTTTTATCCGCAAAGTATTTATATTCTGTCCAGGAACCTTTTTCCCAGATCAATTTAAATTTGGTCCAGGAACCTTTTACCAGATCAATTTAAATTTGGTCCAGGAACCTTTTTACCAGATCAATTTAAATTCGGTCCAGGAACTTTTTTACCAGATCAATTTAAATTCGGTCCAGGAACCTTTTTACCAGATCAATTTAAATTCGGTCCAGGAACCTTTTTACCAGATCAATTTAAATTTGGTCCAGGAACCTTTTTACCAGATCAATTTAAATTTGGTCCAGGAACCTTTTTAGCAGATCAATTTAAATTTGGTCCAGGAAACTTTTTACCAGATCAATTTAAATTTGGTCCAGGAACCTTTTTACCAGATCAATTTAAATTCGGTCCAGGAACCTTTTTACCAGATCAATTTAAATTTGGTTTAGGAACCTTTTTACCAGATCAATTTAAATTTGGTCCAGGAACCTTTTTACCAGATCAATTTAAATTCGGTCCAGGAACCTTTTTACCAGATCAATTTAAATTCGGTCCAGGAACCTTTTTACCAGATCAATTTAAATTTGGTCCAGGAACCTTTTTAGCAGATCAATTTAAATTTGGTCCAGGATCCTTTTTAGCAGATCAATTTAAATTCGGTCCAGGAACCTTTTTACCAGATCAATTTAAATTCGGTCCAGGAACCTTTTTACCAGATCAATTTAAATTTGGTCCAGGAACCTTTTTACCAGATCAATTTAAATTTGGTCCAGGAATCTTTTTACCAGATCAATTTAAATTTGGTCCAGGAACCTTTTTACCAGATCAATTTAAATTCGGTCCAGGAACCTTTTTACCAGATCAATTTAAATTCGGTCCAGGAACCTTTTTACCAGATCAATTTAAATTCGGTCCAGGAACCTTTTTACCAGATCAATTTAAATTTGGTCCAGGAACCTTTTTACCAGATCAATTTAAATTCGGTCCAGGAACCTTTTTACCAGATCAATTTAAATTTGGTCCAGGAACCTTTTTAGCAGATCAATTTAAATTCGTTCCAGGAACCTTTTTACCAGATCAATTTAAATTTGGTCCAGGAACCTTTTTAACAGATCAATTTAAATTTGGTCCAGGAACCTTTTTACCAGATCAATTTAAATTTGGTCCAGGAACCTTTTTACCAGATCAATTTAAATTCGGTCCAGGAACTTTTTTACCTGATCAATTTAAATTCGGTCCAGGAACCTTTTTACCAGATCAATTTAAATTCGGTCCAGGAACCTTTTTACCAGATCAATTTAAATTTGGTCCAGGAACCTTTTTACCAGATCAATTTAAATTCGGTCCAGGAACCTTTTTACCAGATCAATTTAAATTCGGTCCAGGAACCTTTTTACCAGATCAATTTAAATTTGGTCCAGGAACCTTTTTAGCAGATCAATTTAAATTCGGTCCAGGAACCTTTTTACCAGATCAATTTAAATTTGGTCCAGGAACCTTTTTACCAGATCAATTTAAATTTGGTCCAGGAACCTTTTTACCAGATCAATTTAAATTTGGTCCAGGAATCTTTTTACCAGATCAATTTAAATAAAGTCCAGGAACCATTTTTCAATTAAACAAAAAGCAACTTGTATGGAATTTAAATTGGGCGAGGAAAAAGGTTCCGGTCATGTTACGGAACCAAATAGAACATATTAAAATGTATGGATTTCTGGATCTTTCATAACCTCAGGGTTGTTAATTTCTAGGAATTGTAAATAAGTTCAATTTCGTCCGGAAGAGGAAATCACAAAGTGTAAATGGATTTTAGGCCGTAAACCTTTTTATGTATAAAGTATTTCAATTCGATCCAGGAACCTTTTTCAGGATGAATTTAAATACGGTACAGGAACCTTTTTTCTGGCTCAATTTATATACGGTTCATGAATTTGTTTTTCTGGATCAATTTAAATTCGGTCCAGTAAATTTTTTTCCGGATTGATTTAAATTCGGTCCAGGATCCTTTTTTCAATGAAACAATACGCAACTTGGACCGAATTTAAATTGTACTATAAAAAGGTTCCGTTCCTGCAGCGAAACCCAATAGAATCTATGGGTCACTGGACCTTTAGCAATCCTGGTAAAAAGCCAATGATTTCGTTGTAGCTCGACCACCACGCTTCAAAAGAATGAAATCCATCCAAAACAATGAAGGTTTCGCGCGCAATTAGAAATGATGAATTGAAATAAAGCGTGGGTGTTCCAAATTTAGCTTGTATCGAAGCATAGAATCCTTGCCTTAGGTGATTCAATGAAAATCCTTTCGCCTTAGTATCCAGAGGAGACACATAACTGTAAATGCCCAATTCTGCTTTTCTCCCACGTTATGAAGACGTAAAGTAGTAGTTTCTTCCATTGGAAAAAAATAACTAATTACAGTTGCAGCTTACATACTTTTAAAAGTAGCTAGTTACATTTACATTTACTCATGAGAAGTAACTGTTATACGTATATAACAAGGGAACGTATTTATATGTAGTAAAAATGTGTTACATATAAATACATGTTTTGTTATTTTCACCAAAATACTATGGAGTAAAATATGGAATTAAAATTATAAAAGTTTACCCTTCTTTTAATGACACTATACGAGCTACATAAAATACAGTTTCGGCATTGTAGTTATTACAGTGACTGTCTTCAAGTCTTGAAGAGAAACCAAAAGCGAATCTTTTCATCTGGGGCTGTTGTCGGGTGCGCAACTAGTAGCGAGGGTGGGGTTAGCAATGGGCTGCTGGACTTGGGACTCTATTTCAACGTTGCCAAAATAACGTTTGATATTTAACAATCAGGAGTCGATACTTCAGCCGTCGTTCTCTATTGTTGACAACAATTGAGGACTATAAGTGGTAAACGTTTTAAGTAAGTACCCAAAGCGAAAGTGTTGGGGAATCGCATCGTTCCGCACATCAGCCCGTAAGATCGTGCACACTCTTTGAACTACTTAGAGGGCTACCAGCCACTTTTCACGTTTACCACATGATAAAGCATGGCACATTTCACACTTTAACCTGGAAAAAGGTGTTTGAGCTAATGTGGCACTTATAGCTTTTACCAATTTTAATCTTCAATTGTAAATAAACAGGAATATCAAGTGCTTTACAAGAACAAATGGCAAACAGTTGGGAGGGGTAAATTTTTAAAAAAATGTTCGGATGACAGAAAAGTTGTAATTAACGCAAATGGAGGGGATAAAAAAGGTGGTAAACTTCAATCTGTTTAACGTCGCTTTGGACTTTGTCAGTTATTCCCTACAAATTCGCTCACACGGGGACATGTAGTAATTACTCGAATATGTATTATAAAGGGTAGGATGTTCCGTATAGGACGCCGAATTTGAATCGAGTGCTATTGTATTGTTTCGATTGATTGATTGATTTATTTAGTTTATTTTACTTCGCGTTTTGTGCCTCTTGGCTAATTTGCGAAGATGGGGATGAGTGATGAAATGATGAAATTGATGAATGGACATTCACAAACAACCAAGCCCGACCGGGATTTGAACCCGGGACCCTTAGCGTCGCAGCGCGATGTGCTAACCACTCGGCCACAGGGTCCGGGTATTGTTTCGAGGTTGACGGACCTATTCTTACCCATGTTGGCATCCGTCGTAATGATGATTAATGTATCTTCAATTGTTTTGACTCGTTTGTTGTGGTTTCCTTCCGAAAATCCTCGAATAATCCAGTAGCATGAAATCCATCCATCCGCTGAGAACGACTGTGTGGTGTGGGTTTTGGCAGGTGGAGTGTGATCTTACACCCTGTGATTTCTTCTTATGGGGGTTTGTGAAATCACAGGTGTACGCCAACAAACCACGAAATCTTTTGGAACTGAAGGCGGAAATCATACGGGTGATTGGAGGCATCGGGACAGATATCTGAGAGAGGGTTATCAACAATTTTGTGGAGCGTATAAATGCATGCAGACTCAGTAGGGGTGGACATATGCCTGACATTGTCTTTCATACGTAAATGGGAGATGTTACTGCTTACATATATCGTCGATGTTTTCACGAACTGGCGAATGTGTCAACTCCCCTGCATCACGAACCGGCGAATGTGCAAAATATTGATTTTGAAATATTTCAAAGTTGAAAGTAGCCAATTTTGCGTTACTTGCGAACCATTGAAAAAAATATTCGAGCTAAACTACATTTTGAGATAACAATAAATGTTGTGTGAGAAGGTAGTTCACATGAGAAAGAACACCGTAGAAAGAATTTTAATGAACAATAAATGAACAAAGGATTTCATTGTATCTATTCGTCAGTTCGTGAAAACAAAAAAAGAAATTTGGAATATTTTTAGCTTGATTCGTCATTGTAATTTTCACTAAAACTGCGAATTCTACAGTTCAAGGCTAAAACTTTCAACTTATTTATTGGATATTTATACAGAGTTAAATATTAGGCAAATCCTTAATACACTAATCATAACATACACCATAACAGTTTAATACGTAACAGTGAGAAATAGAGAAATTCACACAACACTAGACGTACCCGCAAATAAATTTCAAGAATAATAAAATTCAGGAAATAAAATGTAAGGAACAAAATAGTAATACATTGACCAACACTAGTCTGTTATCAAATGCAAAGTTATTAGACGTAAAATGGTTGTACAATTAGTGAGGTAATCTCACATAGTAATCTCTATAATCAGGATGAGAAATTACTGGTATTACTCCTTGACATAATGACAGCAAGTCCTGGTATTTTTTCATAGGCAGTTTTGGCTTTGAAGTAAAAGTACTTGGTGGTAAATTGTCCTCTTTAGCACTGCGTGGATTAGGAAGTGATATACTTGAGTGTCTGTTTAGGTTATGCGATGTTTTTAGAAATATATTGGGACAACCCTTGCGCACTTGAATTTGCATGACTTTTGTCCAGTCCACGGGTTCACCCTCATTTGTTGTTCTAACTTTTAGGATACGCAGGTACTGCGAATATTGTTTCCAATCTAAGACGTCTTTAGCATGCAACTCATGAACAGCATATGGTTGTTTCTTTCTTGCCATCCTGATTACCGGGATGAGTTGGGCAGGGATGACGATATCTTCACTCCGTCGAAGTGCGTTTTCAATTGTACTGTGAATAGCATCACCTTCACTTTGTCCGTGACTCGTTTCGAAGAAGAAAACATGTATGGTGTTGATGTTTTGAAAATAAACGAACATAGAATGCAGGATACTGTTTTTCTTCTGAGATGCACATCCATCGGCGAAGAATGCTACCTGTTTTACACCTTGATCATCTTTCATCAGCAGAAACTTCCTTAACTATGTTGCAACTTCATTCGGACCTTTCGCTAATCCTTCGTGCTAAATGTAGCGATGACCGCTTTTACTAGCTAATTCATAAATTGTAAAATTGTAGGCTGATAATTTTCTTTTGTAATGCAGTTCAGTTTGTTTGCTCTGTGGTAGATTTATGACTTGCTCCATGTCAAAGCAAGCAGCCACGAACTCCTGTGGATTTTGTATAGCTGTATCTTTCATCGCACCTTTAATTATCCTCACATTCTGTTTTTCCTGTATGTGCCTGTTATATTTTTCAATCAAGTCAGAATGATTAGATAAACAATTAGCTGATTTAAATGAGTTGTACGTCTTACACAAACCACAAAGATCTTTTTTTGGAGAACGAAATTTTACATTTTTTCTTACTTTTTCCTTTTCGGAAACCATTCGCTTTACTGGAGTAACATCCTCCTTTTGAGAACCATCTACTTTAAAATCTGTGTGGCTTGATCCCGGAGGGTTGTTGTTCTCTTGTACACTAACACGTCTGTTGCGCTCGGCGCAATCCAATATGAAGTGATTGTAACAAACCAAATCCTGACACGTTATATAGCAAATATTTCTTCTTCACAATACAACGTGAACATTCCTCGGTGAGGAATGTACGGACGATTCATTATCCCTGGAAGATATAAGAAAATCAGGATCCTTGTCCTCATCATCCGCTAACGTTTCTGAAGAACTGTCAACGTCACTAACTACTGCACTCGAGTCATTGATCACACCACCTGAGCTCTTCTTTGGCACTGACAGAGGAAGTTCATCACCTGTATCACCACTTTCAGAATCTTCTTCCATCCCGATCACAACACCTTCATAATAAATGTTCTCAGGATCCCACCACATTTTTACTTTCGCTCCATATTGCAACTTCTTCATTCCATGGGGAAGTGTAAGTTCTTGGCTTCTGACGATGTTAGTACTGCCATCAATCCACTTCACAAGCACGTCCTTATTCATATTTTCTGAATAATTACACAACGAGCCACACCACTAGAAGGCTATTCTTCAAAATAATATCAAAGAAATATGGCATTTCTTTTATAAACCATTCGAAATAATTTAGTTGCGAGAAGTAAACCAGATGATTGCCAATTTCATTGAAAGTCTCAAAACATAGACTGTACATTGTTCCAATAGAAACACAAATAACTGTGCTTTACATGTTTTCTGATATCTTACAAATGGATTATATTTCTTATGAAAAAAAATAATTATAAAACGTTTTATTACAGCGGCATCTGTTACGCAAAATGTAGTCGAACTGACACATCCTGAATGGATTGTAAAATGATATCATGTTTTTCTCTACGAAGCGGCGAATTTAATATTCGTCGGTTCGTGAAATTATCACAATACTAGTTTTCATATTCGTCAAAACGATGTCCATCTTTATCTCCTAAGCAATATTTAATAGAAACTTGAAACTTTGTGAGAGCAAAGTACAAGTTGTTCCAACATATACAGCGTCAAAAACTCAAAATGTCAAATTTTGCACATTCGCCGGTTCGTGATGCAGGGGAGTTGACATATTCGCCAGTTCGTGAAAACATCGACGATATGTGAAATATAACTATTTCATGATATTTTCCCAATTTTTATTTAATTTTCTAATCGGCGTCCTATAAGGAACACCCTATATTTTGAGAAATGTTCTAAAAAATGGAAATAATATGTAAAAACAAGTACAATATGTAAAATATGAGACAACGCATAATATATGTACAAATATGAAAAATAAAAACTGATTTTTTTTAGTCTATTTGCCATGATGCACAAAAATAATACAAAATATAACTGATTTCAGCTTCATACATAAATATGTATGTATACATAAATTGGTTCCCTATATATAAACAAGTACAGCGGTTATGTACTTCGTACATAGACAGAGTCACGTTTGCGCTACTTACTTTTATGAGCTACTGTGATTTTGCACGTCATCATATCACCTCCCCGTTTCCTGTGACTCCTTCATCACCGTATCACAAGCTTAAGCAGCCTCCATGTTCAACGAACGAAACTTCCACGTACCACTGTCTTTCTCCGTCGCGTACAAAGTAACAGATTTTATTCTTTATTTCTTATTCTGGTTCCCACAATCTTGATGACCTGAACTTGGAAACCGATCCTTTCGCTCCAAAGGTCAGCATCCCACGACGGCAGCTGGGCATGGATCGCCTTACGCAAGTGCAAAGGCCCCCTCACGCAAGCAATTATCGCGTTGCGTAAGCTGGGAGCGAGTTTTGTGATACTTGTAGACTTTGCGGCGTCTTCATTTGTTGATTCGTAGCTGTTTTTAATAACAAGAGCGTTCGGTTTGATTTTGATCTCATTTTTGTTATTTTGCGTCGCTTTTCTGCCACTTTTGGCTAATCGCAACCATGAGAATGAATGGTGAAGTTACACTTACAAAGAACACGTATGCCCAGGCCGAGATTCGAACCCGGGACTTCTGGCGTCGTAGCGCGCTGTGTTAAATTCCATGGTGGTCTGGTTAATAGCATTCAGCAGAGGGACAACACTTGTTTATTTATTTGATAGCCTCCACAGATTATACACTATTTCTGGAATATATGAAGCAACGACACGCATAACGGCAGAGAAAGGGAAAACGGGAATGGGCGGGCCGAAGGCAGTGAGCGCTGCTTGGTAGCTGCAGTCGCTTTTCCTTTACGCACAATCCCGTCATTTCTACTTGCGCAGGAACTTGTTTTCGTTCGCTCGCTGCAGACATTCCAGGAACATAGTATAGTTGCTTGACTTTCTTTGTTATCGACTTATTCCATTTGATTATTGATTAATTTTGTTTATTTACTTCGCTCTTCTTCCGATTTTGGTTAATCAAAAATATGATTATGAGCTGAGTTGTTATATTAAGTCCACTTTATGCACAGATAGGCTAATCGGGACTGGACGTACAGTTTAAAGCAAAATCCGAATCACTATGTGCCCCACCGGGTATCGAAACCGGGACTCCTTGATTACAAGGCGACGACGCTACCACTGCGCCATCGGGGAAGCCCTCAAGATGAGGATGAGCGATGATATGATGAAATTCATGAGACACTCTTAAATATGCAAGTGGAGTTGTTTGGTCGAACCTTGGGGTTAGCTGAGGGACTGCTCCTATAGTTTTACATACTAAGCACGAGACAGCTGGGGAGAAGCTATGCGAAAATTTTGCTAATCCGGAGGATACCATCCCCTGTACACCCTTTCCTCAGATCGAGCACTGAACATAATTTATATATATATTTTAATGATTCAGTTTCTGAAATATACGATACTGCACGCAACTCTGCAATTTATAATGACCATCTATCTTTTGGAATGACAAAGTTTTCAAATTGAAATTTAAAAAAAACTGTAGTGTCGTTTAAGAAAAAAATAATAGCAGGCAAACTGTTGAATTTTATTGGTAGAATGCTTATTGCAAATATTAGGGTATTGAATTGATTGAATTGGTGTTTTAAGTCCACTTTATGCACAGTAAGGCTAATCTGGACTGAACCTACAGTTTAAAGTGGAATCCGAACCACTATGTGCCTCCACCGGGTATCGAACCCGGAACCCCTTGATTACAAGGCGAGCACGCTACCACTGCTCTATCGGGGAGGCCCAAAAAATTTTTAGAGTAGCTTCAAACAGTTCAGTCAGACCTTGACTCTTAAAGAGTTGTTGGCCGATTAATTTTCTTCTTCTTAAAAGTTTATTATTGCATAATGTGTTCATCATTGCGCATGTGTTTGTTTACACCAAAATCATTGGTTGCAACACTAAGTGAAAACTTAGTCTAACGTTTATCTCTTTATGTAAACATTCTGTGCGAAGTTAAACCTCATTTGGACGACGATGATGGTATTAATGTTACATCAGAACTATAGAGAATAGAAGGGGAGATGGATCATTCGGTGTTGATAATTCAATTCAATTGTAGATATTTCGCCGAAAATCGTCGACCAGGATGCGGCAGCTAGAAGAAACTCCAAGCAACTGCGTCTGAATGATTGGTTCGGTTTTTGTGCATGATTCTCGGTTTGGAATTCGTGACGAAAACGAGGTCTATGAGACCATAGACTTGCCGATAAACACGCTCGAAGGTTAGGTGTAGTAAAATCAGACCGTTCACCATTGAATCGCAGCCGCACTCTAAAAGCCAATTGGAAAGAGGGACCGAGCTCTTGTCTTTGAAAGCTTAGAATTTTTGTGTGGAGCTTGGTTACCTCTCGGTTCGTAATTTTCCAGTGACCAACCAATGGAAGGGAACTTACTTATTATCAAAGTACTTTGATAGAGAGGAGCCTGAGCTTAAGCCTGAATCACACGGAATTGGATTTCCAGTAGGAATGCCCTAGTTGGTGCTGGACTGGCTACCCATTTAGTTGGCGCTGGACTGGCTACCCATTTGCTAGTTTTCGCCTCACACGACACTTGTTATCGTATTTGTCGATAGACGAGTGAAAATATAATGGCGGCCGCGTGAGATGTAAACAATGTATCACTTCACATTTTTAAAAGCCGATAACTATTCAACCGAGAGGAATAACGTTTCGTATTAAACGTTATTAGGTATAAAACAATGGCGCTGCTTAAATACATACTTTATAATGGTTACTGTAGACGTATGGAACAATATTTTAGTTGTTTCAATTTCCAGCCACCTCTCACCTCGCACACAAACATACCCTCTCTCCCAGCGTAGTTTCCGTAGATTGCATTTCTTGCTTGCAAGTTTGGCTGGGAGCGGTTGTGCCCCTTCTAAGGATTAGGATACGTTTGGGAAAGGGAGAGGTCATAAGAACCTTGGTACCTAAAACTAACCCAAGGTGTGTTTCCTTATTATTGAGGAGGATAAAAAATTTTTGAAGTATCCTGTTAAAATATGAATAATAATAATAATAGAAATATAATAAAAATATGAATTAAGAAATAATAAAATGATTATAAACAATTAAATAGAAATATGAATAAGACAATACAAAATAGCATATACTATACAACGAATACTATAGAGCAATTAAAAGAAGGAATTGATACATTAAGATAAAAAATGTGTATATCAGGTCCTTAGACCATGGCCAGGTACGGCCATTGTGAGAAAACTAGATTTGTTGAGATTGCCATTAGAAGAGGCTCAGTCTTGTATAAAGTCCTTAGACTAGTTGTTCCTTAAAAGTGGTAAGGAATCTTCCAATTGAGAACCACCAATAATGGATGTTCCTAGACTTCTTCTTCTTTCTTCAGACAGGTTCAAAGCTGAGTGATGGACTGGAAGGACGTGGCATCTTCTTCTTATCTTCTTCTTGCAGAACTTAATTTGCAGCACACACGCATCTGCTGGTGGTTTATATGAATGAACCGCTTCCCCTCAGCGATTTAATATAGAAGTGTCTTCTGTTGATGGACGTTAATCCTTTCTCATAAAACTTTAACTCCTTTTCTGTTTTCTTATTCACTACACTATCCACTCCACTTCGTCTAATTGTTGCTTGTCTCGAGCTGCGTCTGATGCTTATGTTCCTTTGTTTTGGTGGTTGAATTTCTATAGTAGCACTTGACCTGGATTTTGACTGTAGAGTTGTTCTTCATTTTTTGAGATGAGATCCGCGAGTTTGTTCAGAGCTTGGAAGGCTCCCATATCCTTAATCCCCTCACGCCATTCCACTCCTCGTAATATTTTCCCACACTTGGTGATAATATTGCACACGTGCTGCTTACATTCCATAACTGCATGTTCGGGAGTATCTCTCACGCTGCACACCTCACATATGTCTTCTGAACGAAGGTTGAATCGTTTGAGGTACACTCCGTATGGGCCATGTCCAGTAATATAGTGAACTAAACCACTCGTTGGATGTAGATTCTCCCGTCGGTATTTCCAATCCACCTTAGGCAAGTATTCCTTGACACGAGCTGCAGTTGGTGATTGTGTCCATTCTTTTTGCCAAAGCATCCAAATGTACTTTTCAATTTCGTCGTTTGTATTTGCTGTTTGTCCCAATACTTCCTGCACTTTATCAAATCTTCTTTTCTTTAGCCAATATCTTGCCGATGACCGAGTAACTTCCAGGTCTAGCGGAAGCACTCCTGCAAGCACTATTAAAGCATTGGTTGACGTTGTTTTGAAGGCACCTAGGATACGTAACAGCACATTTCTTTGTGCAGTTCTTAATTGATTCTTAATGCCGACCTGTCCAACCAACCGAGTCCATACAGATGCGGCATAACAAATTCTCGAAATAAATATCGCCTTATAGTACAAGATGGAAAGTTTAAATCCTATCTTCTTAGCATCATTCCCCATGCTAAGCACATTATGCAGGGCAGTCTTGGCTTTGGCTATCACTTCAGTAATGTGCGTTCTGAAGTTTAACCCTACATCTATTACAACACCCAGGTATTTTATTATAGTAGAGCTGCCAATATTAGAGTTATTATATTTCACCGTAGGATTTCTTTGTAACTTGCCCTTTAGCAATATGTGATGGCTTTTGTTTTTAGCTATTTCCATTTTGGATTCTTGAGCCCAGTGTCTCACTATACCTAACGTCTGCAAGGCTTTCCTTTCCAATTCCAATCTATTAGATGCATCTACTAAAATTAGAACGTCATCCGCATACGCAGTGACCTGAAGGACTGATTCCTCCCTTTGAAGGTTTCCGAGAAGTGGCTCAATTGCAATATTCCATAATAATGGTCCAAGGACAGAGCCTTGTGGGCATCCTTTATTTAAGTTTTTAGAAATTTCTTCTTCACCATATTCGTAGTAAGCAGTCCTGTTGTTGAGGTAGTCCTTAATGATGTTGTAGAGAGATCCAGGTATTTGCAGGTCCCTTAGTACTTTTAGGACATAGGGCCACCAAAGGTTGTCAAATGCTCCACCAATATCAAGCGCTATTCCCAAGACATATTTCATTGGATTCAATTGGACTGTTTTAATTACATCGTTTAAAGCATCCTCTGCCGATAGTCCACGTTTGAAGCCAAATTGTCTTCCAGAATTTTCCACTAATGATAGCCTTTAATCTAGTCTTTTAGCTATTAGTCTCTCTAGTACCTTGCTTATGTTATCTAATAAGCATATGGGCCGATATGTCTTTACTTCAGTCGGGTCTCTTCTAGCATCTTTAGGTATAATTATCAGCTTAGCTAGCTTCCATTGATCGGGGAACCGGCCACCAGCCAGACATTGATTATATATAACTTGCAGGGCCTGGAGAAGTTCATTTTTAAGTATTTTGAGAACCTCATTGGTTATTCTGTCTGGTCCAGGGGCTTTTCCACACTTTAGGGAATCTATGATATTAGCTATTTCTTCAACCGCGAAGGGAATTACCAGGGTACTATTCTCATATCCAATCTCCATCTTTTCCCTGATTCCAGTCTGAGTTGGAGAATCTTCTGCTATCTTGTCCTCCGGGAGTATTACTTCCATGAGGTATTCTATTGTGTCCCTCCAAGATTCTGTGTAAGTATTATCTTGCTTTCTAAACGTTGTTAGAGTCGTTTTTGTTCTTAGTTTATTTGTAATAATCTTATAGGGTATTCCCCAAGGACTCCTGGCTAGCTCCTTCTCAAGGAATCTTGCCCATGAGCTAACACGATACTGTTTGATGAGATTGGAATACATCCATTTAGATTTCCTGTATTTCCCAAGATAATACATGCGTTCACGTTCATTTCGTGATTTTTGATATAACTTCCTCAGTTTTCGCGTAACCGTTCTACGCCTTAATATATATATAGGCCATTGTTTGGGCTTAGTGTTTTGTGGGTTTCCTGTTGTTATTTCTATTGCATATTTCAATGCCGATGTAACACTTTGGAGATTCTCCTCTAAACTTTTCCCAGTGCTAATCTGATTATAAAGGAGCTTGTTTTCAAAATGTTTCCTCATCAGATTTTGCTCATTGGGACTCCAGTTTCTCTTATTGATTTTCCTCAAACTTCGAGTACTAGTGTGGATGCCGTTATTGTTGTAATTGTATCTGGTAATATTAAATCCAATAGTATTATGATCACTTTCTGTCAGATTTTTCACTCACCAGTTGTCTATATACAACCGCCCGTTTTGATCTACAAGTGTCACGTCTATATTAGATGAGCAACCATATTTATTACAGTAGGTTGGGGTTTTTGTTTGACAATTTACAACAAACAAGTTCCTCGAAGCAATGAACTCCTCCATTGCTAATCCTCTATCATCCGTTTTGTTACTAAACCACAGTTCTGAATTTGCATTGGAGTCCATCGCGATTAGTATCTTACTATTGGTCGCACTTGTGAGAGCTTTGTCCATGATATCGATGTATGGATCAATTGGATCCTTAAACTGACAATAACAGTTTATCAAAGTCCAGATATCACCTCCGATGCTAATTTCCAAAACAGCACAGTGCGAAGTTGATAGATTCTGATGCCACAGTGTGTCTATTTCTATATTGTTAACTATTATTGCCACTTTCGGATTCTCCGAGGTGGCAAAGCATCTCATCTTTTTTGGCATACCTGGGAGTCTACCCCTATGACTATAAGGCTCCTGAATCAGAGCTATGTCGATATTATTATTTTCAATGTATTTGATAACCTCTTCTATGACCAGTTTTGCTCCTTGTGTATTTAACTGCATGATTCTTAATTTATCAGTTTTTTGCCTATAAACATTTGTGTTTGTATTATTCATAATTGATTCTGGATACCAGTCTGTCATATAGTTCCCTATAGGTTGGACATTGATCACGGTTGCAGTCTCTTTTTCTGGTTTTACATGGTACACATATATATATTGTTGAAAGACACTGTTGCTCCTCGTGCTCCTCCCCACATTTCTTGCATCTCTTAGCTCTTTTGCAATGTTTATTTACGTGCCCTAAATCATGGCAGTTGAAGCATCTTGGTAGAGAAATAAAGTCCTTAACTTTTACTGTCATATAATTTAAGTACAGTTTTTCTCTGCTAATAATGATGTTTCTCATGGCGGGTGAAACTTCAAATACAACATGAGATGATTTATCATTTCTTTTCCCTGTTTTAAACCCTATTTTTAGGCGAGCTTTCATCTCATCCTTTGTCATGGAATCCTCAAAGTTAAGTTCGTATAATTCTTCCATTAGGTCTTCTTCTTGGTAGTAACTAGGCACATCATAAATGATGATTTTAGGGTTCCTCTTCTTGATGGTTTCCATTCTCAAGCCCTTATTAATCAAATTTTCATTTGTGGCCAGTTTGTGCAGCTCCTGATCTGACGCCAGTTCCACTATTAGGGTTTCAGATGTGGCTCTTATATCTGTCACCCTTATCTTATCTCTGCTAGGTTTAATATTGCTTGTAATGATTTGTTGAATTTCCCTTGGAGATTTACTATTTGCCTTAATGAACAGAGTGGGTTTGGAGGTTCTGCTGGGTCTTGGAGGTTCCTTAATATTCATTACTCTCTTAACTTTCCCTGCATACGTGCTATAGTCATTGTATCTATTGTCCTGTGCCTCTTCCACTCCTCTTTGTGTTAGTTCATTTTGTAAGAAGATTTTATCATTTTTGAGTTCTTCATTTAATGTCTTTAGAACCTCATTTTCACGCGCCAAATCCTCGTAGTATGCTGCTATTCTTGTAATAAGTTCTGTGAATAAAGTTTTGGTAGGAACGGTCAGCTTTTCCCTAGCAACTCCCATTTGCAGTTCATTAATTAGAAACCTAAAAGGGTTAAGGGGAAATTGTTCCAGGGTAAGCCGACAGTTCTCATCATTTACTTCATTTGTGCTGTTCATCCTGTCTTCTCTAGTTCTTTTGGGTGAAGAATTTTCCAAACTGGAAGCCACCCGTTTTTTCTTTCCTGAGTCCATCCTTTACCAACTCACCTTATCCACCATCAAACATTACATATCATTAAAAAATCAAAATATCTGGTGTGCCTCTTGGCAACAACACACTAAAACTACCCCGGGCTGTCCATTACATTACATAAACAATCACAACACTTTAAAAAGCCCGAGGAGCGGCTCCCCCCCCACCAGGGCGCCAGTCTGGTTCCGCCCGGCCTCTTCTGCTCACCAAAGCCTTCCAATTGGCAGGGTGGATCCCTCAACTGCTGATGAGGATGCTATCTTCGTGTTATTCGTTGGATTTCAGCAGTTGAAGGGGGCCGGTCGCGGGGGGACTGCTCCTATAGTTTTACATACTAAGCACGAGACAGCTGGGGAGAAGCTATGCGAAAATTTTGCTAATCCGGAGGATACCATCCCCTGTACACCCTTTCCTCAGATCGAGCACTGAACATAATTTATATATATATTTTAATGATTCAGTTTCTGAAATATACGATACTGCACGCAACTCTGCAATTTATAATGACCATCTATCTTTTGGAATGACAAAGTTTTCAAATTGAAATTTAAAAAAAACTGTAGTGTCGTTTAAGAAAAAAATAATAGCAGGCAAACTGTTGAATTTTATTGGTAGAATGCTTATTGCATATATTAGGGTATTGAATTGATTGAATTGGTGTTTTAAGTCCACTTTATGCACAGTAAGGCTAATCTGGACTGAACCTACAGTTTAAAGTGGAATCCGAACCACTATGTGCCTCCACCGGGTATCGAACCCGGAACCCCTTGATTACAAGGCGAGCACGCTACCACTGCTCTATCGGGGAGGCCCAAAAAATTTTTAGAGTAGCTTCAAACAGTTCAGTCAGACCTTGACTCTTAAAGAGTTGTTGGCCGATTAATTTTCTTCTTCTTAAAAGTTTATTATTGCATAATGTGTTCATCATTGCGCATGTGTTTGTTTACACCAAAATCATTGGTTGCAACACTAAGTGAAAACTTAGTCTAACGTTTATCTCTTTATGTAAACATTCTGTGCGAAGTTAAACCTCATTTGGACGACGATGATGGTATTAATGTTACATCAGAACTATAGAGAATAGAAGGGGAGATGGATCATTCGGTGTTGATAATTCAATTCAATTGTAGATATTTCGCCGAAAATCGTCGACCAGGATGCGGCAGCTAGAAGAAACTCCAAGCAACTGCGTCTGAATGATTGGTTCGGTTTTTGTGCATGATTCTCGGTTTGGAATTCGTGACGAAAACGAGGTCTATGAGACCATAGACTTGCCGATAAACACGCTCGAAGGTTAGGTGTAGTAAAATCAGACCGTTCACCATTGAATCGCAGCCGCACTCTAAAAGCCAATTGGAAAGAGGGACCGAGCTCTTGTCTTTGAAAGCTTAGAATTTTTGTGTGGAGCTTGGTTACCTCTCGGTTCGTAATTTTCCAGTGACCAACCAATGGAAGGGAACTTACTTATTATCAAAGTACTTGATAGAGAGGAGCCTGAGCTTAAGCCTGAATCACACGGAATTGGATTTCCAGTAGGAATGCCCTAGTTGGTGCTGGACTGGCTACCCATTTAGTTGGCGCTGGACTGGCTACCCATTTGCTAGTTTTCGCCTCACACGACACTTGTTATCGTATTTGTCGATAGACGAGTGAAAATATAATGGCGGCCGCGTGAGATGTAAACAATGTATCACTTCACATTTTTAAAAGCCGATAACTATTCAACCGAGAGGAATAACGTTTCGTATTAAACGTTATTAGGTATAAAACAATGGCGCTGCTTAAATACATACTTTATAATGGTTACTGTAGACGTATGGAACAATATTTTAGTTGTTTCAATTGTAATCACCGTGCACTCAGCGTAGATGGTGTAATTCATAGCATTTATGCTAGCAAAAATGTTAAAAGGAAATGCTTTCTTCTAAAGCCGGTAAAGATGGACGAGCAATTTGAAAAATGTTTGCTTTTATCAAAAATTAAAAAAAAGAAAAGTATGCACTAGAGATTAGCTCGAAAGAGAACTCTGGTATGCATATCAATATTCATACACGAGATTCGCAGGATTCATTCACAAATTCTAAGAAAATGAAACATTAATTTAATACACTTGTAATAATAAGGATTTTCATTTTCGGCTATTTTATTTGTCACGTACACATCTCATCGCTTCGCATAAATACCTAAATATTAATGAACTGAACACGAATGCATTGCACGTCATCACTGCACAGCCAACACTCGGAAACCACAGACAACAAATTCCCCTTTGCAAACTCACAGATCATCTTCACATGCCCAAACTTTGCTCTGATTGGCTGTTCCTCAGAATCCAGTCGAGGAAAGTCGGTAGCAATTAGAACATGTCCTATTCCTCCAAACCAGTCTAGCAGTCAGCCATCACATCCGGGCAGGTAGGTAGCCAGTTCAGCTCCAACTAACTTAATATCCAGTTCCGTGTGCTTCGACCTTTAGGCAAGACTTCTTGCGTATGCTTACTGGTTTGAATTGTTGTGAAGGTGCTGGCCTCCGTGGCGGAGTGGTTAGCACAGCACGGTACGACGCCAGAGGTCCAGGGATCGAATCCCGGCCTGGGTATTGGTGTTCTTTGCGATTGTCCCTTCGTCATATCATCACTCATCCTCACCCTCGCGATTAGCCGAAAATGGCAGAAAAGCGAAGTAAAATAAACCAAATCAACCAGTTAACAACCTATTATCAGATATGAATATCTAAGAATTTTTTGTAAAGTTTCGGCATTACAGAAAAGCATTGAACATATTTGTAATCAAAATCAGAAAATTAATCGGAAGAAAATGAATAGGTAACATACATTTTTCTGCTTACTGTAACCATTTTTCATTTAACCCCACAACTAACATTACTGATTAAAGATAAACATAATGCATATATGAATGTTCACTTCTTTGGTTATCACATTATCCGTTAAATCCGTGTGAAATGCAGTACAGATTTTTATCGGAAGCACCCTTACTGAACTGGCATTGTTCGTTACTGCATTCAACACAACTTGTCATTTTAAAGTGTGTATGGCCAGTTCTAATACGTACGATTGTAACGTCCCCGGCTGCCAGCCTGGATTGTAACTTTATAAATTATTAAGGTTGTATTTTCATTAGTTGATTTTGTAATGGCATTTCTGATCTGTATGTTAATTAATACCCTAAGTTGGTAACTTTGGCTGTATTCAATATACCTTAAGCACCGAGTTCATATGTATGCCACTAGAGGCGCCTCGCTAGTAGTTATTACTGTGCGCAGCTGTTCAGCGCAACCATAGTAAATCTAAGTAGTTCCTATAATCGCCACATGCTTACGCTGCGATCGGGGCTCCCAATGCTATAAATGAAGCCTGAATGTGGCCCTAGAATCAGTTGGTTTGTGGACACTGACTGGAGCAAATCGAGGGCTGGCTCCTCAGCTTAGGCTGAGAGGTCCACCTCCAGCCCTTGGTCTGAACCCGGTTAAGACTGAGGAGAGGTATCCGAACCTTGGTTCGACCCCAGCCTCGTGCTGAGGAACAAGGTACCCGACCCTTAGTTGGCTCGTCCCAAAGTCTTTAACTGAGCGGTAGGTAATCGAACCAGATTCGATCCCGGCTTCGTGCTGTGAGGAGTCTCTCGTCATACCGACTGGTTCGACCCCCGGTGTTGTCACCGCGTACCGTGGGAAGGCACCCGAACGTAAGTTCGTACCAGTATGTATATACTGAAAGTAAAAGTGCCAGAACGTTTCTCTTTTGGTTATATATATATATATATATATATATATACCCACCCCCTACTCCTCGCTCTGAGAGAGATATGATATATTCTTTAACGAAGGCCATGACTATAATCAGGATAAGTAAATTTTAGTATCAATGTCATTGGCACATGATTCAAAGTTAGTAGCGCCAAAGTAGGGAAACTTTAGAATTAATAAGGGGCAAATTTTAATTGTTTAAGAGTTGTTATTAATTTTGGTTTATGCAAAATTTCTCATTCTGCCATTGTAAACGAGTGTAGTTTTATGCAAAGGAATTTTTATTATAATTTGGACTTTGTAAATTATAAAAATTGTAAGCAAGTTTTGGCAAAAGCATGTTCAAAGAGCCTTTATTTAAATAAATAGTTATGCAATGTAATCGAGTTTCCCATATTTTCACCCAGCAAGCCCTGAGTGTGTATAAGAGTTCTCATACTCCCGTCAGAAGTGAGTAGCAATAATGGGTAATGCAACAGCGGCGGCCATTGGCGCACCGTTCGCCTGCACCAGGTTGCCGTTTACGAACGTTGCACAATATGTTATCTTTAATAAATTATCCACAGGAACATTACAAATTCGCTGTGGACCGGGATGAATAGCGAGGTTGCACACAATACCACCGGAAGCTGTTGTTTCTACGAACATGTGTTGCCACTCAGTAGATATTCACGGGTCAATTTTCCCGCCAACGCAGTGGGTTTTCTCTCCTGTACATTCAAATTGTTGCATGGAGTGTGAAATTTGCTCCAAGGTATCACACCAACAATGATTCTACTAAACAATATTTGAATCCAGTCGAAGTTATAGATTTTAAGCATGAATTGACTTATTTGGTTCTGCAAATATTCCCAGTGTGATTATTCAAGAAAATGCAGTCGCCGGCCAATTACATTACAGGGTTTTTCAAAAGATACTCGACAATGTAGATATGCAAGAAATATTGAAATCGCCTATGAAGAGACTATTTTTTCGCACAATGCAGTTTGAAGATAGGTAGAAAGTATCGACTATGTAACCAGCGTCAAAATCTTCCGAGAATGGAAATACATAAAATTGCGTAAAAGTTGCAAGTTCTGTCGCTGCAAAAATATTTGAACAAACATTATAATGGCATATTTCCAGCATGTGAATTTCAGCATTGTGTTCTGTCCAAGAGCTTAATAAAAACATATCTTCAGTATTGGGGTCGAGTCCACAGATAGAATTAATATTCCTATTGTTCTTATTTTCCATTACTTTTCTTTCACATTGCACTAATCTTGGCAAAGAATGAAAGGCGATCAGATAAAAGTGACGAAGGGATACTCGCGAAATAACCGTGCCTGGGGCCAAACCCGGAACCTTCAGTGATTAGATGATGAGTTATTCAACGCGCTCGACCACCGACAAAGATCAAAGAATGAATGCACGTAAGGTATGGTCACCGCCTTTCTTGGGTGTGTCGGTTTTCGTATCATCAATCAAATCGCACTCTGACAATTATCTAATGTGGTGAAATTAATTTGTAGTTAGCCTTTTTCATTACTTGGTCCGATCCGGAAAGTAGGCTGTAACTGGAGTAGTTATAACACCATTAAGCCTTGTTTCCATGATATAAAAACTAAATATGCTGATCAAGGCAGAAATTTATTTTATTATAAAACATAAACTAAACGTAACGTGTCAACCTTCTAGCAAGGTCTTCTTCAGACTCTGTATCAAGTACAAATGTAACCAGGTACACAACAGGACGATATATATACACATGCTAGAAGGTTGAAACGTTACGTTTAGTTTATGTTTTATAACAAAATAAATTTCTGCCTTGGTCAGCATATTTAGTTTCTGGAGTAGTCCTGTACACCCAATTCCTTGAAAGAATAGGGTGTGAGTATATTTCCTGACTAAGCTTGTAGTTGAGTGAATGATAATGCAGCGTTCTGCATTTTAGGGGGGTCCCTGATTCGATTGCAAAGGCCACTCCATTTAGTTTAATAGTTTATAAAAATAGGGGTAGTATTTTTTAAACTTCCACATGACTTATCATAACATGCACGTTGGGGGACGAAGACAGTGTATAATCTAATGTTTCTTGCTTTTTGCGAAGAGCGAGCCTCTTACACTTATTCTGAGAAAGTTTGTTTTAGTGCATCCTACGCTTTTCATGTTTTGTGTTTTTCCGGTGCAGGACCTTTTACAGCCTTGCACTTTTAACCTTTCTCGACGGGCTTTTTACACCCCTTTCTAACTCTCTGGTATGGCTTTTAGATAAGAGGATATTTCCACGTAAACATTGAAGGGTACAAAATTGACATATGCGCCGTCACACACACACAAAAAAAATAATTCATCACCATATTTTTTCTCATCTTACTCGCAAATCCAAAACTCCACTAGACACTGTTACCTTTAAACGTTTAATTTTGTTTGTAATATTCAACACAACTAACACCAACTGTGATGCTGATCATTATTAGCTTCGGATTTGCTGAACATGTTTAAATCCCATCACCGAGGGAATGACAGGTGCAAAATCCTTTTGATTTCGTTTTCGAGAACAGCGAGCTGTCATTTTCTTGATTTTTGAAACAGCGGATGATAGCAGGATCAGTGTGACATTAACAAATGACTTCATTCGCAGCGTGATCGGAGTTTTTGCTTTGTGCGTTTAGTGCCCGGACAGGAGGCGGTATATTGGTTTCATTGGGTTTAGAGACATCAATCGCGTATCTGGTGTTTACGTGAATTGTGAACTGGATGATTCGTGTAACTTAAGCTCGGAAAAAGAGAGCAATTTTTGCACGTATTTCACATAGCTTTGAATGTTGTTATTCTTACTGGGGCGCTAGAAGAACTTTGACTGTATGGTGTTCTTGACAATCCAGTCTTATATTCCAATCTTCAGTTCTAATAATCGTGCTATAGGCATAGGCGTCCGCAGACTAATATATTAAGAGGAATTTCAATTGCCAATCTGAACAATGTTAGCTTAATTGTCATAGTTTCATGTTCCTTTTTTCCACAAACAATTAGGCATATGAAGATAAAATTTAGCATTATAATCTCTGAGTTGAAGAAGGTTCCATTAACAATCGAGGCTGTGCTAGGGAGAGGAATGACTTCGGGCTGATTTGTGGAGGAGTTCTGTACGATTTATAAAGTGAATAACATCTTAATTACTCCGTGATTACTGATTGTTATAGTAAACAATAACACATTGTTTTGGAGAGAGACAGACGGAGAGAGGGGCATCTCAAATTAAACGAATTGCCTTTCTTTTCTAACATAGCTATTACGTATTTTCATTATTTTAATGGAATATTTTCCTTGAGGACACATTAGGAGATTCCCATGCACCCTTCGCATCCCAGTGCGCACGTCTATGGTTGTATGTTATTGGAAAAAGAAATTGTATTACGTTGTAAAGGGGCGGTAGAAGACGAATGATTGAATGAATGAGTTAATTTTTTTGGTGCGTCTTCACGTGGAGCCTTTATGAACGCGTCAAAGTATACAAGGAAAACTCCTCTTATCTAAAACCCTTATCTCAAGTTAAAAATAAGCAAAGAGCCCTTTGAGAAATGTTACAAGAGCAAGGTTATAAAAGAACGCACAGAAAAACACATTAAAAAGGTAAGAATAGTAAAAACGTCCTCAGTAACAGTGTAAAAAAACTAAAAAACATTTGTTAAAACACTGTCCATCACCACCCAACATGGATGATAAACAGTTGGTTGGTTGATTGAATAGAAAAGGTTGGGTACGTCAGCGCTTAGGCTATTTTGCACCCGTCACATTATACGGGGTACAGCCCTTATCGTAACTAAAATCAACAACATCTGTCTCTGAGGACTAAAATTTCATTACCTAATTAAAAGCTGAGGCTGCAAAGGGATGTTCAGCACACAGAAGGACAGACACAGGACAATACCTGCACAGTCCTACGAAGATTACCGTCAAACGGGGAAACTTCGTAAAGATTTTGGCATATTCTAATGTGCCCTGCAAAATCCGTGGCGAGTGACAACACGAAAATTATACGCGAGGAACACTTTGTCCTTTATAAATGTACTGAAGGAATACCAAAGAAATTCCAAAATATTAGGCGGGGCAAATACGTCAGCATTTTCGTAACGAAGTTACCCCAGAAAATGGCGTAACTTCGTCATCTCTGCTTACGTTCCTAGCAGGTGAAAATTACCCCCATGAAGAGGTAAGATCGTCACGCTTGCGCGACCGTTTTCCCCTTTCCGATCAGTCGTAAAGCCTCCTGCACCTGATCGGAGGTCAAGTTCTGATATTTCAGACCACCAACGACCTTCTTATATGTCATTGGCATTGTGCACGAGAAAATGCCGCAAACAGCGCCAAAGCACAATGCACTTTCTCCCTTGATGTCCGCTACACAACTGCACGTGTGTGGCTTCACACACCCTTTGTTCCACCATCATGTGACTCCTACCGACATCTATCGGTCTCATGATGAAGTTACCCCGTTTGACGGTATAGCTACTGGCCATAGGGCCAGACAACAGAGCCTCGTTTACCTGCAAGAAGCAGTTCCCGGGATACTACGTGGAAGTGAGGTTGATTCTTAGGGGCCTTACCAGAAGGTCGCTTCTTACACTCCGATAAACAGTTGGGAAAATTAAAATTTCAAAGGACACTTTTTCTTTAAGGTAAAATCGGCTCATTCCATAAGAATATGTTGAGCCAGGGTGTCTATAAGTCAAGAAAAAGTCACGAAATCAACAGGTAGGTCAAGAATTTTTGCAATTTTTTACAGTACCGTGAATTTACATTGTTACACATACCTAGGAACAATCATAACGTCAGATGGAAGAATGGATGAAGAAGTGAATAATAGGGTACAAAAGTCAAACCAAGTGTACTACGAAGTGAACAAACGAAGATGATGATTTTCAAGACAATCTACAAGTACATTCCTACATTGCTGTATGGAACAGAGAGCCGGAACAGAGAGCTTAACATTATTACCAAAACAGAATAGCAGATTTCAAGCAGCAGAGATGAGGTACCTACGAAACTAGTAGGAAAGACTAGAAGAGATAGCATTAGAAATACCACCATTAGAGACCAGTTACAGCAAAAACCACTATTGGAAACAATAGAGAGAAAGGCACTGCGATGGTTTGAACATGTTACAAGAATGGAGGAGGATCTCAAGCCTAGACAGGTACTGGAGGCCAGACCAGAAGGCAAGAGGACGACCAAGAGTTCAATGGGAAGAGTATGTGGAAAAGATAGGAAAGAAGAAAGGGAAAACAATGGCGGAAGTCCTAAGATGGAAAAGAAGAAGAAATTGTATTGAGCTGTGGTTAATTTTTTTTGCTTTGTTTCTTAAGAATTACATTCTTATATGCATAAAGTTTTGTAAAAATATTAAAGTAATGTAGCAATTCCCTATCCAGGATGAAGTCTGAAGCATTAATATTTACATGCATCAATAATTATTAATTAAAGCAAGTCTAAATCTCTTGTTAAAGTACAGCTTCAGTTTTCATCTTAACCAACCTTGTGGTAATGGTTTTTCATTGAATAGAAATATATATATTTTTAATTTCCAATATCTAAAGTAGGAGGCGATTAAATGCATGTTAAGAAGAAGAGAAAAAGGTTAAGAAAAAGGGATGAAAGGTCATGAAAAAGTCAAGAATTTTGAATTTGTTATTTTGGCAGATACCATGTGAACACTTAAAATGACATTACAGACACGACACATTGGAAGGTCCAGCCCTTGCAAGACGAGACAATATCTGTCTCGAGTTGTAACTGCTGTATCGTTCTCAATGTCATCTCGGGCCTTGAAATATATAGAGAAAAAGAGGCGGGATTTTAGGAATCAGAATAATGTTTTTCCTCACATACATATATATCATACACCATTTTCACCATGTAAAAATGTGGCTCAGTTTATCATTCAAGACTACGAGTGCGAAGTTTGTTATGATGTTTGGTATTCACATTGTAACATGATAATTACCTTTTTATGGGATTATTGCGCAACTTTGTAGTACGGCCGACCCACTCACTCGTTTAAGCTCCATTACGAGGCACGTTAATTTCCGTTTAGACATGCTTAATCGCTCATATGAATTTTACACATCATATTTCGACCTCAACTTCCATAAACGTGGCAGTAATTTATATTAATTATTTCATAAAAGACAAAGTTAGTCGTATCAGTTTTTCTAAAGAAGCTTATTCAGCTCGTAATTTGCGGTAGAGGAGCGATTTAAAATGTTAACTCCCACACACCCACCACACATGCATTCACGCGCAAAAAGGAACATGTGAAAAAGTCAGGAGATATATTTTCAGAAATAAGTACTGTATCATATTGTTATCGTGACTTAGTTTAATGCTTGTTCGAGCTGCGGTTTTCGCGGAAGGGCGCCCAAGTATGCACGTGTGGACTGCAGAGCGTGCAGCGGTACTGGGACGTTGTAGGAGGGAGGGGGGAACAAGGCAAGAGGCTTCGACGGTCTCGTTCCTGCAGCGTGCAGGCGGGAAGTTCACGCAGCATGGAAACGTTCGCTGGCCTCCACTTGTGCAAGTGAGTTGCTTCAACGTAGTTAATGGCATAAAGTTAAAATATTCTAGCTCTTTAGTTTATGATTTCAGGATCAATAGACATGTGTTTACTAACATTATTGTGAACTCCATCAGATTGTACCCTAATTAAAGATCCTCGCTCGATTCTACGTGACTACTAGTTTCGTACAAGGTTCAATCAGAAAGAGCATTAAGATAGCAGACTTCAATACGAATGTTTACAGGGCCTTCCCGATGGCGTAGTGGTAACGTCGTCCCCTTGTAATGAAGGGGTTTCGGGTACACATAATGGTTCGGATTTCACTTTAAACTGTAGGTCAGGTCTCAATTAACCTTCTGTGCACAAAGTGGACTTATAAATATACTCAACTCGAGCATAATGGTTAGTGTAACGCACTCAGTCGAATCATAGTCAACACACTGCGTTTCTTCCATCATCCATTTCGTCTGCTCATCACTCATCCTCATCGGCGCGATTAACCCAAGAGGTATAAGCGCAACGGAAAATAACCCAAAATAGAATAGAAAATAAATAGATCATCCTCGCTTATCATGACATTAAAATACGCAAATTTGCCTAACAAAGTACGAATTTCAAGGGGATAGCACACATTTGTTTATGCTATTACTATTTTTAGTGCTACAGTCTGTCCCAGTAATTTCTGGAGCAAGCAAACGAAAACAAGTCTCTGCGCAAGTAGTGACGAGAGACGACTCCACCATTGAACATGTGAGAGGAACTGGATTGCGTGGAGGGGGGGAAGCGACGGAAGTTACAAGCCTTCCCATCAGCGTCTACTGCTTCGCTCTGCCCACTCGGTTTCCCCATTCTCTACCGCTATGCGCGACCTTGCTCCAGAGATAGTTGGAACAGAGTATAGATTCATCCTGACCTTTCAGCGATTTAAATACGGAAAAAGCATCGGATTAGCATCCTCACATCGCTCCCTTCCCCCGCTCTTCCAACCCGCCCGCATGTATACGACGAAGGCACTCCCTGACGTTCGGAAGTAACCAGCGGAAGCAGGAGAACTTCCACCTCCCTCTAATTAGGATCTTTGAGAACTTTAAACCACGCATAATATCTACGAATCATTGTTCTCTGCTCGAGGGCTACTCAAACTTCAGAACAACAATCAGCCCCTCCCTTTTTTTGTTTCTGAGAACCGCAGAGATAGCAAATTTAACGCTGAATAACACAAAAGACTTCACTGGCTGATGGATTATGAGCTCTTTTCAACAACTCGATAATCCCGCTTGCACTCATCACCATGGTGATGGTTGGCGAATAAGAAAGGTCAATGGTATGTGAGAATCACAAATGGAAAAAAGCTCCTTCTTGTAAATGACATTATATTACATTTCGGGGTGATGTAGTAATAAAACGGCTTATTAGTTATATATTATATTTTCCGCTTGAAGCCTATATGACCCGCGGTGGACCAGTTGCAGGGAACATGACTGTCATGCGGGAGGTCTAGGTTCGATTTCCGGGTTCGGTTTTTTATTCAGAAATACAGTGGTTCTGGGGTTCATCCACCTCCTAGTAACTGGGTACCTTGGAGGTAACGGAACGCAGAGCGTGGTGCTGATAACATCACTATAGTCAGGATGGAGGGTGTGTTGGGCATTTCCTCGACAACGTATGATCAAACTTCGTGCTTTCATGGCACGGTATAATGAACAAGGCATAAAATTACCTTTGAATGAAGAAACAAACGTATCCTAACTCAGATCCTTCGAAGGAGAGATATAATTGAATGTGTGGCTCCCCTAACTCCATATCCCCCTACATATACTTTCACTACATGTAGGAATGCGCAATTATACATACGTCCGCGCGTGTGTATATACATTCATACACAAACACACACACACACACACACGTATATCCGCGTAGGTGGTTGCTAGGGGTCTCTTCAATGGCGTAATGGTAAACATCGTCGCCTTGTTATCAAGGAGCCATAGTGGTTCGAATCCTCACTTTAAACTGTAGGCCCAATCCCGATTAACCTATGTATTATCATAAAGTGGACTAAGAACAAAAAGGTCCCGAGTGTGATCCATAGTGGAGCCACATAGCGGATCGGATTCCATATTATACTGTATATCCAGTCGTGATTAGCCTGCCTGCGGGTAATGAGGACTGTAAAGAAACTTTTTGTCAATTTGTAGCATCGTAACATGCTTCATAAAGCAAAACGTATGATAGATAACGCATATATCTATGAGTATATATAATAGCCTCTGCCCTAGTGATTTAAAGTATGAACTTCTCCGACAATGTATTTGCATAAAGTGGCTCTGGGATTCACCCAGCCTCTAGCCAATGGGTTCATGGGGATAAACCTGAAGCGTTCGGACAGACGGAGCGTGGTGTTAATAACATCACCTACACTATAGTCAGGATGGAAAGTGTGTGAAACCATTCTCCGACAACTTCCTATGTGCGTTCATTAACGGTGTAATGAACAGGGTATAACTTTACCTTTTAATGAGGAGACAAACGCATTCGAACCAAGCACCTTCAATAGAGTTTATATTGGTTGCGACATAAAGGTATCAGAATTTAACAACATCACACGTGCCAGCAACGTATATGTGGGAGGAGGAGTGGGCGTTTCGCAACGTCATTTCCGCATGGCAAGGATCTTGATTGTGGACAGAAGCGCGATTGCAGAATTCCTGCATTTGCAAACCGTTATTTGGTCCGAAGATCGTTGATTGAAATGGCTATGCGTTTCTTATGGGGACTTAAGCCATACGAGGCTTCCTGTTAGAACAACCCCGGAAGATCCATTGTGGCACTATATGCAGATGATATCTCGCAAGAGTTCGACATTTGCGGGTTAAAAACCGGAGGGACTGTTATTGTCAGCAACGTACAATTTCCTGAGGCGTCAAGCCGGAAGTCAACCTTGTTTTCCATCCAGTTGTCTGCAAACAGGCATTGGGGACTCTATCGGTAGACATCAACCACGTCACGACCTGAATAAAATTCGTTCCCTCTCACATTTTTTTATTCTGTTGTGCAAACACGCTTTAGAGTCTACACGTCAAGCATCTTCTTTCTTCCCTTTCTACTATTATGAAATATCTAGTGGCCGAGCGCGTAAAGTGGTCTACTTTCGATATCGCCACCGAAGTTACCGGGTTTGAGTCCCGGACAGGGCATCTTTCATCAATTTAATGTAATCATCAGTCTTCCTCCACGTTGCAATTAGCCACACAACGCGGTACGACTCCATGGATCCCTGGTTCGAATCCTGTCCTGGACATGGACCATTCATGTCCACCAAAATCAAAACGTCCAGTGGACAACACATGAGTATCAAGAACGTTGCTTACTACATCCATTTCCTTGTCATTACAATGAAAGAATGAATGAGATAAAATTTCTGGGTAGCTTGTAATCAAGGGGTCTCTGGTTCGATACCCGGTGGAGGCACATTGTGAATCGGATCCCAGTTTAAACTGTAGGTCCAGTCTCCATTAGCCTATTTGTGCTTAAATGTACACTCCAAAGCGTGTCCTCTTGTTTCACCTTATTCCGTTTTCACCTCCGCAATAGAATTTCAAATGATTTATGTGACACGAACTTTCTAAGGTGAAACGGGACATCCCATTTCGCCTTATCCCATTTCGCCTTATCCTGTTTCGCTTTACACACAAAAAATGTCCCACCTGGGAATATTATCGACTTGAAGGGAAATTCATAATGGGAGCGCAGAGCTTGTGATGTTGCCTACCTTGGCTCCAATTGTCCTGTCGGTTAGGTTAGGTTAGGTTAATAATATACGATAATACATTAATAATAATGACCCTTCATGTTGATAAAATTCCGTGGCGGGAAATTTTTTGTGTGTAAGGCGAAACAAGGTAAGGCGAAATGGGATGTCCCGTTTCGCCTTAGAAAGTTAGTGTCAAATAAATTGTATTGGGGGAGGTGAAAACGCAATAAGGCGAAACGGGCCATAATCCTTCAAAGTAAAGAAGGGCCGGCCCCCGTGGCGGAGTGGTTAACAGAGCGCGCTAAAACGCCAGGGGTCCTGGGTTCGAATCTCGGCCTGGACATGGACGTTTGTGAGTGTCCATTCATCAATTCCATCATATCATCACTCATCCCCATCTTCGCAAATTAGCCAAAAGTGGCACAAAAAGCGATGTAAAATAAATGAAATCAATTAATCAAAGTAAAGGAGGATAAAAAAAACCTTATCTAAAATCCTTACCTGAAAATTTAAAATGGGGCGCAAGAACCTCTTGAGAAAAGTTAGAAGTACAAGGTTTTCAAGAGACCTGCACAAGACATATACAGCACGTTAAAAGGGTAGAGAGGCAATAAAATCTTACCGACAACATTTTGGTACATTCTGTTCTGAAAGCGTCTGTTAATTTGGTTAACATAAAATGGATTTCCCTACCATGTGAGTTTATCATACAATGAGCGGGTGGGTAATCAATACAAACATGGAACGTAGAAGTGTATATTTATTTTGCAATATATTTTCCAGTGTGTCGTGTTGCATAAAAAGACAATGTTTAGTAAGAATAATATGACCACTTGATTACAAACCGACAGTGTCGCAAATGATTTTCATCTTAGATACGTTTATCAACAGAAAAGTGACCACGAATGTTAACCGTGAATGTGTGCTACGTGTTGCATATGTACTCGTACAGGATGAAAAATATCACGTTGATTGAATTGGTTTATTTTACTTCGCTTTTCTACCACTTTTTTCTAATCGCGAAGATGAGGATGCGTAATGATATGATATAATTGATGAAGGGACACTCACAAAGAACACTCATGTGAAGGCTGGGATTCAAACCCGGGACGTCTGGCGTCGCAGCGTACACTCGTCACGTTGCAATGAGGCATTAGGAGCGGAACATTATTAAGAAAACATGTTCACGTATGTGTATATTGTTGTCTGTTAGTGTGTGTGTGTGTATAATATTGAGTAAACTTTCTACTCTCACCCCCAAATGAGACATTACCTTGCTGGTAAGTATAGATCACTGTTGTTGACCATTGTTTCGCATTTACAAGCAAGTTTCTTGAAAAATTTTCTAGGTGGTATAATTCGGACACACTCACGTATTGCTCAAAAACTGAGACACGATATTGCTTTATCTATCCTCCCTGTGTCTGTTGTCACCTCGCCTGTCAGAGATGATTTGAAGAGAAACTCGTTTTAAAGATATGGCTAGTGGGTGCCATCCAGATACGTCCGTTGCCAAAGCAACGTCACTTCCGGAAATTTCCAGGGAAGTCATGGCCTTTCGACTGCTTCTTAGTAGATATGCAGATGGCGGAAGGCGACACACTGTGACGCACACTACACCCTCACATTTGCCTGTGTAAATAAGTATCTATAAAATAGCATATAGGCCTCTAGAGGTAGAACAACAACGTATGAGAAAATTGAATTGTTTTCCTTGGAACATGGGCTCAAACTTTTTTAGCAATAATATGCTATTTATTAATAGCATATTATTGCTGTTAAATTTATAATCATGTGACACATCAAGGACCATATTGAGCCTATTGTGATACAGCAGATTTGACAAAAATTCCAAGAGCACTCAATAAACTAATCATAAAACAACAAACCAATTATTTTACAGCTTGTTGTGAAAACTAATAGCTACAATAAACTCCCTCTACAATTAATTTCATATTTTCAAATCAATGCGTGCAAACTTTTTAACAGATTATCTCATATTATGGTGGTGGATAATCTCCAAGAAGTTTAGAATTTATTCCATTTACGAGTACTAAAAGCGTGCAATGAATTTCAGCCCTTGACACACCATCAGACCAGTGAAATCCTCACTGATTTCCGTTCTTCCTTGGTGAACAATGCCAGCAGAGCGGCCATGTTTATTCGTTTATAAAAGAAAGAAAAATAGAGCTATTAATATGAAACCTCGGCCTCGAAACTACAAAAGCACCACCTTTCAGCACGCGAGCGATGATGGTAGTGTGACCAACCTTAAAACGTTATGGTGAAAAATGCGGATAATTTTTGATCTGCCCTAGTACATACTATGCTCTAGTGAAACGTGTTCGTTTTATTTCTGGTATTTTAAAACCGTCAGCTAATTATGCTCATCCCTGTACATTAGTTAAGATTTAACCCTTTAGAATGTAGCTATAGGTGTTCTTCGGAAAAGCCACTTCACATGTTGAAAATCGGTACTATTGTGGTAATAAAGATTATACATAAGAACTGGTTGCATAAACTCATCATAACACAATGGATGGGACATGATTTCGGTGCAGCCTACTCTATCTTTAAATGAAATAAATAAGGGTTTATCTTGATGGAGACAAATATCAAGACATTAACAAAGAGGTCTAAATAAAATCTATTCAGCAGTGATAAAATTATTTGCAGTGTATGCATCTGTAAATCTTTCATGATAAAGAAATGTTGTACCTGGTAAAAAATGTGTGTTGCATTGAAAATATTGTATCCACGCGCAGTGATGCCAGAAGTCTCTTACGGAAATCTACGGCATAATACACACAGTTTGAATCAGATTTTTGTCACTTTAGTCAAATATTGTTTAGGTATTTAATACTTAAGGTAGGGGGGCCAGCTATCGTCCCTAGTAACTTTTGCCCACCTGGAGACCGTATTAAATGACAATTTTATATCACCTTCGTCAACTGTCTCTTTACCTGCAAACCAAGCCAAAGCGCCTGTATAATCAATTGTTAGTACCAAAAAGATTAATGTGAAAAGTACTCGCATATCGCAAAACCAAGAGTTCGGAGAAAGAGGGTAATAATAATTTTCCAAGGTATTCATGTTACTTATAAAAGATCAGTACAAAAGTAACATAATGAACATAAGTTTTATCCGTACCAGCTAAGTGTAGACCAGGTGAACGAGAACAAGTCTCTGCGCAAGTAGTGACGCGAGACTCCTCCACCAGTGAACAGTGAGAGAAACGGGATTGTGTAATGAGCGACGGTAGTTACCCGATTTCCAATGCAGTTGTAAACTTTTGAAAAGGATAATACCGAACGCACGTGGCAAACGTACCTTATTTTTGGCTCCAGGCCCGTACTATTGGTTTAAAAATTTCTTAGGGAAATATTACGGAAAAAACTGCAAGAGCAAATTTTGACAAGCCGTGCATTTAGCGTACCGACCGTACGTCCGTACATGTACGGAGAGGACCGTACGGTTGGCAAAGCTGCGCATTCCCCACTCGATTTTCCTCCTCCTCCTCTGTCGATATGCGCGGCCCTGCTCTACATTTAGCTGGAACAGGGGTATAGTCGAATGGGGCGACCTGAAAAACATTAAGCACAACTCGGAAACAATAATATGTTTACTTGAAAAGAAAAACAATAAATTTAAGTTATTATTTATTTGTAAGATGAGACTTTAGCCTTCCAAGCAAGTATCACAAATAAATTGCACACAGTTTTTGGCGCCGGAGAATGTTTCGTGGAACCATATGAAACATTTATGCAGCGGATCTCGTGGACGAAATTATGAACACGACAGGGGACGAAATATATTTTGTCCAAGAAACGATATTCAAAGTGGGGGCCATATGATATGAACCTCACGGCTCATATATCCATGTGCCGTTAATTATTCTTGGTTATTTTATATTAGTTGGTTCTTATTACTTGATCGTTAATATTCCGTATTTGTAATCTTTTATATTTCATAATTTTTGATAAATAGAAAGATTATTACTAGA
Organism: Lepisma saccharinum; assembly: GCF_977018435.1. Taxonomy (NCBI): domain Eukaryota; kingdom Metazoa; phylum Arthropoda; class Insecta; order Zygentoma; family Lepismatidae; genus Lepisma; species Lepisma saccharinum. The sequence continues at coordinate 3,895,021 of NC_139232.1, forward strand.
CTTATATAATCCACTAATATTTCCTTTATTGTAACAATAAGTGTAAACGCGGCCTAATGTAATAATCTGTATGTTAATTTTCTGACCGAATCTTTAATATTGGATATGTAAATCTGTGTTCTTTCACGGCAGAAAAAGGTTTATGATTTAGATTGACATAGATTTCGTTTAGCAACAATGGGAAGATCGAATCTGTTCTTTTAAGTTTAATGTATTCAATAAGGTTCAAGTTGCAACGAGGAATGATTCGAGTTTAGTCTTTATTATCAGAGATGAATCGTTCCCCTTATACAATTTTATTTGGTTTTGCTGCAACGTGGAAATTAGTTAAACTTTGATATTGAGATTGTGAATATAGACATTGATGAGTATTTAGTTTTTGGAAATGTCGCAAGTCGCGCTGTGCAAATTACGTAATGCTTAACAAATGAGCATCGATTGGAAAGGTATATAAGTAAATGCGGAGCTTAGTTTGCACGCATTCCATCAGCGTCGGCTCTACGATATAAACATCTAATGACACTTTGGAATAAAGATACCTGTATTTCACCAAGCACAATTTATACTTCGAAATTTATAATGTTATGGGACGACAGGTTAGGATCGGCCGAAATCCTCTGAGGTTAATGACGCCTACCTATTGGACATGTATTTGTCACTGTCGACCCATATATTCTCATTCTTACGGATAAATGATAGAATTTCAAATCTTCGAACTTTATTTTGGCTTTCTTCAAAATTTATTCAACCCAGACTTATTTGGGCAAGGAAGCAAGACTAGACATGTAATGCAATGTCTCTCGTTTTTCAATGGAAATGTCATCATTGGCGTGTATCTTGATGCAAGCTCTGCCTATTAACGTTTCTCGATCCCAAGTACTCAGTGGAGCCCGTAGATTCTATTTTGCCTAAATCCTGCCCGTATTAACATCGACACTCGTGACACATTTTGGTCGCAATACTGTAGGAAGGGGCACGTACGAAAGTTTTTGTCTGCTACTGAATGGTAGGCCGTAAGCTTCGTCTACGGTTGCAAAAACGACAGGGTTCTCTTCCCTGGTACGGCTTCCTCCTAGCGACGCACATACACACGTAACTATTCCCTGCACATATACATATTTGGATTTTTCCCATGGAGACATGCAGCAAATTAGAATTCTGGATTCATCGAATCTAATATTAACGAACAGGGGATTCTGTATTTATTTTAAATTTAAGGATATTCATGGACTGTAAATTGTAACTTGAGTGTAATGTAAGCTTTCGTATGTCTTGGAAATAAACCATCTCCTGGATAAAAAATGAAGGAAAAGAAAGGTCAAAGTAACCTCCCAGAAGATGCAGTTGCCAATCTTAAAATTTAGGAAGAGTCGTTCATTTATTTTATGATTCACCAACAGTGACGTGCACTGAGGAGTAGCTAGTCTAGCAGAGATAGATCAATCAATCTCACATCTCGAATTATATTCAAATCACAATATTTATTATCTTATTAAAGCCACAGTTCATATGCAACACCTTCTTTTCCACGTGCTTCTCGTCCATCGGTTTTCTCCGTGGGCAAAGCTGGCTGGATACCCTAGCTCGCTCTTCTTCCGCCTGACCAGTTTCCAGGTAGAAACGGCCGGCCCAAAGAAAAGGAAGATTTCTACCTCTACCTCAATTGTCCCCTCGCCCCCCGCTACAATGGTTGAAAGCCCAGGCTTTCAGGTCCCCCAGTCTATCTCCTATAGGACAGATAGGGGATTGGTTTCTCATAATTTTTTTGTAAATCCTCTAAAGAACACAGGGCAAAATTTTCTGCAGTACTTATGTTCTCTGTATTTACACAGCCTTTTACACGTTGTACAATATGTGCGTATGTATAATATGGGATGTAGTTTTATTATTTATGAAATGGGAACGTGTTATGTGCAGACAATAATGTTATGTTTTCTTTCTTTCTTTTTCTTTTCAAATATGGAATATATAATGATTAAATTACAAATATGTGCTCAGGCTCTCTCTGACTCTCGTTTTAGTAGTGTTTTATTTAAATATACTACTCTTGGCCTCTAACAGTCATAAATACGGATGTATTTATTTGGGCAAGAGAACGCGTGTTCATATTGTTGTTGGTTTGGTTTATTTTACTTCGCTTTTCTGCCACATTTGGTTATCGCGAAAATGAGGATTGAGTGATAATATGATGAAATTGGTTAAGGGACCTCATATGAACAATCCAGGCCAGGATTCGAACCCGTGATGAGTGCGCATTCTTGTCCTATGTGTTGCAGTGAATAATGAAATAATTTGGAATGAAAAATGTATCTCAGAACTCAAAAAGTCAAATGAATATCATTGAAGAAACTACAAAAAAGTGTGTTGTGTTTTGTTACCTGTCACCAAATCAACCAAGCGTGGGGGAGTGGTTATCACAGCACGCTACGACACCAGGAGTCCCGGGTTCGAACCCCGACCCGGGCATGGGCGTTCCCGGTGCTCGTCCCTTCATCAATTTCATCGTATCATCTTCGCAATTAACCAAATGTGAGAAAAAGGCGACGCTAAGTAACAAAAATGAAATCAAATCATTGATTGATTGCTCAATTTGGTTTATTTTACTTCGCTTTTCCGCCACCTTTGGTACGACAAAATTGATGAAGGGACACACACAAAGAACACAAATGGCCAATCCGAGATTCGAACCCAGGATCTCTGGCTTAGAGTCAAATCAAATAGGTTTTTTTTATTTTTGAATGTGGGTGGGGGTTACGTGTACTTTTTTTCTAGTACTCATTCATAATTTTTCAATATTTTCCTGTTATTGAAATTCTTGTTTTTTTGTAGGAATACTGGCCCTAAAGGGAGGAGGGGTGTGACCCACACCAACCCCCCCCCCCTTGAGCACGCCACTGACTGCTACCCCAAGTGTCGACGTCACCGCACGTCACTGTTCACCAACAACACCCTTAAGTTCTCAATGCTTTATTCACCAAGCCCGTACCTGAGAGGGGTCAGAGTATCCCATTTAGCCGTCTGAGTTTTAGCCGAGGTGAAATTAGAACATAAGGTATTTGGAAGATTGAGGCAGGCTACGATTACCATAATTTGCAGCTCTCTGTGTGTGTTACTGAAAGGCTATCTATAGTGGAGAGTGAAATAACACACAGTTATAGTTATATGAACATACATATATATATTACGCAGATGAATTGCGTCTTACATAAAGCTAAGGTCAACCCTCATGCGTGAATAAGCGCGCGTAACGGCCATAGTAAGTCTCGCAGGTAGGTAAGACGAGCAGAGCCGCGCCCGCTGTGAAAGAGGTTGAGTTGACAGTAGCGTCGAGACGTTCGTCGCGTCCAGTTAAGCAGCTGCCGTGCGACCGATCAGTGGTTGTGCGTTTTTCTTCGCCTGTGCCTCATTTGTCTACAGTATATTTGGGTATACAAACTTACGTGCGACCGGAAGTCACGTCGTCCTTGGCAATTGGCACTGCCATTGCGTTCGTGACAATTTGCGATCCTGTCGTTTTTGCGATCGATCATTTTGCGTTCGTGACAAAGTGATGAATGGATACTTACAAGCATCCATGCCCAAGTCAGGATTCGAACCCGGGACCCCTTGCGTCGTATCGCGATGTGTTAACCACTCCGGCACGGGGGCGGCTGGATGGGAGGAAACGTAGTGTGAACCAGGAAAACCAGTCAATAACCATAACACATGTCACTGCGGGATTGAACCGATAAGACCCCGATGCAGGATTGACAAAGCGGGAGTAACACGACACCGTATGGATAAATCTTAAAGACGGACGAAAGATCTTTAATCAGAAGAATTCGTGAAGGAAAGTTGGTGGAAGCTTGGGACACAGAGCCAAGAAAATCTGATTGTGGTCTCCCCGATGAAGTAGTGGCAACGTCGTCGCTTTGTAATCAAGAAGTCCGGGTTCGATACCCCGGTGGAGGCACATAATGGTTCGGTTCCCACTTTAAACTGTAGGTCCAGTACCGATAGCCTTTCTGTGCATAAAGCAGACTTAAAAAAAACTCAAAATCTGTTTTTGTGCTTTTCTTATTTTAAACTGCTTTTCTCCCACTTTTGGCTAATCGCGACGATGAGGATGAATGGTAATTAGACGAAATTAATGACCATGCGTGTTAAGGGCGGGATTCGAGCCCGAGAACTTCGACAGTTGACCACTTAAAGCGCTCGGTCACAGCAGACAGACAAGATTAAAGACAATGGTTACAAATTTTCCTACCTGGATCATATAGAGAGAAGGGAGGGGGAAGTCATTAACAAACTCCTCACATGAAGTCAAATTTATCACGTTCATATAAATCTTCTACCCCTGGAAACATATGTACTTACTGTTACGTCAATACGTTTCACCTTTCCACTCGCTCCCTTCCTCGGAACCAACTCAGAGCCCGTGTCTCTTCTCATTGCCTTTTCAGTGCGGCTGGGCCACAGGTGACGGGCGGCCTATCTTTTTTAGATCAAACTCTGATGAGGTCGTCGCCGTCGCCTGTGAAAGGAATTGATACAATGTGTCCGACCGACGACTCTCGATGACGCAAAAGGGTGAAATTTGTTGCCTTACATTTACATGGCGTCATCCGACTCTCGAACAGAAAACGAAAGGAGAGCAAGTTACCTGCTTTAAGGAACGTTCGAGGTCTACAAAGATTTAAGAATTGATAGTCCTTGTTAACCTTATTCCAGTCTTCTATTGTTTACGGGAAACGTAATTCCAAAGCTTATGTCTCACGTGGAGTTTCACAACATGTATAGTTTTATGCTAAGAGTATGCCGATATTTTGAAATTTTCAACAACTTGCAGATGTATCCAAAGCGGCTTGAATTGAATTCCTGACGCACGTCAGCTCCCGGGAATGTCTGGAGCAAGCGAACAAAAGAAAGTCCTGTGTGTAAGTGTCCCGGGAATCTGAAGGAAGATAAGTCTCTGCGCAATCAGTGGCTCGATAAGGTTCGCGCAATGCACGCGTGAAAGGGGGTGCCTCCCCGATGGCCTAGTAGTAGCGTCATCGCCTTGTATCCAGTCTCGATTAGCCTTACTGTTCATAAAGTGGACTTAAAACACCAATTCAGCAATTCAACAGAGTGAGAGAGGAGGTGAGTGCATTGAGAGGAAAACGTGGTTACAGCTACTAGTCATTTGCAGCAGCGTACACTACTGTGCTCCTCTCACTCGCTTTCTCCTCTTTTCTACCGTTATGCGCGGCATTGCTCCACAGATTCTCGAGACAGGGTTCATAATCAAGTTACATATTTCATTATAGTTGACAGTTTCTACTGCGTGGATTAATTTACTACAGTGATTACACACGAAACGACAAACGTGTCGCATGTCACTTGAGGATTTCACCAATCGAATGCAGACTTGTGCAGCGTATCATGCCGCCACGGTGTGAAACGCTGCTGTTGATTGGTTCGTTTCCAATATTTTGACGACATCAACTGCCGATGTCATACCAGATAGTTACTTTGGAGCATGGGTCTGGTGCTGCATCAATGGAGGCGTCTCATCATGGTGGATTTTAAAACTACAGTAACAAATCTTGGAAAAGCAAAGTTCCCAGTGCAATTTGTACCGGCATACATAAGGGGCACATATATATTCTTAGATCTCCGGCATTTTGAAGGTGATGTGATTAGCACCGCACTCCGGTCCCCTTTACTTCCCAGATACCCATTTATATGAGGTTGATGAGCCCCAGAGCCGATTCATGCGGGGACAAGGCCGGAAAACCTGAGATCACATTAATTAATCGATCCCGGGTCTCCCGTGTGGCAGTCAGCCGCCCTATCCACTAGACCACCACGGTTCCTCAACCTTGGGAAACTTTATACGAAATAACAGTAAACCGTCCGCCACAATGTTTCATTACGTGTGAAATTCCCCAAGAACTTTCATGTCGAGGGACTTGCTACCTTCGAGATTGTCAACGGGAAGATCTGCTCGTGACACTTCCTTTTCAAACCGAGGTCTGTCTAATTGTCCTTCTCTGCTAAAAGGGTCCAGGCACGGGCTACTTCCGACATGGACAAAGGTTTCCTCCAAGCTTTCATAGAGCTATGACGCTTTTAGCTTCTAGTATATGGATCAAGCGCCTAATAGAGAACACACATGTGAGCCCACAAGCCCGTATCTAGGATTTGTTTGAGGGAGAGGCCATATCCGAAAATGTGTTATATACACATATGAGAGAGAGAGAGAGAGATTACAAAATAATTGAAATGTTTAAGTTTTTTAAGTGTTAGATTTTATTTAATTCTTGCTTTATGTTAATAATTATCAATAAGATTTCTTACTTATATTAGTCTTGTATTCGTGTTCTTGGTTTGGTTTGAGTTGGTGTTTTAAGTCCACTTTATGCACAGTAAGGTTAATCGGGACAGGACCTACAGTTTAAAGTGGGATCCGAACCACTTGTGCCTCCACCGGGTATCGAACCTGCGATCCCTTGATTACAAGGCAATGACGCTACAACTGCGCCATCGGGGAAGCCCTGTATTCGTGTTCTATCGTTATTTTGTATATGTTGCTAAGGCCCCTAACCAGGATTTCTTCAAGGGGGAATTTGTGGAACAAAGAGAAGATCAGAAATGCTGTGAGGTTGATTGAATTAGGTTATTTTAGGTTGCTTTTCTACCAAGTTTGTCTAATCGCGACGATGAGGATGAGCGATGATATGATGAAATTGATGAAGGAACACACTCACAAAGAACGCCTGCCCAGGCTGAGATTGCATTCAGGAATTTCCCTGCATCCTATTGTTTCTTGTTTATTGATGAGTGATGAAATTGATGAATGGACATTCACAAACAACCTAGCCCGAGCGGGATTCGAACCGGGGATCCTTGGCGTCGCAGCGCGATGTGATAACCACTTTTTTTTTTTAAAGGAATACGCGGTGGTATTTCCCGTCATTCACACTTTTTCAACTTTTACACTTTGTCAATTTTTACAGTATTCTCAATTTATCACGTTTGGACAAACACAAATACCCATGCCTTACCCGGGACTCGAACCCGGAATCCCTGACGTTGCAGCGTGTTTTGCTAACCTCTACCACGGTGGTAGCCTTCATAAATGATTATACAGTGTGTTTCATAATGAACTTTACAACTTTGTAATTATATATAATTATATATAAATAGCAATTAGATATGGAAACGAGAACTTGGAGGAAGTAGATGGATATGAATATTTAGGAACCATCATATCAAGTGATTTTAGGTGTGATGAAGAAATCCTAAAAAGGAAAAGAAAAGCAAATACAGTATATTATCAGTTCAGTAAAACAATAATGGGAAAGAAAGAAGTGGCAGTAAAGACAAAAATGCAGCTATACAAATCAGTATTGGTCCCTACATTAACATATGAAATGGAAAGTTTACCACTACAAGATAAACATCTGAGTAAAATTCAGGCTAGTGAAATGAAATATCTGAGAAGAGCTGTTAATAAGACTAGGAGAGATAAAGTGAGGAATGAAAGAATAAGAAGAGAAGTGGAACAGGATTCGCTAGAGAAAATAATTGAAAGGAGACAGCTAAAGTGGTGGGGACATGTATTCAGAATGAATGAAGAAAAAAAGGTAAAGCAAATTCTAGAAGTAAAGGTGCAAGGTAGGAGAGGTAAAGGAAGACCAAGGATAATGTTTGAAGACAGAATGGAAAAGATTGGAAGAGAAAGGAATAAGACAATAAATATGATGAAGAGAATGATGAGAAACAGACAGGAATGGAGGAGATGGATCGAGGCAACCAACCCTACGCTATGATGGCAGAAGGGGACTAGAGGAAGAAGAAGAAGAATTATATATAAATTTATTCATAGACTTACAGAGCTGGTTTTGGTGTCATTTTGTAGCAAAAGATACATCAAGTTTTTCTTGTATAAGTTAGTAAGGTTCAATGTGACTTCCATTGGTAATTTGGCAAACATCCCATCTGAAGTCGATTTCTTGCCAAACTCGCTGCAGCATGTCAGGCTTAACTTCAACTGCAGCCTAGATTCTAGCTCTGAGATCAGCGAGTGTAGCAGGTAGGGGTGGTCTGAAAACTTTATCCTTGATAAATCCCCAGAAGTAAAAATCAAGAGGTGTCAGGTCTAGCTCTTGTAAACGAGGTGGCCATGCAATCGGCCCATCTCGACCTATCCACTGATTTGGAAAGCGGTTACCGAGGACATTCCGGACGTCGTTGAGGTAGTGCGTGGGTGCGCCGTGTTGCTGGATGTGAATTTGCAAACTCTGCAAACACTCACTGGAAACCAGTGAAGGCAGCCATTTTTGTGCAACTGTCGCTAGCACTAGCGGTGGTGTGATTCGAAACTAAGCTACTACGTGAGTCGAAACTTGATGTATTTTGCTACAAAATGACACCAAAACCAGCTCTGTGAGGCTTGTGAATAAATTTATATATAGGGTGTACCAAAAGTCCCATTACCCCCCTTTGAATTGTAGACAAACTTGCAAAATGTTATTTTAACAGCATGCGTATGATGAGAGGAAGGTATACCATTAAATCAGACCAATGACCACCATTTACTCCAGATAATGAAGGCACAGTATTATTCGCCTCCAGGTGCGATGTGAAATCCTTCGTAACATAAGATGTCAGATCTGGATTTCAGGTGGCCATTTTAAGAGAATACCTCAATGATGTGTTCAGAGACAAATGGATTGGACGAGGATCGCCAAATTTACCAGCATCTCTAAAATGGCCACCCCAAAGTCAAAATCTCACATCTTGTGATAATGCCCTATGGGGACCCATCAAACAGAAAGTCGCCCATAATCGTTATCAGACAACTGGGGAACTTCAAGAAGCTGTTCGCAGTGCGTTTGCTTCCCTCACCATGTTACGGAGGATTTCACATCGCACCTGCAGGCGAATAATACTGTGCCATGAAAATGGCGGTTTGCACACAGATCCTCTGGAGTAAATGGTTAATCATTGGTCTGATTTAATGGTATACCATCCTCTCATCATACGCATGCTGTTAAAATAACATTTTGCAGGTTTGTCTACAATTCAAAGGGGGTGGGGTAATTGGACTTTTGGTACACCCTGTATAATTACAAAGTTGTAAAGTCCTTTATGAAACACCCTGTATAACTAAAACTACCCAATATTGCAGACTACACAACAAACACATTCATTTAGGCAAAGGAAAAAATTGAATTTTCTACAAATTTGTAAAATCATCGATGTTATTGTCATACCTTTAAATATTTGATGGTTCGAGGGGGGTCATGGCTACAATGGCCCCCTCCCTGTGTACTTTCGGCCGGAAAGTAGTATACTAACCATAGGTAGAAGTCTCCCTGTCGGGCATCTCCGAAGGCGTAGTGGTAATGTCGTTGCCTTGTAATTAAGGGATCCCGCGTTCGATACCCGATGGAAGCACATAGTGGTTCCGATTTCACTTTAAGTTGTAGGTCTAGTCCCAATTAGCCTTACTGTGTATGGAGTGGACTAAAAACTCAAATCTCCCTATGGAAGTTGATTGCAGATCGAAAAGTGTGATATAGAAACTAAAAGTTTATCTTGCGCTCTATTCGATTTTGGTTTCCCAGCGGGTACGGTTGTAGAGTGAGATGCATAAGTATTATCAAAGCAAATTATCCATCATCATGTTTGCTCTCTTTGTTTTGCCAAATGAGAGCTCAAGAATGGAACTAACGCCGCTGACATCCTCTGCTCCAGTATACTTAAAAATACATTCCCTAAAAACACATACCGAGCTGTATGACGTAGTGGTTAGCACGGTGCGCTACGACGCCAGTGGTACAGAGTTTGAATCCTGGCCAGGGCATGGGTAATTTTTGTAAGTGTCCCTTCATCAATATCTTCATATCATCATCGTCGTCGCGAATAGTTAGAAGTGGCAGAAAAGCTACGCTAAATAACTGAAATAAATCAAACTCAAATCAATATAAAACACGTAGGATAGAGAAGAGAAAATAATGATAATAATAATAATTAGCCCAGAAACACTCGTGCATCCTAGTATAGTAACATATGGACCTAATCCTTAAAAACCTCGCTCTCTAGATATGTACGTTCTCGAAAAATGTGGTAACAGTTCCTTTTGGAACACCGTATATAGTATGTAAAAAGTCCACCGTTAATATGAAAAATATAATAATATAAAAAAATGTTGCAAGTTTTTTTTTTTTAAGTTAACCGTTAATGTAACAAAATGTGGGAAATTTTCCACTGTTAATATGCAAGAAATGAAAGATAATTCATGTTTACCAAGACCCGATCTAATAGATCTAATAGTTTATGTAGCTCCACAAATGTAAATATAATGGACTGTGCCCTTATTTGTATATAATTGCCATGAATAACTAAACTAATGTCCTAAAACGACAACTTAGAAAGCATTATTAATTGAAATCACTAATGTTTTCTTCTGTTATGAATTTTGAAATGACCTCAAAATGCTCCTTCTTGCTTAGTTGGGAATATAGAGCACGGGTGTTAATTTAGTTAGAATTCTGAGAATAAAAATGCACTGCACTGTAAATATTTGAACGTGTCTGCACAAACAATATATGGTGATAGACAATGGCGGATTCTCCAGATAAATTTTGCCTGACCTGTGAAGGGCATAGTTGTTGCTGTTGTTGTCATTATTATTGCTATTATTTGAATATAATTACCATTATGTGTAGGCATGATAGAATTCGTTAAAGCAGCAGTCTTATTTCTATTGTTTAACGGCGCTAATACGCATCTTAGGTTAAAGGCAATTATGAAGATTTGAACTTATGATGAACCAAAGACGATGCCTTCCTAGGATTCGAACCTAGGAACTCTAGCTTTCAAATGCGTTGTGCTAAAATCTCTGCTACACAAAAGCCGGCTCATTTAGAAATTTAGAACATAGTCATGCAATTTATTTTTATCTTCATCGTGTTTGAATGTGAGTCCGATTGTTACGAATGCCGGAACAATATTCTTGTCACAATCTGTTGTTGGCGAGAGAGTACCATATTCCCATCATTCTTTGCATTGTTGTTTGAGTTTTGTTTTTAAGTACACCTTGTGCACAGAAAGGCTAATAGGGACTGGACGTACAGTGTAAAGTGGGATCCTAACCAATATGTCCCGGTATCGAACCCAGGACCCCTTGATTACAATGCGACGACGTCACCGCTACGCCATCGGGGAGACCCTTTACATGGTTGTTGGCCAACATTGATATTTTCATTACATCCACCTGTTTTTAAGGTTTTACACGATGACTTTGAAAACACTACTTTAGGTTAACGGATCAGCCAGTTCCTTGCAATTATGTTTTATAAGATCATTGAAAAACACATTTAAAGAAACTTTCGCTGACCTAGTGAGTTATATGAAAAGACATTAAGGTTTTTACTGGAGGAATTTATATTGCTCCTGACCCCATTGCTCCACAAGCCAAGTACGAAAGAACTTTCCAATGTCGAGGGACAATTTATCGGAACCTTTCCACTACTGACGTTTACCGTTCCGAACTTGATACTAGTTATGTCGAAGCAGACATAAAATCGATGCGCGAGGATAAAAACCATGGAGGAAATATTTGTTCGGCCTCACAATCGTTCTTTCACCTCCTTCTGTTAGTTCCTTAAATTGTGGCAAGCCGAGTGATCGGATATCTATGGTGTTTGAGGGCCTTTGTTAAACGCTGAAGATGTATCTCTATGTATGTGCGAGTGCATGGGATAATGGTTCGCACGAACTGTGTTTTCTATTGTAGATCTTAAACTTGCTTCTTTTTCTTGATTTTATCGACGTCTGCTTTCGGCTGAAGTATTGCAATTACTCGCCATGTTCTCGGCGCGTGATTCTACCTATTCTTATAGAATGTTGAACTAGACTTGTCTATTTAGAAGCCCCGTGTTGCTGTAAGGAAATATTGTTGTCAAGAGCTTTAATTTACGCCACTTCTTAGCAGGGCCGGTCCTAATTGGGTGTGGGACCCGGGCAGGGCCGTATCAAGGTTTGTGGAGGCCCCTGGACAAAATGTTTTGTGGGAGCCCCCATTTTTTTATTTTTTACTAGGAGCTTTATTAGCTCAATATGTTAACCACCAATTTTCAGCAGTTGAAATGGTAGACCTGATTTTAGAATCAGTAGTCATTCACAATCGAACATATCGCAGATAGGTTTGCAGGGAGAATAGCGCAGTAAAATAAAGTTACAGGACGAAAATTGTAACGCTATAGCAACAGTAAAATTCTGCGTCTAAATGTCCACAGTATACGAGTATTATGAAGAGTGAACACCGTAACTACAATATGTAGTAAATACTAAGGGGGTTCAGACGGAAACAGAGAACTGAGCAGTAGACTGTACTTACGTACATAATTTATTATAAATGATATTATTTTCAATTAAGAGTAAAAATCTACTGGACAATAATCGACAGGTTCATTGTGGAAATTGTAGTAACTACACTTTCTTCAATAAAATTCCCAAAAGCAAACACTTATAGTAGACACACTTTTCTTGCCTTTTTCACCGAAAATTCATCTAATATATCATCAAAGCCCAATTCACAAAGAAGATCATGTTCATTGCTTAATAAACAAAGATTGTCCCACGGCAGCACGAAGCCTGTTTTTCACTAATTTCATTTTTGAGAAACATCTTTCTTCGCTGCAGTTTGTTACCATTAAGACCAAATACAATTTAAAGAGAATTTCGACATTGAGAAATGTACTGCGGAACGGGTCCTTACATACAATATTATACATAGACAGTTCCATTGCGATGTCTTCCATATGTTTGACATTGCTACTGCTTAGAACTCACAGTTCTAGTACGATGTTATTAACGAAAGAAAGTTATGTACTTCGTAGGATTATTTATTATCTTAATCATATATGAGAATTGATTGCTTGAATAAGTGTGCCTTATTTCCACACCCGAGCCAAATCAATCCATGGTATAAAGTATACTAAGCTTCAGATATGTACAAATAGATCGACTGAGAGCTGTGCTACAATTGGGTCCAGAAGAGTGTAGACATACGACAATATTGAAGTATTTTTTTATTTTTAAAATACAACTTCTTATGTAATTTTTCACAAGCATAGCCAGTTGCTTAAAAGATTTTTTGGGTGGAGGCCCTTCACAGCTTCCTTTTGGTAGGAGCCCCGCGGCAATTGCCCCAGTTGCCCATAGGTTAATCCGGCCCCGGGCCCGGGACATACAATATACTTGGGACCTACCTATAACCAAAAATTTTCAGAGATCTGAAAAAAATCTCATTTTTGTTCCTTAGTCAACAGGTGTCCTATATAATCACAATATAAATATAGTTCCAATTAATGACCAATTAATTTTTGCATATTTCGTATTATTACCTAAAACAATAAGAAGAACATGTTGAAGGTGTTATGTCTTAATCTTTTATGACATAAACAGAAATATGCATGTCAAGAGTGGAACTTCATAATATATTTTAACTTATAATAGAAGTGGATTTGAAACACACATAATACACATAAACAAGGTCCGAAATAGCTACTATGCATAGACTATTACACTTGCTCATAGCTGCCAGTTCACCGTGCATAATAATACAATATATTAGAAGTGTCATGTTGTGATACATAGCAGAAGGTTAAATCCAACAATTATGGAAGGCAAATAAAATATTCTAAATTGATGTGCTAGTATGTGACGTTCATGATATTTAATTACAAAACTTGGAGTGTGTTCAATATCATACTATTAGTCTACCTAACAAAGTACAATTTTTAATCATATCCAATAACATTATCTATCATAATTCTCTTTTTATTCAATTTTGACGTTGTAGTGAATTTGCATGGTTTCAAATAAAATAATATCTTTACTTGCATATTAATTAATATAATAGTGCATGTTACTTATTATGTAGTACTTTGTTTAGAATATGATTTCACTAATTTTGGATATTTTGAAGATTTAAAGTTTCATAACGAGGTTACAAATTATTGAAGATCCGTTTTCTGGAGAATTAAGTGAATATTATGAGAAAGGTAACTGGGGTATGTAAAACCTTTTTTGAAAGTGTGACTGAAATCTCTCCTGGAACCCAAAATTATCTTATTTTCCTTATATTACAACCTAAAACGTTTATATTTTGTCATACCGGAAATATAACTTTCAGAGGAAGAGGGATTCAGAATCAAGAAGAGAAATTGTTCGACAATGTTTGTCCTAAGTATTGTTTCTCATTATTGTCGTGTTCAACTATAAGGCATGAGGCGAATGCTCCGTCGAATCACGTGTAGAGTGTTCCTTAAATACAATTTCCACCTGCAACCGATGCCTAAAGTGTGTATGGACACTTATATCTGCACACAGCTGAGACGATTGCCATAATATTGTTCCTTTCTCTACATCCTAGCCGTCCTCGTGACGGAGTGGTTAGTTAACACAGCCCGCTACGACGCCAGGGGTCTCAGGTTCGAATACTGACCTAGGTTTGGTTGTTCTTCGTTAGTGTCCCTTCATCATATCATCACTCATCCTCATCTTCGCGATTATCTAAAAAAATGCAGAAAAACGAAGTAAAATAAGGGAATCAGTCAATCTATATCCTACCTCAGTGTCACTGAAGACTGGTTGTTTCCATAATCTCGTTTGAGTGAAGTCTTTTCGCAGACCAACAGACGCCTGCAAGGACAAATTCCGAACGACCTTTACGCTTTTTCATGTCATTATTTTTCCTCTTGTAGTTTCGTTTTTGTTATCTTACTAAACTATAAAAAATAGTATAGTTATTCTTTTAAACTTCTTCTGTATTGGAATGCGAGGACATCTCCAAGCAAGTTGCTCAACACAGTTCAGACTATGGACGCACGACCCCAAGACACGTGACACACACAAAGCAAAAGATCATCCTTTTTGCCTTGGTGCCAGAAACATAATATGCCTTTAAACAATCATATCCTGGTTGCTGATTGACTATCACGTAATCGCGCGCCACTTGCAATCACCCATGTACATGATTCAGTGACTTTAAGAAGAAATTATGAACAATTTCTTGAGAAACCTTATCGGTGTGTTGGTGTAGAGGTTATCAACATGCACTCACCACAGCCATGATAGTGTAATTCAGCGTGCAAGTTAACGGTAGCAAAACAGGTTGAAAGTAAGTAGATAGACTGTGTCTGATTGCAAGTTGCTTGCTGTTTGTTTTGCTTCTTCGCGATTGCCATTGGCCCCCGTGACCTTGGGGGCTGTTGAAGCATCTGCTTGATGCTTCTCGTCTTACCAGCTGAGGCAGAGAGGCAACGTGTGACCTCCGGCCTTTTTCTAATTTAGTAGATGACCATTTCAGCCACAAAAATTACAATGTCACATGTTGCTGACCCATTGCTACACATTGTGTCCAGTGGAAGTTATCGTTAAATGTTTCCGCTTCGTGTATTGTAATACACGTGACTAAGATTCAGTTGAAGAAGTGCAGGGTGTCCCACAGAAAGGTACGCTGGTTTTATTTGACACATAAATGCATATGTAAAAGGTACCCTGATTCTCAATTTTTAAAAATAAATTAAATGGTGTAACTTTATTCTATCTAGACTTGTTATTTGGATAAAAAGTCAAGTATTATACATAATTAAGTTAGACGCTAGGACGTATTTTACATATCGTCAGCTTATTTTAACTTTCTGATTTACTATTGTTTTGTATTGTGCGTAACTTAGGTCCTAATTTTGAGGTGACAAATCAAACTTGGGGCCTAATTTGGAGTGAGCAGAATCAGACTTGAGGCCAAATTTTCAGGGACAGAATCAGACATGGGGCCTAATTTTGAGGGGACAGCCTAACTTTGGGGGAAGGGACACGAAAAGTTTTCCATCTACTAACAGTAACGTCCAGGATTATATGCTAAATAACTGTGGCGTTTGCAAAATCACAAATATCACTCTTTATTAGTTTGTTCCTCAGGTTCCCTAACTTGTAAATCTTTATAAACCTGAACATCTTGAGGCGGCAAGTGCCCTCCCTTCCCCCTTGGCCCCGCCAAGTTACGTCTATGTCGTGTCCCACGCCTGACACCAAAAAACATTTAACTTCTCCTTTAACTGTTACGTTTCTCCTTCAACTCCGCTACAAGGCGAATTGCCTTCTTTTTTGTCTTTCGTAATTTGAAAATTCACAAAAAATATTTTTTTATTAAGTAAAGAGGCAATGCTTTATCTGTCCCACCCGTGAAACAAAATTATTCACTTTTAGCTATAAATCTGGGAAAGTATATATTTTAAGGGTAGTTATGCTTAATCAAGAGTGTTCAGTTTCATAATTCATTGCAGGGAAACTGTAAGAAAAATGTTACTTAACTAGCAGCAGAATAGTTTCTTTAATATAAAAAATGTAGTCCGCGTGTCCCACCCGTGACAATGGAGTGCCCCATATACAGTATTTACTATATTTTAGCTTAAGGTCATATTTTAGCCGAAACATTGTACAAAAATATAGTTTTCTTCATTTTAGTTTTTTTTTAATATTTGACCAGCGTTTAGAAAAACCATGCTTATAACAGTAATGCAAACAAGATTTTGTTTTCTCTTTTCCTCTTCTCGTACAGTCACGGACACTTCTGGGTTGTAACAGTCCCATTGGCAGCTAATGGTAGCGCTACAAGCCAGAAGTGTACGTGACTGTACAAATATGTCAGGATAAGTCAAAGGAGACGTACCAGGTACATTTGATCGTAGACTGGAACTAGCGAAAATTTTGGCATAACCCGGAATTTAATACTACAGAAACTACACTGCTGTTTGTGAAAATTGCAACAACCAGAAAGAATGGCCCGAATGAATCAAAACTCATAGGATGTGTTGAACAGTGTACCAGCAATAAGTGATTAGGATTGCAGAAAGATAGCGTACACGCAGGTCGAGCAGCGCCCTCTCTTGTGTGAGCAGAAAGGTCAGTGTTACGCCAAGCTCAGTCAGTAAAGAGCCGTCAAACGAAGTGGAAATGTGAAAGCATTTTTTTACAGGGCATGCTGCTATGACAGTGATGCGTGTGTGGAACCAATGGATAGAAGAGGATCTTACTTGGCGACGGGCAGGTACTGGACTACGCAATATGACCACAGCTCGGGATGACCTCCATCTTGTCCGCATGGCTGTAACGGACCTTACAGCTTTGTCCACAGTGTTGGCTCGACGCTGGAGCAACGGCTGTGGACCTGTCTGCAGTCGACGGTTCGATGCCGTCTGCTGCGGGCTGAGCTGGTGGCACATATTCCATTGCGTCAACTTCCATTGTCCAGAAACCACTAACCCCTCAGACTGCAGTGGTCACACGAACGCCGTCGCTGGCGTGCTGAGTGGCAAAATGTAGTGTTTTCGGACGAGTCCCGCTTCAACTTGTCCCACAGTGATAGCCGCATACGAGTTAGACGCTACCGTGGTGAATGCAATCTGGCAGCCTGCATTGTTGAGCTGCATAGCGGACAAACGCCAAGTGTGATGGTTTGGGGCGCCATTGGATACAACATGCGATCTCGCCTCCTACGTATTGAAGACAATCTGAACAGCAACCGCTACATCAGGGAGGTTTTAGAGCCCGAGGTACTGCCCCTCCTTCAGGCAACTACACATGCCATATTTCAGCAGGACAATGCCCGGCCATATGTGGCAAAGAATGTGCAAGCCGTCTTCGAAGAACGACGGGTACCACTGCTTCCCTGGCCTTCACGTTCGCCTAACATATCACCCATCGAACATGTCTGGAATATGGTTGGTCGACAACTTGTTCGTCACGGTCCTCCAGAAACCACTGTTAATGCTTTGTGGACTCTCATACAAACCGCGTGGAGGGAGATTCCCCAGGAACATATCCAGGCCGTCTTTGATTCCATGCCACAACGTGTAGAGGCTCTGTTTGCAGCACGTGGGGGTTTCACACCATACTGAATTCTCAAGGTCAGAGATCATGAACAATTCTGTAATCCTAATCATTTGTGTATTGTCATGTACCTAATCTGTGGTATAAAGTTCATTTCAATCACATGTATCCTTCTTGGTGTTGCAATTTTCACAAACAGCAGTGTATTTTTTTGGTAGGAATGTTGCCCGACGTTATTACAACTCAAATGCCAAGTGCTGAATGCTTATGGAATATACTCTACATACGAGGGCCAGTCAATAATTATTTGTGCTTTTTCCTCAATTTCTTTAGATTAGTTGTACTGCTTTCCGCTCGAGCATATCAATATAATTGTATTTGTTGTTGTTCATATTCTTTTTCTTGTTGTTGCTAAGTAAACATGGCCTCGACACTCTCCTTTCCACGGGAGAAAAACAGCATGTGGTGGTCCCTGGTTTGTGGTCTGAAGGTGTAGTACAGTGGGATCCACTAGCATTGCTCGGCAAATTGTCCGTGACTATTTTCATTAATTTTTCTATTACATCCTCTGTGTTTTAAGCGATGGATTTTTATGTACGCTGGTGCAGAAGTTATCAAAAGGTTGTTTTGAGTCTTTTTTTCATTCTTGAAGCTGTTATTGGGTCAAATAAACCGCACGAACATGGTGATGGACAATTTGCACGGTAATACTCATGGATCCCACTGTACCATGGGCCAAAAACCACCCAAGGCTTGCATCACAATATGAGGGACTAATGTGCA
Source organism: Lepisma saccharinum (assembly GCF_977018435.1). NCBI lineage: Eukaryota > Metazoa > Arthropoda > Insecta > Zygentoma > Lepismatidae > Lepisma > Lepisma saccharinum. Next base: position 3,913,678 of record NC_139232.1, read on the forward strand.
GATCGCTTGACACTTAATCGTCAGCAATGCTGTAGTCGCTTAGGGTACGCGCTAAGTTTTCTTGAAACCCTAAGTGCAGACCATGTTTCCATTAAATATATAGGTGAAATAAATTAGCTTCTACAGACACTTTTTACATATTCATTTATTCATGATCCGAATAATTTATAAGTAAATTTGGATTGCTATCTTCCATTTTCATTTCTAAGAGATCGCATAGTTTTCGTTTCAAGTCATAAGCTCTGCAAAACGTTTTTAATGTAGCAATACGTTGTTTTCAAAGTGCATCTGTTAAGCTGCCGATTGAAATATTAATACATTAAAATGTTAAAAATAAGACTATGTATTTGAAATTACTACGATGTACTCTTCACAACATGTCGGAAGAACATATATGCAATGTTAAGATGTTTCACATTTCAGGTAAAAACCGTTTCCGCCATTTCGGTATCCTTGTATGAAATAGCAACTACGCCAGGTCGAAGCGAGAAAAGAAGCACCTAACCTTCTTGTTCGCATGAAACTTTTCATAACGGTTTTTTTCTTCGCTTCTCTATTGATCGAAGATCAATTCGCGGGTTCTAAAATACGAAAGCCGCGAGGCCGACAAATATTAAAAAAGAAAATACAAGGCGAAACTGGAAGAGCTGTCTCAGAAAGTGGCTCTGATATTTCCAGAAACAAGAACGATCGCAGGCAGTGGTTATCTTCGAGAAAGTAACAACAACCACCTCTCTATCACTCGGCACTGCACTCTAGGCAAGATCTACAAGTTTGCCACAATTTTAAAATAAATATAACGAGTTTCATTCCTTTCTGAGTAAAACTCCTGATCCGTTAGTTGGAACTAGAAGCTGGTTGAAGTGAATGTCTTCCAAAAAACATGTATAAATTTACGTTTTAATAAATCAATTTCTATCTTTGTAAAGCTTCGTTAACTGTTCAAGAATTGGGATTATTTTTGTGTTGTTCAACAAAATGTTTTACAAGAGTTTCATCTTTTTATTTAGGTAATGAAGCTGTGGCGACACATTAGTTGAAGAAAATATTTCCGGTTATTTTTAAATATCAGTTTCCAAATCTTTTGTCAGGTGTTTAACGTAATGCCAAAAATAGATGATTATTGCTTAATTTAAAAACATGTCTGTGATAAGTATCAATAATCTTGTGAATGTGTTGATACGTAAATTAACACACTGCAAAATGTTCACATACTATATACAAACAACGGTGATTTACTGGCAACAATTTTAAAGTGTTCTCGGCGAATAAAAATTGTCGGAATTAAAAATAAATAACTAACTCTTATAGAGAAGAATGCTACAAATAACTGTAACATATAATTAAAAAAACGATATTCTTGGATGTTACAGTACATTTGGTTTATTCATTCACTGGAAAATTGCGTACGTTTGTGGAAAATTATAGCCAGCAAATTATTGTTTTATATGTATGTATGCATGCACATAAATGTTGTGAAAACGACAGAGACAGTGATCCCAGGAGGTCCATACCATCCTTTGTTCAATGTTTTAACTTCAGTGGTGCTAAATAACACAAATAAATTGTTATAATCAAGACCTGCTTAACACCACTGAAGTCAAACGTCGATCAAAATGTGTTGTGTACCTCTCGGGAGCACTTTCTCTGTTGCAACACCAATTTTTTCTATGGAGTGTATGTGTGTGTGTTTGTGTGTGCATGTAAAATTCTAACACTGTACTCATTATGAACCGAAACAAAACGTTATTTTCAAGTAACCTACCAAGAAGAAATATTTAGTTTCTTTATGCATTATTTTCGGAAATTAAGTTAGGGATATAATTATCAGTTTCCCAAATGCTTTATATACGTAAATATTTATGCACACATTCCATGAAAATCAAGGTTTGTTATTCTGTACAAGTTATTGGTTTGATCTCTGTGCACTGCTACCATGCATTGCATTTTTTTCTATAACTATCGCACATATCATATTGGAGAGAACTTAAGTGTAATCAAAATAACGAGAAATAAACGTTTTGTAATTTAAACTGACTGCTCCGTGAACCAAGGAGAAAATGCAGCTTCTCATAAGATGATTGTTTACTAATACGTATGTCATCTTATAATGTAAATGCGAAGATGAGCACCGAGTATACGATTATTTCCTTTCGGTAAAACATTATAACCCTTTCCTCTCAAGATAGACAAATGAAACGCATTCTCCATTTTCTTACAAAGCACACGTGCGTTCATTTTTTTGGAATTAATACATCACTTCGAATGTCTTCTGTATCTTAACTTTTTTGTAGGCGTCTATATTTACTTTTAATTAAAAGTAAAACTTTTTTCGCGTTGTGGAGTTTGATAGAACAAACTCTTTTAATCTCAAAATGTACTGAAGTGTAAATAAAAGTGATGAGATTATGAGTGTTACCACAGCAACAACGTGCGACGCATTTCTTTCTTTTAATTCTATAATTTGCGCCGTCAGTAGCAGTAGAATGAAATTACAATAATGAAGTTTATATAAGTAGAGACATTATTTTGTTATCTTTGAGCATGTGCATTCAACTCAAGATATGAACATATTCATCTAATTTCTTCCAAGTACTGCAAAAAGCTTTTCATGTCATTCTATCTACTTATTCCACATTGAAAATGGTTAGTTCATGGAAGTCTACAACCAATCACAAGACAGAGTCGAAGCTCCGCCGCTTTACACTCACATATATGACCTTATACTTTGTCTCCAATTCAACATACCTTGATGATGAGAGCAATGTATGCGCTCGAAACATTGGACGCTAACATCGGATCGGCCTCCCCGATGGCGCAGTGGTAGCGTCATCGCCTTGTAATCAAGGGGTTCCGGGTTCGATACTTGTTGGAGGCATATAGTGGTTCGGATCCCACTTTATTAGGTCTAGTACCGATTAGTCTTACTGTGCATAAAGTGGACTTAAAACACTAAATCGCCCTACCCTGTGGCCGAGTGGTTAGCACATCGCGCTGCGACTCCAGGGGTCCCGGGTTCGAATCCCGCTCGGGCTTGATTGTTTGTAAATGTCCATTCATCAATTTCATCATTTCATCACTCATCCCCATCTTCGCAAATTAGCCAAGAGGCACAAAACGCGAAGTAAAATAAAACAAATCAACCAATCAATCAACATCGGATCAACCTAAATGGTAACTCAAGAACACTTATTCGGATATGACAACTTATCGCAACATAGGTACCCTGTTTCCTTTGTCGGAATTATTGTAATGTTTGTTTTAAAGTTAACCTTGACTGATTTCTCTTCACATTAACACTGTAATGTTCAGGGAGGTTGAATAGCAATATCTAAATCTTAAAATACGTGTTCATTTTCTGGTAATACATTTTATATAAAAACTATTCAACTGTCTCTCTCTTGAAATGGATACATGAAACCACGGGGGATAGTACGACTTTACTACTGCATACCATAGAACTGCTGTTCCTGCTAATAGTATGGTGGCCGAGCGTGTTTGAACATGTCACGATTTCTTCACTGAAGGTTTCGAGTTAAGCTTGATTCACATCTACACTCCAGTAACGCTCAGATCATCCTCCCCCCATGGACAGGTCTAATATAGTTGAATATTTTTTTTAAAGAGAATCATTCACACCTGGCTCTCCGATTAAGGTTCGTCCAATCGCGCTCAGCTCGGGGTCCGGTCACGATCGGGTGGAAAGAATATTTGACCGGAGCGTGAGAGAGCGGAGCTTGACTTTGCGAAGGTCGATCGTTGATGTGAACTTCTGATAAGGTTCAGTAGCAGCCTTCAGCCCCGTTGCAGAGGGTACGTAATCCAGTTTTGTGGTAGAAGATGAGCCGTCAGAAAGCAAAGACGTATTGAAACACAGAAAATGATACAATTGATTGATGGAAGCATTGAGCAAAGAAATCATACAATATTTTCCTCTCAATTCTGTTTGTAAAACATCGATCAAAATATGCATGAATCCGAGTAAAACAAATTTAAGAAAAAAAAACCTGACCGAAACATCCAATTTGCAATTGTAGCCAATGAAAAAGTTAAGTAGAGGACTAACCACAAATATGATCCATAAACACTACTCATAACGACCTTTTTCCAACCCTTTGCATCAATTAAAATCCTTAAATCAAAAATCTAACCTTTTGGCGGTCATATTTTGCCGGGCAACCAAATTGTCATTTTTGTGTGTGCAAATGGAAAGACGTGGTGGTCGACCCTCTGCCACGGGAAAAATCATTCTTGATATCTAGCCCAGAATCAAGATTAACAACGAACTTGTTCTTCGTTTACGGAAAACGATACAAAAATACTCCCTATTTTTCTTATTTTCTTTAAGTCTAGGGAGGCCAAGTTTCACACGAAGTGCGTAACAATCGGGTCCTTGAAACTAGGCTTACAACCTGATATTTGCCACGTGCTGTATCGGAAATGGTCAACAATGTCGATATGAAAAGTTGAGTCCGAAATTTTGCATTGTTGACATTTACAGTTTTGCACATTGTAGTTGTAAATTTACGTTTGCCGCTTTCAAACCAGAAGTATAACATCAATAAACAACATTATATTTATAATAGCCGACCTCCTGTCAGAGTCTATAGCACAGCGTGCTACGACACCACGTTCGAATCCTGGACTGGGCATGGATGTCCATTGTGATGCTCCTTCATCAATTTAATCATATTACCACTCATTCTGAACCTCACACTTAGTCAAAAGTATCATAAAAAGTGAAGTAAATCAACCAAGTCAATGAATCACCGCTTTCGCAATTATTGTTCTTTGTCATTTTCGTCTAATTAAAGCCAATGTCTGCAACAGCCAAGTCCGTCGTTGCAAATCTCTTAAACATTGCAGTTAGCACAATCGGCAGACTTTTTATATAGAAAAATCGGTGTACTCTGTGAAGAAACCAACACCAGACTCACGTTGACCGGGGCGAAGCTTGACAGCTAGTGTGGATACCCCCTGACCGTGAGCGGAGCGTTACGGGAGAATGACCTCAGTTTTGCTTGAGCCCAGATATGAATCAAGCCTCAGAGTCCCGGGCATTGGCGTTTTATGTAAACGTTCTTTGATCGGCTTCATTCAATCATGGTGCACCTTCATCGCTATTAGCCAAACGTGATAGAAAAGAGGCGAAACATAAGATTGATTGAATTGATGTTTTAAGTCCACTTTATGCACAGTGGCCCCCGAACAGGAGGCCCCCGCAACATAAGAGAAATTACAGAAAATGTTCTTCCCGCCAAATAATACTTGCAATAATTTACGCGGGAATCTAACAGCCAATCAGCTCCAGATCCTCATTGCTGGCGGATTGGCTCTTCCATCTACGCGCGCACTAGCCAGTGAGGATTTGGCGGGAATCGGAATCGTTTACATCCCATGTGCTAGAAGAGGGTCGACAGAAGCAGCAGAAAGTTTACTTTTTCAAACAGAAAGCTTCCAGGCTGAGCAAAACACAGTCGCAAGGCATAATTTGCCAGCAATTCGTCGTGGAATCTAAATTTAGTTAGATAGTTGTAAATGCTGCGCTGGAAAACAAACGAAAGATGCATTTGAATGCTTTATGCGATGTAAACGTATAGGTGGAACGAACAGAGAAGCTCTTGTAATGAAGATACGTTGCCGAGCGTAGGAGAGCGAGAAACAACTCGTTGGTCGTAAATCAGTAAAACGGAAGAAAGATCTCATCATATTTTAATCCTTGGCTTTACATTAAGTCATCGTACCAACCAGAAATAAAACAAAATGCATATGATCGTGTAGAATATGGCGGTGATATTTAATACTAATAAATGTACCGCTTAGAAGAGCTACTCTTTTTTCCTGTCGTTCTCACACACTACGAACTGTTATTTATTTGTTTATGTACTTACCAAGGCTATTTGTTGCGATTAGAGTAATTGGAGATGACGTAAACAAGAAAGTCGAATGGAATTAAAGATCAATGACAGAGAAACAAACTCATTAATATCCGATAGCTCTCTACCAACATTCCTACGCGATATAGGTGTCATATTACCACCGAGGAACAAAGCTATTGTTCTTCTATACTTAACTAAACAACGAGTAAGTAATATATGGAATAAATTAAGTATATCACTTTGGTATGCCTTTCATTATTGTTTCGTAAACATGGAACACACTCACAACGGTTTATATCGAGCCACGAATTCACGGTCTCTATCCTCATATAGTTAACATTGCTTCATGTTAAGATACAGGAATGTTACATGCAAACATGTATTTAATGTCATGGAACTATATCTTAAATCTACTAAATTTACTATCTAACCAATTGCAAGTAAATATTCCATTTCTTTCCAGTACCTAACAATAATTTTTTAAGATTATGTTGTTAAAGGTCTCTGCTTGCTGCTTAACGCTACACCTTGGTGATGTACAGTCAGCGGCAATAAAAGTGGGACACCTAGATCCTCAAATGCTCGTTTCCCTGCAAGACGTTATGTGTGTTGCCTAACTCTACGGCGCTGGTAGAAGTTACCATTGAAATTGTGCTGTTTCCGTCGATGAATAATTATGCCTGTACTGTTATTTGCGAACTTGAAGCTAAACTTCTATCTGCTGATTCCTTTTTGATAGAAACTTTTATCACAATCTTCCACAACTGTTATTTTTGTTACTAAGGCAACGTCAATGTTGCCAAGCACACTAACGTAATACAACTCAACGTGGATAGAAAACAAACTTTATTGAACATCAAATTTAACATATACATTTATAGTTTAAAATACATAGTAATTACAATTGTACAAACTTGTGCTGTAATGGAGAACAGTCACAACATCCACTTATCGCCGTAGGCAACCCACATGCCTTGCAGGGAAGTGAATATTATTGTCGGTGACTGTACTATGGGAATCCGTGCGGCAGAATAATCAGCAGCATTGTTTTCTCGCCCATTTATTTTACAAGCCCTTATCTCAGGATCGTAACCGGTCAGTCCGACATGGGCAGGTAACGGATGACCTGTATAGACTTGACGTGGTGTCCCTTAACTCTGGAAGAATACTGATCTACCCTTTACTCATTAGACATTCGTTCACCATTCTTCGTCCTCTTTTCTTGCGAAATTTTCGATTTTTTCCATTCATAACCAACACCAGCCGCCTCGCAACTAAAGAATGCTTTACGCCATATCTTGCTGGTATATATGAGCTTTGAGAGGACAACTTTGATGCCAAGCCATACATGTCCTTACATATCCTCCTGACTTATAAACGTACAATCCAAATCCATGAACATAGAAATCTGAAAGTGTATGACGTAAGCACTCGCTAAGAAGGGAATTTTCGAAATTCAACCTCTAAAGGTGGAAGAAAGGACTTAGAAGAAAGGCCTTAGTCCGGACTCCAGGTCTTAGTCCCTGGACTTAGAAAATTGAAATACTTATATTATAAACAAAATGTTTTCAGCAGATAGCGCTGTGTGTATTGTAAATCTGGATACACTGACGTACACAAGGGGGGGGAGCTGATAAGTCTACAGGTCCTCCCGAAAAATTGAGAAAATCAAAATTTTCAAAGGAAAGCAATAAAGAACTGTGTAAAATCCAAAGCTGTAAATTCAAACTCCCTTTAACAATGACCTCCAGATTATCAATTTTGTCTTTGAACAACTTCTAAAACGAAGGCTAAGCACTATAATTGCAAACTATATTATCCTTTACCACCAACCCTTACCTAGAAAGCAGCTATGTGATATCCGCCTATCTCAATTTCAGCCCCCTCCGATAAAACATCCTACGTAGTGTCTAGATATGGTTGTGTTTTATGGAGATCTCCATAATCGGATTACTGTATTCTTATGAATGCTAATTTCTGGTACCAAATTATGTGCTATTCGTTCATTCTATCTTGACAACGTGCCCTAAATTTAACGATTTGGTTTTGGATCATTACTTTTGCCGTTTCTCGCATCTGACGAACAAGCATTAAACAGAAGCGGCGATTACTTGGGGGTGGGGGTGAAAGGACAGTTTACTTTCTCTTTGTAGATAAGGCTCAGCGATAAGAGGCCATAGTGCGGGGACAAAAAGTGGCAAAAGGTGGGGGCAACTGCTCCCTCACGCCCCCACTGCAAATGAATATAATAGAACGTAGGCGAAGACATGCGTCGGGTCGCTAGCATGTGTGTAGGAGTGCACAAAATCCAAGGAAGGGGGATTTGGTTCGTTATATTTTATGCAAAAGAGGCCGTTATTTAAGCTGAAAATAGAGGTCAAGAACATTTTATGCAGTAAACTGAATTTCAAGGAAATTATTAAAAGTAATCCTCTGAAACCTTTTCTAGTGATGGCCTTTCAATTTGATGCCAAATGATGCTATCATCTTTTTTGTTCTTTCTCTGAGCATTATTGTGCAATTGCCTACCAAACAATAGCTCCTTCAATAGCCCCCTTTGTTTACAATGGGACGACGTCGCCTCTAAGCCATCGGGGAGGATTATCATTAGAAGGCGAATATTTGCGAATTAGTGAAATACGAATAAAAAAAACTTCTGCTTAAGTCCAACTTTGCATGCATGCGTGCGCACTCGTTTCTCTGGATTGTCACACGCACACACGCGGTTAGTAGGATTGGATCGATCTTTGTGTAGGCTTGAGAGGCTATTGTAAGCTCTGGAGATTGTGCGTTGAAGTATACTTGTTGCATTAGATTCCAGTATCTTGTGCGTAGGATAACATTGGTTTCTCTACCCTGCAAAAACAGAGATGTGATTCTCTTGAAACATCTAATACCGGTGGGATATTTGAATAAAATGTAATTAGTAACTTGACGAAGGGAAAGCGAGGTACTGGGTACATTTTTGCATTTGCTATTAAAAATCTATTTTCAGCATGATGCGTATACATACTTTTTCCAAATTACGTTCATGCCCACGTACAAAATAAAACACGTCACCGCACCTACAGGTTCATGTAAATCCATTCGATGGAGTAATACCCTTGGGGAGATTTTTTGAACTTAAATTCACAAGGCCATGAAGCTTTTATTTTGCTGGTTTTCTCTTTTTCAGCTTTGAAAGTTTTTAATAGATGTCAAATATTTGCACAAAACAGTGCGTTCTGCAAACGCAATGATCTATGATTTTTACGCACAATTTTCACTAAACGGAATTCTTTGCTTTCGTTAACATAGTGGTGTATTTTCTGTCTCTGATTACTACAGCGACGATATTAACGACTAACGAAAAAATATACTGCATTAAAATTAATATAAATATTTACATAAGCATCAAATAATATAAAATACATTAGGCACGAGGCTTCCTAAATTTTCTTCCTTTTAAAATTTAAACAGGTGGAAATCGTGAATGATAGCTTGCCCAAGATGGGGATTTTTTAAAAAAATTAAATATACATATCCTCAATAATTTGTCTTAATAATACTTATTTAAAAAATCAACTTCTGCAAGTGAAAGTTATTTGCATATTGTTATTTTATATGTGATCAAGGATTGGATTTATTGTTTAACTGACTTGAAATTTTAATCTTGGGTTAATTGCGGCAAAGAATAAAGGACGACAGAAGAGCACTGACAAAGGGAAATTTTAACGAAAAAAAATACTGCAAATTGTGTTGCAGTTCCAGCGTTCTTCAACTTTGGCCGTCATAACATTACTCTGCTTAGCCCTCTCGCAACAATAACATATATCCATGAAAGTTTATATGAATGCTATAATATCGTCCCTACCGAGACAAAGAGGCGTATCTAAAAAAAAGAAGGGTAAATTGAGATAAGTCCACCGGGGCTTTCCTCTTTGTGACATCTACAACCTGTCGTAGTGGCGTGTCGCAAACGTCAACGGATGCGAAGATAGGGTCTCCATGAGTGACGACGCATCTCAAAAAGTAAGCATTTGTCGCAAGACAGAAGGGCGTGACTCGAGTTACTCTAACTACAACTTTACTATTTACGACCTCAAAACTAAGATCTGTCACTGATTTACGTGGCATGAAGGATAGGGGAAAAGAGGATCATGTCAAATCACCACTTAGATGTGACTATTTGTATCTAAGGGTCAAAATATGATGTTCTGACAGTTTATGATTATGTCACTTCATAGTATTTGCGACAGGAGTCCATATAGTTCTGCATGTATGTTGTTTACCTTAATATCAATATCGTTATGGCAATACCAAACATGTTCCAGTATTATTTTGTTAATGGGTATGCGATCTATAGTACAATACTTTCCACAATGGAATATTACGCACTAGCTAAGTGCATATTGTAAGTAAGTCTCATGTAATGCTTTCTTGTATTTAATGTTCTTCGGTGTGTTTCCAGATTTCTTTAAATTATTTTTCTGATACTACCAAATGTTTATTTTCATTTACCTACCATTAAACAGTTTACCACGTTGCTACTTCCATTTCTACCTTTTAAAACTATTTTGTAAGCATTAAGTCTAATGCTCCATAATCTGAACGGCCTGTTTCACTTAATTACCAAACTTCCGCCAAACATTATCATACAAAGGAAGACTTTCTGTACTCTTCATCTTCAAGATGCTGTGACTACTTTAGACGTAACTCACTTATTCCCTACTTCAGGGCATACTTTAAGTGATCTCCAGTTACGAGGCAAAAAGGCGTATCTGTGGAATAACTCAAAATATCTCCACTGGAACATGTTTTTCTCACAAGACAAATGGGCGTCTCTGTTTCAAACGGCCAAGAAAGCCAATATTAATGATTTGCAAAAATGCAAACACACTCACCACAAAGCACGGCCCTTTAGCTATCTGTATACTTCGACACATTTTAATACCCCTGAAAACAAAAGTACGTACAATCAATGATAATGAACATATGATCACAAACTCTACTCTCCTGAAAAATCAAGAAAACTGAGTAACGCCTCTTTGCCTCGGTAGGGACGATATGTACTGCTAAGGAGCATTACCAATTTGGTTCTTTCTGAAAATGTAGTGAAAAATATTTAAAAAAAAATATTATACGGGCCGGAACGGTTCGTTGCCGTTTCTGACTCCGTTGCGGTCCACTCCGGTCCACTTCAAGCTCTGGTTCAAGACATTCTCTTTCAGAAAGGTTTAATAATTTCATCGTACCTGTGGCAGTTTTCATTCTATTTGTTTGAAAACCTAAACGAGTTAAAAATAAAGTTTTTCACAATTTAACTCGTAGTTATTTGAGATTGAAATTCAAGATAACAAAGAGGAACTGATTGCTTTATGTTCATCCGGAAGAAAGTGGCACAAATCCGTCCGCGCGTTTGCCACCAATTAAAAAAGAAATTTGGCCAAACGTCGACTTCTTAGCGAGGCTTTGGCGTCTGGACTCACAGCCAGCCAGTCTATTCCTTTGTGGGGCTAGTGTTGCGTCGTCCTTGTATGTTTGTGACTGTTCCTTCATCTGATCACCATTGATTCTCATCTTCGCGATTTGCCAAGGTGGCAGAAAAGCGAAGTGAAATAAAACAAATCAAACAATTAAAACATAAATTTGCCATATTGGATTCCTGTATCTGGCCAAAAAGGAAGCTGTTAGTTTTGAATTGCTTCCCTTGAAACGAACTTTGATGTCAGTATAATAATTATTACCTTTTGTTTATTTATTAACGTTTATAGTAGAAAAATCTAACCTACCTATGTTATTGTACGATAAATTTGAAATCATTTATTTCATCTGGGCATTGATTGAATAACATAACTACATCTCTTTTACTGCCTTCTGAAACGACCAATGTTGTCAGTACACTCTATAATTTTTTTAAAAAAATATATTTATTTTGTGAATATGTCACAGTTAACCTCACAAATCGTCTGTATTGTATAAAATACCTAAAAATTTATAGTAGTTTTTATCAGTTTGATAAATACCCGCAGAGACCATCGATACAGATCGAAAAGTTTTGTAAGCGACTCCACAGGAGTATTTTGTCAATGCTGTTTTTATTCCGTAGAAAAATTCTGTACACCTTAATAACCTTTCCGCATACTGAACGTTCACGTAGAGCATGATTTCTATGTTTAACGTTTAAGAAACTATCCACATAGGCAACGTTAATACCCAGTTAAGTTCCATGGCTCTACGGTAGTTCAAAGTCTCGGTTACGTGATTTTTGGACATCCTGTACAAGCGTGTCTGCTACAATGAATGCTGGAAATGCCGCCCCTCCCCAACCTCCTGTGTGTAGACACGCATCTGAGCATTTTGTCAAAGAGACGTAACTGTTCAAACGGAGAAATGTTCATTAGACTGATATAGTTGACATCAATGCCAAAAGTCCCTTAAAGATTTCAGTAAAACATCACTCAAAATACATATTCTTGCAAAACTTTAAACACGTTGAGCAGAAATCTGGAGGGATGTCAGTGGATGTGGGTGTCTATGAACTAATGATTTTTTAACGTTGTCAAAAATAACTTTGAAGAGATATACTAAAAAGTTACCATAAATAAATATCGAGCATCCCAGTAGGTAGTTCCTTCCATGTCAATGCTAATTTGGCCACCAAGGGATCGAATAGGAAAAAAAGGAAGATGTTTAAAAAAAAAAAGATGCTGAGCTTTGGGATTTACTGTCCTCCAGGCACGAGTCAGAATTTGCAATTAGATTGAATTTGCGCGTTGGTTGGTAATGATTTTAAACTTCTCTTTACGGGGCCTCTTTTTTTTGCTTCCGCCTTGCCATGAATGAAAGTACACTTTGCCAAGACCCTCTCGTAATCTACTAGCTGTCGAATTTTGTGGCAGACGACAGCAAGGACCAGTAGAGAATATGACCAAACCTTTAAATCTGAGACCAAGATGCTGATCTTAGAGCCGTGATGGTCCAATCGGTAGGGTGTCTGATAAAATGGAGGAAGACATGGGTTCAATTCCCACACCGGATAATTTCAGGTGCGAATTGTTCCGACAATGTCCCTGCTTAGAGAGATTCTGTGGCTCACCCAACCTCTGCCTTGGGGCAACTCTGAGCGGTAAAGATGGCCAGAGGTCGTTGCTGATCACATCACGAGGTCGTAATTGTGCCTTTATGGCATCTTGAAGTGTATAGGAGTAGGTTTACCTTTCACATGCTAATCTTAACTTGCGCTAAACATACTTTTGAACTTTTAACATGGCTTGCGATAATATTTGTATTTTGTTTCTTATTTTACTTCCCTTTTCTTCCACTTTTGGATAATCGACACGATGAGTGCTCAGGCTCTCAAAGAAAATCTTTGTCCAAGCCTCGAACCTGAGAAGTTCGGTCACGAGATAGGAAGTGTACCACGTAATCCCATCGGCCACATCTACACACCATTTGGACGGCACAAAGATCTGAGGCGGGAATTTTTTCTTAGAGTGGTCCTGCATAAGCAACCTTATGGCTCACCAAGCTTCTGTCAATAGTACCCGGGTATTTGGAGAAATCACCTATATTATGGACTAGATCCAGAATATATGGAGCCCTACGTTCACATTATCTTCCCATTTGACTTCGTGGCAGATTCGTTGTATAAATGAAAAGTACTAATATTCTTCCTAGAAATATTAGAAATTCGAGCAAGGTACTAGCTTTACCAATATGAATATCTTTCATAGTATTTGAATGAATTAATCATTCAAAACATATATTAGCACATCTAGTACCAGAAGATGTGTCAGCACTTCCGGTAAAATCCAAAGAACAGGGGGGAGGGATAAATTGCACGGACCACACCATCAAAATTTCTTTGGGAGGATTTTTCCCTTCAAATAATAATACAATTGAACATGTATATATTTTTCTTAAAAATGTACATGTAAACAAAAGTTCATACCTTGGCATCATCTTCGGTTATCACACCGCACTACGACGCCAAAGATCCATCCCATTTCCAATCCCGTCCTGGACATGGATATTCTTTGTAAGTATCCATTAATTACTTTTATCATATCATCACTCATCCTCATCTTCGCGATTAGCCAAAAGTGGCAGAAATGCAAAGGAAAATACACCAAATCGGCCAATGAATAAAGAAGTAAAGAAAGCTCATGGACATTCGTCAACATTCAGCGCACCTTCCCGAGTATATCGCCTGTAACACTTAAATGCATTGCATTAAAATTCTCGAAGGCAACCCTCATTGCAATGCAAATTGTTATTCGTACGTACATCAGCGGAGAAAAATCACTTACCCTTCGGATATACAAAAACAATCTGATTATCACTGAATATAAACTCGATTACCATATCATTTAGGAAGCGGTGTTGAAAACTTTTTTTCAGATATCTTTTTCTCAGCAAAATTCATTGACCTGTACTATTTTTTTGGTTATTTCTGCTCTATGAGGATGCTGCATTTTAAAAATGATTTACAGAAAGTAATTCATTTTTCTCTTTGCTCCCAAATGTGGTAATCGCATCACGTTGAATCATAATTTACGGGATAATCATATTCAGTGTTAGCTGGAGATGAAATACTGAGTCACGAAAGTTAGAATTAAGTTTTTATTGTTATTATTATTACTGTTATTACTATACTTTTCTGTAATATATATTTTGTTCCACGTTTAAAAATTAAGAATGTTTTCAGTCTCATTGATTGATTGATTGATTTTGGTTATTTGACTCCGCTTTTCTTCCACTTTTGGGTAATCGCGAAGATGGGGAATGATTAAATGATGAAATTTATGAAGGGACATTCACAAAGAACACCCATGCCTAGGCCGAGATTCGAACCGGGGACCTCTGGCATCTGGTTTTGTACCACGTAGATCAGTGTTGACCAATCTCTCCGATATTTCAAATTGTATAAGTTCAACCATGGACGAAGGAGGTCAAGTTGACGCAATATATACAGACTTCTGCAAAGCGTTCGACTTGGTTATCCACGATATCCTATTAAGTAAATTAGCATGCTTCAATATTTCTGAACCACTGCGCCAATTCTTCGCTTCCTATTTGCAGAACCGTAAGCAGTACGTGACGTATAAAGGCCACATATCTTCAGAGATAAGAGTCACCTCTGGAGTACCTCAGGGGTCTAACCTTGGGCCACTACTTTTCACTTATAAACGATTTGCCTGATTAATTTGAAAACTCACACAAACTGCTGTTTGCAGATGACCTGAACTTTTACAGGAAAATAAGCAAACAAGATGACAGTGTTCAACTTCAAAATTATATTACAAAGTTAGAAACATGGAAAACAAACGATGATTTAACACTAAACATCAATAAATGCCATTTTGTAACATATACTCGAAAGAAAAACCCAGTTGAATTTCAGTATCAAATATACAACCATACTCTAGCAAGAAATTTTGTAGTCAAGGATTTAGGGGTTATTTTTTATTCAAATCTTACTTTCAACAAACACGTAGAACAAATAACTAGTGAAGCGTTCAAGAACCTTCGGTATATTCTTAGAATGGGGAGGGATTTCAAGAGTATAGAGACACTAAAAGTTTTGTATTATTCATATGTAAGACCAAAACTCGAATATGCATCTGTTATATGGAATACAGACACAGCAAAGTACAGTGAATTAATTGAAGGAGTCCAATCAAGATTTCTTGGTATTTTTAAAATACAAATTTCAGAAAGTTTATCCAACATTTGAACACTACGACAACCTAATATATTAAAGTCGGTTTACAAAGCTATGTCATAGAAGAACGTTATAGGAAATAGTATTCTTGTAGAATTTGTTAAACCACGAAGTAGATGCTGAACATTTACTCTGCCAGATTCATTTTCGAATCCCGTCGTCGAAAACTAGACTCAAGAATGAAGTTTTTCTTATAAATAAGGAATCTCCACCAGTTACAATAAATTGCTAACCTAGAATAACGCCATTGACATCTTTTCTATGAACCCAAGGGACCTCGGTGAAGCTACTATTAACACAATGACCTAGGTTTAAACACACAATTTTCTAATGAAATTATGTGATGAAGTGTATATATATACACATAGAAAATAATTTTAAATGTATTTTAATATGTGGATATATGTGTGTGTGTGTGTGTGTGTGTATAACATATATATATATATATATTACAGAAATATATGTAATTATATTCACTATGTACCCTTCAGATTGGCTCTGTAATTAGGTATGTACCTGTTGAGTTCAATAAATAAATAAAGACCCTTGCACAGGACAAACAAAACACATTAAAAGGTAAGGATAGACTAAAAATTTCCTCAGAGACAGAGTAAGAGGCCCGCTCTTCTCAAAAATCCAAGAACATTTGCTGAAAGAAGGTCATCTCCCAACATGGATGATAAATACTTGGGAAGATGAAAATTTAAAATAACATTACATACACGACACATTCGAGGATCCAGTCCTTTCAGCATTGTTCCAGGGATCATGCGATATTCTTCATTTGTCGTATAAGCAGAAACTTTCTTCACCAGTAGCGCCGTAATACCAACTGGTAACAATACACTCGGTAGTATAGGGTGTCTCAAATTCCTGTGGGCATGTTATGTCGAGCTTTGCAGGATGTCCCTCGATGACTGGAAGAATGGTTGCTTAAGGCCGAATTGCACGGAATTGGATTTCCAGTAGGAATGCCCTAGTTGGCGCTGGACTGGCTACCCATCTGCTAGCTTTCGCCTCACGCGGTACTTGTTATCGTCCTTGTCGGTCTAGTTTTGTTCCTATAAGACACTGCGCAGAGCAGACAATCTAAAAAGATGGACGAGCGATTTGAAGAACGTTGTAGGAGAATTACTGCTGTTACTATAAAATTAAGAAAGAAAGGAATGGACTAGAAATTGTCTCGAAAGAAAATATAGTAATCAATGAATACTGAACAAGCTTTCCCAGGATTCATTCATAAGAAAATATTGTTCAACTAAACATACGTATCAAACATTTAATGTATTTTCATTATCGGATAATCATATTTGTCACTTTCAAATCTCATTACTTTGCATAAATACCTAAATGTTAATGAAATGAACACGAATGCACATCACCGACAAGCGAACAAAAACAACCAACACTCGGAAACCACAGACAAAAAACTTTCCATTGGCAAACTCGCAGAGTATCTTTCACACGGCTAAACTTGGCACTGATTGGCTGTTCCACAGAATCCAGTCTAGGAAAGCCAGTTGAATTTGACCTATTCCTTAAAACCTGTCAAGCAGCCAGCTGGGCGGCCATGATTTCCACCCAGGTAGCCAACTAGGGCATTCCTACTGGAAAGCCAGTTCCGTGTGATTCGGCCTTTAGAAATGGTCATCTACGTCATATTCAAGACATAAACCTATCCATCTCTTCAGCGGTATGTAATCTATGTAATGGTGTACTACACTATTTATTTAAATGATTAACTCTCTTGCAACTATTGTTCTCTTTTCTGTCTCTCCGTTTCAAAATATCCCAACTTTTTGATACACTCTTTATTAAGATATAACACCCATGAATGAAAACGTCATTTTCTTTGAAAATGATACTTACAGACAAGTGGAAATAACGGATATACGCAATTTAATCAGTACTCTGATACTCTGACCTACAAATTTCTCACACTCTGATTCAAACATTTCTTTATATTCCTGGAATGTGACTGTATGTATTTCCCATGTTACGTATTCCACTTCATTCTTTCAACATGCTGGAAAGGCTACTTGAATTTCAAATTAGTTTGGGTTACTCTTTTATAATTTTATTTTTGCTTCATTTCGATATAGGAGCCAAGAATTCATCTCGCGCGTGTTTTGTTACACCCAGCAACAGGTCCGTTACCAGAACTTGTTGGCGGTATAAATGCTGGAATCAGGTGACGCGGAAATCAATAATGTACTATATATCTGTTCTTTGCAGCGCCGGACCAGGTGCTAAGAATGGAGAACAACAAAGGGGGAAAGGGAATTAGGTTTGTTTCCCCCCCTGAGGATTATGGCATTGGAAGAATAGGATTTGTTAACGGATTCTTTTCGGTGTTCCTCGACTTTTGAGTTCGTCGCTTTAGTGCACGAAGAGAATACGCCCACCTTGCAGAATGACTGGCGCTAAAAACAGATACAATCTGGACTATTTTTGTACAGAAAGTGGCTCTTGCGAGAATAATAACCTGGCGCTAGAGAACGTTTTGATATTTCCGGCATATTTTTCGGAATACCCAGTAGTTTTCTTTTCTTTGAAGCTTGTTTTGGAGTCCACTTTGTGCACGGATAAGCTAATCGGAACTTGATCTGTAGTTTGAAGTGGGATCCGAACAACGCCGAGTATCGAACCCCGTTCTCCTGGATTAAAAGACGACTCCGACACCACACGCGATAGGAGAGAAGTTCCCATACCATGGCGTATCATGGTGCATTAGTGTTTTAGTGACGTCTATGTTGCCTTCATCCTTTTGTCCATTACTTTTTATTTGTTAATTATTGTCGTGTCTTGTGGATTCGATTATTCTGACAAGATCTTTACACAAATTCGGCTCCACTTTTTATAAGTATTCTTTTTTTCTTCACACTTTTGTATTTTATATTTTCCTTAATTAACTTAACGGTATAATGTGTTTTACGCATCCCTAATCAAATTCCAATAAAATCGTTCTTGCCGCATGCTTTTTATATTTTTGATACTAAACTGAGGACATGTATTGCTGATGTCGTGAATTAAATTTGAAAGACGCAAGAAAAATCCAAAAGACTCGTGTCCAATATATTTTATATTATTTGATGTTTAAGTAAATATTGCAATAGTAACCATCATTAACTGCAATACAGTTTATAGTAATGCTAGTAATTTGACTGGCCGTTAATCTCGTCGCTGTGGTAAGCATAGACATAACACCACCTTCTTAAGGAAAGTTAGGAGTTCCGTGTCGTAAACATTTCCATTTCGAGCACTGGAAGAAGCGAAGAATTAGATTGCAGATTCATTGATTGCTTTATTTTACTTCGCTTTTTGTGCCACTTTTGGCTAATTTGTGAAGATGGGGATGAGTGATGGTGTGATCAAATTGATGAATGGACACTCACAAACATCCAAGCTCAGGCCAGGATTCGAACCCAGGACCCCTCGCGTCATAGCGCGATGTGATAATCACTCCGCCACGGGGCCGGCTGATTGCAGATTCAGTCACTCAACGCATGGTATATGTACTTTTACCAGATTCATTCGGAATTGTATGATTTAACGAAGGTCACACCAATGACCTCGATTTCTTACATCTGCAGTCAGAAAGTAGTAAAGGGAATTTTGAAGGAAGCGGACACTCAATGAAAGAGTTTTCGCAAAGTTATTTTCGAGTTCACTTTATGCTGAGATGGCCTAACCGAGACCGTTACTTTACTTTAAAGTTGTAGCTAAAAGGTAGAGTTCCCCGTGCATATAGCACCGTGCCATTAAGGCACATTTAGGAGGGCCACGATCTCGGCAACTTTGGAGGTGATGTGATCAGCACCACGCTTCTGCCGGCTTTATCCCCCAAGGGAACAAGGGCGGGAAAATTCCGACCTTAGATCACCCACCCCGGGTTTTCCGAGTAGCAGCCAGACGCTCTACCGACTAGACAACTTTAAACTGGGATTCGAACAACTGTTCAATGTTACTTCACCGTGAATGATACTCTTGAATACATGGCGACAATGTTGGGTCATCTCACATCTTGTGAACGGGACGAGGATTCACATCGGAAGGGAAAATCCTAGATGCTACTTTGATGGCCGATCACGTTGAGCACTCGACTCACGATCTCGAAGGTTTCAGGTTCGAGTCCGAAAACAAGTGTTTCTTTGTGAGTTCCCCTTCATCAGTTCCATGCAATCGTCTCTTCAGATTCGTCATCGCGATTTGTCAAAAGTGGAAAAAGGTGACGTAAACAATAAGATAATGTAGACAATATTTGATGTAAGATCAATATAATTTTTAGTTCAATATGCGTTTTACTGTATGACGACGTTTATCATGGTCAAACTCCTCGTATCTCGTATTTATTCTGAGCTGATGTCCAGCTTGCTCATAAATCATACTTATGTCTTTTAACAAGAATTACAATTACAGTGTTCCGAAAATTCTCATCAACGTTAATACAATACATTTGTGCAACTGTCTTCAACTATTGTGAAATGAGCATTGAGACACATTAATTTTACGTGCATCCACCTGCCTTTATCGAAACTCGACGCAAACTGTCACTGTCTTCATTTCTCTTAAATTTACAAGTGTAAGTATTTAATGATTTCAGGTGTAGCTGCTACATTCAGATTCTATACTGTGTCTCGAGAATCTCTGAAACAAGCGATCGAAAACAGAGCTCGGTCAGTGAACGCGTGAGAGTGAACGGGATTGCGTAGAGGGCAGAAAAGCGACTGTAGCGTATACTGCATCGCTCTGCTCACTTGATTTCTCCCCTTCTCTACCATTATGAGCGAAATTCCTCCAGAGATTCTCGGGATAGAGTACAGCATAGGTGCTGAAACCCTAAATATTGTTAAGAGAAAATGACCAGTCAAGAAACCTTAAACGTATGCATCCCACATTGCAGATTTTCGTATATCTGGTTGCATAACAAATCAGGGAGTTCCTATCTTCACATGCGTGTATTTTTTATTTTAGTGGTCAGTTCTATTAGTATCACAGGTGGTTCTGTCTTTTCCTGTTCTCTTTCGGCGTAACATGTTTTCATAATTTAGCTGCTATAGTTGGCAGTAATTTCAGATAGGAGAGATAGTAATGGAAGATGTGTCTATTAAAACAAATTAACTACTTGTGAATGGATTCTTGTCCTTACGAACATCTGTCGTCATAATAATTGTAACTCTGTAGCTTAGGTAGTGTCTGCGATGCCAACGTTGACCTCCCCCCTGCAGAACTGAATAATGGAATCAAATCTTTTTTAACGCTCTCATATGCAAATAGTTATCATTTAAATGTACAAAAGTAATGGTTCGTTAATGACTGCATACATAACCAGAGTAATGTATTTTATATTTTAAGTTTCAAGAGGTATAATTGCCTTTTTAGCTGTTTATAACGACAAAATTAGCACCATAAGTGAGATAAATTATTACTTTGTTGAGAAATTTTAAGGTTGTCGCGAAAATTCGGAGGTGTGTGTGTGTAATTCACTGATTACATGAAACTGATGGAATGATACTGTACTTACAAAAAATGCTATATCCATACCGGAACTCTAATGTGTCGATAGCAAACATTGACATTGGCACCAATTGTTAACTCCTTGAACGGTACGATATGCCATTGCATACAGCGATCTTCTCTTCTTTGGTTTAGTATTACTTTAACTATACACATACGGATCTTGAAGAGGAGTTTAAAAGGAAACAACACGTTACACACAGAATCGCCTCATCAGAAATCTTAAAGGTAATTCCTAAACGGTAAGAGTTAAATCCGAGTATGTTTTCTTTGCTTTGAAATACCCAACGGAACAATTTATTCACCTATGCATGAATAACATCACATTTTAATCTCTGGTGATGGAGTGCGTGAATATGCTTCTAAAATAGTAACATTTGCGCCTTGCATAGAGAAGACCTACAACACTTTTCAATCAGAACCAGAATGTTTAAACGAAGAATACTACTAGTTAATTAGGCAGTTGTAAGTGTATGCGTTGAATGGCATACAAACATTAAACATGCCGATGTTGACAATCGAAAGCGTTGCCACATCTTTTCCATCTTCTCGTCACTTGAAAGGGACTGTACCGAATCTTTCGCCACCCTTGAAAATAACAAGCAAGGCGACAAGGGAAGAAAGCCCGCTTTCGTCATACTCCCCCTGTTCTGTTTAATGAAACGACAAGACGCTTGGCAACTCTCAATTAGCCTTCTTTGTCGGTGTGTAGTACATTCAATGATTTATGGTTGTGGTTTTCCATGCTGGGTGGTGGAATAACCGCGAGAGGGATTAAGCGTGAAACGGACTAACCGCAAAACGTAACACAGGATTAAGCGCGAGAACAACAAGCTCGAACGGAATAATAGGGAAGGAACAAGTTCGAAAAGATTAAAAGCGAAACGGATTTAGTGCGAACGGAATAGACGCGAAGGAATTAGCGCGAAAGGAATTATTGCGAAACGTATTAATCGCAAGAACCATAATTCAGTGCCGGAGTAAGCGCGAAAGGAACAACCGTGAGACGGATTTTAAGCGCTAAAGGAAAGGAGGAATCCCCGAAGTAAGCTCGCCTCCACCCGCATACATTCGAGGGTATGCGCTTAATATCCTGGTGTCTTTAAATAAACCAGGACGTCAGTTTCTCTGAATTTAACGGTTCCTCCGACTTTTTATTCTCTTTTTTTTACATCTTTATTTTCTATTTTCAACGCACAGTCAGTTTACAACAACACCCACTGATATGGACGCCATAATAACTGGTAACCAACAAACAGTTATGTTAGCACACGTTATGGATATTCACCGGCTGCGCAGAGCCGTTTACATCACTCTAACACTTCACAAAGTGGGCGGCATTGCAAAGTTTACCCATGAATACTAGCCTAATCAGCCGGAGAACACAAGATTCTAAAATACCTCAGGGCTTGCGGGGTGTGTGTATAGGACCAACCAGGTGACCAGGATGAGGGTGACCCGTTACAAAGTGAGAAAAGGAAATTACAAGAGATAAGAGATATTTATTACTTATTTAACACAAATTCTCGAAATTTAACAAAATAAATACAAAAGGGATTTTCTTCCTTTCTGTGATATCCGGGCTCTTCACTAACCCGGTGACAACAATATACATCTTTCTATAACAATTTTTAACGGGTTAGATCCTAAATAAACCTTTTTATCTCAGTTAGCCACCTAGATGAGCCAATCTCATATTAAATTTAAACATGTTTATTTCAGTTAGGTTTCCAGACTTACTTGAAACGTTTGCCGGTTAATATAATAACAAAACTTCTCTTTCTTTCATGTGCATATGCTTAAAATCTAAAAAGGGAAAGGAAAGAAACCGACCGGGGACTTCCTGGGGTTTGAACCTGGGAGTCGGTTTGATTTGTTGTTTTAAGTCCACTTTATGCACAGTAAGGCTAATCGGGACTGGACCTACAGTTTAAAGTGGGATCCGAACCACTATGTGCCTCCACCGGGTATCGAACCCGGGACACCTTGATTACAAAGTGACGACGCTACCACTGCGCCATCGCGGAGGCCCGAACCTGGGAGTCGGTTCCTGAACTAAATAAAACTAGGTTAAATTAAAAATAAACCTTTCCCCCCTCCCCTACCTTCCGAACATATGCTTATTTAAGGAAAGGAAAAACGGAGGGGAAAGGAAACCGACCAGGGGACTTCCCGGGGATTGAACCTGGGAGTCGGTTCCATCACAAAATACAAAGCAAAAAGAGGGGAGGAAAGAAAAGAACCGGCCGGGGACTACCCTGGTGTTGAACCTGGGAACCGGAACTTTACTGGACCACATCTATTACGGGTCTCTGGTCGGGGACCACCCGGGGTTTGAACCTGGGAACCAGAAACCTTGGGGGACCCAGCCGGGGACTTCCCGAGGATTGCTCCTGGGAACCGGGTCATTAAGGGCTTCATATTTTGAGGAGGGACCTGGCCGGGGGCTTCCCGGGTTTTGAACCTGGGAACCAAGTCCTCCATTGCTGCTACTGGGCTTCTCTGGCAAGTAGGCAGTTTCCTGGATGTCTGCCAGTTGACATCAGGGAGCCATAGAGAGACTGATTTTTCGGGCCGTGTGAGCTACTTATATAGGTAAAGCAGGTGGCGCTGATGTACCCAACTACGTCACAAATTTACACGTAGCAAACCTCATATATTTACATATTGCAAACTGTGATAAATTAGATTACCCAAATCCTTACTGTTAAAAACCCTAAACGTCAGAAAATATACATGTTAATGAAACACAGCTGATATAAAGCATTTACCAAACTTTTTAGACAACAATGAGCCTCGGCAGAGCGCAGATCAGATAAGATAACACGACAATGAACGATTATGCAGCATTTCAACAATCAGAAAAAAGGAGTTATCAAATCTTCGCTGACAAAACCAAAACAGTGCGTTTCATGAAAAATATATTGTAACTGCGGGCACGTTACATATTTAATACATAAATATAATAAGAAAAAGTATAGTATTCTACATATACATTGGTAACTTCAAACGGTTCAGTAGCGTTTCGTCAGAGTTACAGTTCGTCCGAAAGCGAAATTCGTAGAAAAATGCTACAGTTTGTCCGCGATGGTTTAATGAGTTGCGTTTCGTCCGAGCTTGGATCCAGAAATTTTAGTCATGGCAGATGGCAACACTTTCTCACTAGCTGACGACGGTGAAGGTAAGAGGTTATTAATATTTGCAAGTTCCAGAGGGAAATAAATATTAAAACCAAAAAGGAAAAATATTTTCTTGGATGGAACATTTAAGAGTGTTAACAAACAGTTTGCTCACTTGTACACAGTTCACGTAGATTTAGGAAACACTAGAGAAGAGACAAATGTTACGCCTGCAGTTTTTGCGTTGCTTCCCGACAAGAAAAAGGTTACCTACATTCGCCTATTTGAAGCTATCCTTAAAGTAGTACAGGAATGGATTCCTGAAACGGTGAACATTGATTTCGAGGCAGGAGCTATGGAAGCAGTCAAACATGTCTTTCCAAGAGCTAAAGTACAAGGTTGTTTATTCCATTTTTCACAAAGTCTGTGGAGGAAGGTACAGGACACTGGGTTTACGAGTATGTACAATCCAATCAGGAAGTTCGGAACTCCATCAGGATGTGTGCTGCCTTAGCATTCTTAAAGCCAACGGAAGTGGAGGAAGGATGGATTCATATCCACAGTGAGGCAGAAGAAAATGAATAATTTACAGAATTGTTCGACTACTTTGTGAACCAGTGGTTGGAAAATCCACAGGTCTCAATTAACATGTGGAACTGCCACCAAAGGAGATACAGGACAAACAACGCGGTTGAAGGGTGGAACCACCGATTGAACTCTGTCGTGGGTAAACCCACACCCCGAGTGAAAGATTTGTTTATGTATTTGAAGAAAGAAGCAGAACATTCAAATGCTAAGATTGTAAGAATTGAGCTGAATTTAGAAGGGGTGAAAATGAAGAAGAAATATGTCTCGATGGACAATAGAATTTTAAGAGCCACTGAAGCAATGGAGCAGTCAGGATACATAGCCAAATTGTAAAGAAATGTCTCTTTCTGTATCCAAATGGATTAAAATACCTTGAGATTATAGTTTATTATTAAGATGTAATCAACTTCAAAAAACTAAGTAGTTCTTTCCTTAGTAATAATATGATTAAATGTTTTTATCAGAATGTTAGAGGAATTAACACCAAATATAAATATTGAAAATTATGACATAATTTTTCTTACAGAAAGTTGGTGTAAACAAGATAGAGATTATTTTATAGATTTAGATCCAATGTACAGGGTGATAAGAAAAGATAGAAATCTGGATTTAAACAAACAGAAATCTGGTGGTGGTGGTTGTCTTTTATTTATCAAAAACAAGGTTCAGTTTATGATCTTGGAATCACCTTTTACAGAATTGGATGTAATTTGGGTAAAATTAATGTCAAATAATTCTGATCCAACCATAATAGGATTGCATTACTTGCCACCTGATTTAAACTGTGACTTGTTTGCAAACTACTTGGATTGGGTAGTTCAAGAAATGTTAATGAAACACAATAAAATAATTTTAGTTGGAGATTTTAATGCTGGTGGAATTGACTGGGCTACTGGAAATTTGTATTGTTCTAATTATTATGTTAAAAGAAAGGCTGAAAAAATTGTTGAAATCGCAACACTTTCAAATCTAATTCAGCACAATGTATCGTATGACCCTTCACTGCCTTTTAATGTTTTAGATCTTCTACTTACTAACATTTCCACTTGTAACATTAGTTTTAATGAACATCCTTTATCTAAAATTGATAAGTTTCATCCACCGTTTTCATTTTATTTTGAATTGGATAGGTCTAAAAAAGACAATATAGATACAAGGGAAAATAATATTTATAGATGTCTTAATTTCGCCAGAGGTGATTATGTGAATGTTTATAATGAATTGTTGCATTTACCATATATGGTTGAAATATCTAATGATGTACAACAATCTGTTATGGAACTGACTAGAAATGTGTATGCAATATTAAAGAACAATATTCCTTCAAAAGTTAAAAGAACAAACAATCAACTGCCTTGGATGACAAGGAAACTAAAGAGAATGATCAATAAAAAGAGAAGATATCATGATAAATTTAAACTTACAAATAAGTGTGAATATTACAGTACTTATTCCCAATTAAGGAAAGATGTTAAAAAGGAATATTCTAATGTAAAGGAGCATTACTACTACTCCTTAGAAAACAATGTTAATGGTGACAAGAATGCTTTTTGGTGTCACTTTAATAGAAAGAAGAGAGAAAATACTATCACTGAAATTATTTATGATAATGATGTACTGTTCAATGAATATGATATTGCTAATGCTTTTAGTGAGCTTTTTCACAAATCTTTCTCAAAAAGAAGTCATGTAAATTTTAAAAATATTAATCTTCATTCATACACCAACCTAATTGATGTACCTGTTATCTTGGAAAAGGATGTAAGTGATACAATTAACAAACTAAAAGGCAGGTCTTCTATAGGTCCTGATGGCATACCTAATTTTATTTTGAAAGCAAACAAGGATGTTTTTGTACCATTGTTAACTAAAATTTACAACACGTCACTTACTTCTGGAATATTTCCAGATATCTGGAAAAATGTGTTTATTGTACCTGTAACTAAAAACAAAGATGGAAAAGCCAATGATCTTAATAATTATAGACCAATTACTATATTAAATTCCA
The DNA here is from genome assembly GCF_977018435.1 of Lepisma saccharinum. NCBI lineage: Eukaryota > Metazoa > Arthropoda > Insecta > Zygentoma > Lepismatidae > Lepisma > Lepisma saccharinum. The sequence continues at coordinate 3,940,495 of NC_139232.1, forward strand.
TGGCAAAGGTTTTTGAACACATAATTGCTGACTATTTGTCTTTTTCTTTTAAACAATATATTGATGGAAATCAGCATGGATTTTTTAGAAAAAGGTCTACTATCACCAATTTATTGGTTTTAATAGACTCTCTTAAATCTAACATTAGGAAGCAATCCCAGACCGATATTTTATTTATTGACTTGGCTAAAGCCTTTGATAGTGTCAGCCATCAGCTATTAATTTACAAACTCGACCAAATGGGATTATCACCACGATTTCTGAAATGGTTTTCCAACTTTTTAGTAAATAGAAGTTTCTCTGTTAAGATTGGTGAAACAACTTCTTCTATAAAAGAAATACTTTGTGGAGTACCTCAAGGGTCGCCACTTGGCCCAATTCTGTTCGCTGTTTTTATCAATGATGTTACATTATGTTTTGAATCTAGCACATGTTTACTATATGCAGATGATATAAAAATTTTTAAGAGTATTTTAAATAATAATGATGTCGCTCAACTTCAGGCTGATCTCGATAGAATGACATATTGGTGCAAGATTAATGAAATGGAAATTAACTTGAGAAAGTGTAAAGTTTTAAGATGTACTAAGAAAGTTCATTATATAGTCTCAAACTATTTTATTTATGAAAATAAAATCCAAGTGTGCGACAGTCATAAAGACTTAGGAATAGTAATAGACTCCTCTCTCATTTTTGATGAGCACATTTCAGAAATTTGCAAAAGAGCAAAGAGAATGCTTGGTTATATATTTTTCTCATGGAAAGTTTTTAAAAAGGAAGATACCTTAATATTCCTGTATAAAACGATAGTTCGTCCTATTCTTGAATATGCAAATGAATTATGGTTTTTGACTGCAACCAGTCACCTTCAAAAAGTTGAATCAGTTCAAAAACTTTTTATCAGGTTATTATGCACAAAGTTTAAAAAAAAATTACTATGACCAACATTACTCTGAATGGTTATCACAGTTGAATATGTTTTCCTTAGAAGAAAGAAGAAAAATGAGAAGGTTAAATTTTGTAGAGAAGATATTAAATTTCCAAGTTGACAGTGAATACTTTATGAATAATATAGCTTATAAAATTCCCAGATATTCCCATAGGTATATCTCAATTCTCACATGCCTAAACAAGGCAAGAGGTTTAGTAGCTGATGTTGTTGAAACCTACAATTTGAATTTATGTTGATGTATAAAATTGTAGGATCCACTGTTTTATTTTATAATTATGTATTCAATTTTTTAATTTTGTATAACATAGTGGTTGTTTAATCGTGATCATCACTTCAATAAATATGATTATTATTATTATTAGAACAATACACAGTTAATTGCACAATATTATATAACAATAAACAATTATTAGTATCACAGATATAATGGATCTCATTGAAAACTGTAACTTGAGGTGTGGATATGCTAACTTGTTATGTTATGTTATTCTGCAGCTTATGTATTTTATTCGTGTAACTTTGTGCTTTTGTATTTGTATTTGACTTAGTGCTGTATAAGGTTTCATGCTGTGCTCAACACTTAAAATAAACGATTATTATTATATTTATATCAACTAACTGACAAAGCGACAGCTGCCGAGTGCGGTAACTCCATGGAGCTGTTAAGCATTTTAAATATTCTAAAAATAACTTAAAATATCCATAGATTATCAGTGCGGGTCCATGGGTCACTTATGACCCCCTGTCGTGCATGGCAGGCCCACCTCTATTTTCATAGAGGTAGGTGCCAATTTAAGAGGGCACGCAGTCCTGGCTGGCGCTGACAATAGACCTTATCGCACTGTAAACCTAAGCAGTCAACAATAGGTTTCACTATTAGGATGATGGTAGCAGCCTTCGACTCGGCCAGGTAATTGTAAGCTGCCGTTCCTGGAAATCGGACGACTTCAAACTTATACGAGTGACCCGTTCTGGTGACCGGAACAGGTCTTTGGTAAAGTTATTTTTATTTATGTAAGAATTTTAGTTTATTTAGTAATTAGTTAAACTATTAGTATTGTAGTATCATTTTGAGTTTTTTATGTTAGTTTGTGGTTAGTTTTAGTTATCTAACTGTTGTTATTTTGGGTATGTTATAAATAGGTATGACAGCCATTAGGGTTTAGATGTGGGTGATTTTATAGAAACTTCTTTGGGGGTTGGCTTTGATTAGTCTGCACGGACGCGCTAAATATAAGAGCGAAAGTAAAGTGTGAACGGAACAAGAGCGGATTGAACGCGAGGGGAATAACCACGAAGGAATAAGGGCGAAAGGTACAACCACGAAACAGATTAACTGCGACAATTTCACTTTCGCGCTTAATGCATTTCGTGGTTGTTTCGGCGATCCTCCCTCCGATTGGGGAAAAACGGAGGACGTTTAAAGGAGTCGAAAAGAGTAAGTGTCAGTGGTTCGCCAGGCAATTTCGTGTGTGGGGGATCAGGAGTGGAGGAGATATTTTCAAGTGGACCATGGCTTCGAACGTTCCTTCTGACTTTCTCCCTTAGCATCTCAACGTCTTTCTCTATCTCCTTCTTCCACTTTTACAACAGATGTTAACTCAGAAGGATTCGTCATACTCGTGTGAATTCTTTGTCAGAAATTCCCTCACGTTCCTCTGTTTCCCGCTTTTACTTTTGCCCATTCCGACAGGAACGTCCTGGTCTCCCCTATGACAGTGATATCGCTATCGCCTTGCAATAAGGCGTTCCGGGTTCGATCCCCAGTGGAGGTTAATTGCATCATGGTTCGGAGTACGCTATAAACTATGGACCCAGTCCCGTATCCTTCCTACCTGAGCATTAAGTGACTTTAGAAACTTCGACAGCAACTCAAGGATTGGCTTATCTAGAGGGGAAAATTCGGAAGAGGTATCCTAGGATAAAACACTTGAGTTCAAATATTGAATGCAGACTGTATTTTTTTAAAATTCAAAATGCTGTGAATTCTATAAATTAACATATTTTGCACATGCATACGGAGTTGAAGTATCTTCTGTAAAAATACTTCTTGTAAGAATGAATTAATGTGTAAAAACAGAATACGTATATTTTTCTTTGAAAAAAAAAACAACAACAGTTATTGATAAGTAAGAAACAGTTTGGAGACTCGCACGAGTGATTAAATTCGTATAATCCGCCCTATGTGTATGTTACAGGTCAGTGGCGGCGATTGGGTTCCAAAACCGGGGTGGGCAAGGTGCCAAAACTGGTGGGGGGGGGGGCAAAGACAGTATATTTCCCTTTGTAGATAAGATTTAGCATAGTGAAGGTGCAAAAGTGGTGAAAAGTGGGGGTTGACTCGCACCCTTATCGCCGCCACTGTTACAGGTGAAACTGACTAAAGAAACTATCAAATAAGTGTCTCAAATTTGTCCTTTTAGGTATGTAAGTTGTTATTCCGTGCTGATTGAATGTTAACAATAATCGTAAATTCACCTGAAACAAACAGCATGTTTCAATGAAATTGCAGTTTGCAACACTCTTTCAAGGATATTATAAATTGATATAGTGTCGTTACCTTCAGTTGTAAGCAGGTTGGATTCGAACCTCAGTGTCGCCGCCTATGCCAGCTCAGCCCTGACGTTCTTTTCCTGACCCGTCAGTGTCGCTTATGCGTCCTGGTTGCTCTAAGACATCGCTTCCTTCTTTGATGCTGGTGGTTCTGGGTTCGATTGCCGACACCACTCTTGCCTGCCAAAGGTCACTAGCACCACCGCTGCCTTCTCTCGAGACTGCGACACCTTGCCTGTGTTACCTCTACACAAGATTTGCCACTTCAGCTTTTCTGACGGCTTTATTCGCATCAATCCTCTTTCCACTTATTCTGCATAACCGTTTTGTCCAAAAGATCATAATCATCAAACTTCGCAAAACCGAATCCCCGCTTCTGATACACCTTGTCTGTGACAACTTTAACTGCAACAATGTTGCCAAAGTTCCAAAAAATAGTCTCAAGCAAACTACGAACACTTTCTTAACCGTTACGCCTATCCCTGTCTTTCCTATACCTTGCCGTAGAATTGCTTCATTTGGTTTCGACTTTTCTGCCATCCACCCTGTGTAGTCTCACCGCCTATTCATTGTCAACCATCTGAGCACGTGAATACGTTACGAATCCGAACCCTATTTACTTATTAGTTTCAGTGTGTATTTCTTTAAAAGAAATGATGATGATGATAATATTAATGATAACAATAAACCTAATTCATACACAAAAATTTTAGTTACCAAGAGCATTCCACGCGTATATTTTCTCCCGTATTATTAATAAAAGTCACAATAACAGGACGTGGTCGACTGTCTAGAATGTCCGTTCATATCTCCACATCCACTGTACCAAATATCATAGCAATTATGACATTAACAGAAATGCTTCATGTAAAAGAATCAGACGTTGCAGCGAAAACTCCATTTACTTCCATTATAAGCAGACAAATACCACGTAGCGAGAGCGACACCAGCGCCTCTAGCGGATCATAATTCAGAGGAACCGCCTGAGAGCGCAGAACCGTCCCGTTTACCACACTACACATTGAAGGCGCTGTAGTTTTAACCTAGAAACGAAGATTTTAGTGCTCAGAGACAGTTGTCGAACTTGTTAAGGAATGAATGAATGAATAAATTATTTATAAAAATTAGAAGTTTTTTACAGACATATTTTATTTTCTTCGTTGGAGTCTGTTCTCAATTTTGTTTTCTTATGGGTCTCATCCCCGTAATGCGTGACGGGTAAAAATAGCCTATATGGTAATGTGCCCATAATACAAAAATCAATCACTCAATCATTTAGAGAATTTTGTTTTGTTCTGTAAATACGTATCCCAATAAACAGTTTCCTAAACTGCTTACATTCTCTAGTTACTATAGAAGTACATTTCACAATTGAGGCTGTAAGATATGATACTTCCTTTTTCTTATTTTTTTTCCAAATGCATATAACACATCTGAATTTTCCAGGCTCCAACATCCTTCCTGAAAATCCAATGCAATGTCAAACTTTTTAACTGTCATGATCCATAATGAAATTTCGTAAATAAACCTCGGTTTGATCATAAGGTTGTTCATGCTAACCTTAGGGTTAATTTTCCCTAGAAACTCAATGTTGCCTACATCAATCGATTTCCTGTTCATTTGATTTCCGTTGTTTTTCAATTCTCGATCGAAACTGCCGAAACATTGTCCTCAGTGTCACGAAAAAGTAGTTTCCTTTTGTTGTTAATTTTCCAACATTTCCGTCGTTCCCACTCGCATTAACAACCACCGTCAGATCAAGTTCCGTGGAAATTTTAATTAGGCTTTCAGTTTTTATATTGAAATTTAAATAAAATACCAGAACATACTATGGGATAGATTTTATAAATAGGGTAGTTACTTTTCAACCAAAGCTTTTTACTAATACATTTTACTTTCAAATGTAATAATGAAAACAAAACAAAAATGTTTATTATGTGCGACAAATGGGGTGCAGTTGAAACATCCAATTTTCAATATTTCTCGAAAATTACATTTTTCTAACATTTTGCAAATTTTCTGTTTTTGTTCAAAGTTGGGGACTGGTATTACACGTCCTCTAAGAGTGGTCTTTTGTCGTTCATCCCTGAAAATTTGGTCCATCCAACGTCCACAGGGCTGGTGCTTTGCTTATACATACTTATTATTTTTTTTCGCTCAAGAAGTAAAAGCCGATTTTAAACGTAATGATTGCAGACTAAATTTCGATTTTTTTTCTTTTTCTTAACTTTTATTATTGACAGGTAAAATGCATAAATTTTACCTCCACTAAAAGCACCGTCATTCCGAAGAACAAAATGATTTCATCTCTATACGAAAGTTAAATCTCTAGCAACCATTATTTTCGGTGCTTCTTGACAATTTGGAAAGCGCGCGCCTGTAAAGTGCCCGTTTGGAAGGTTATTGCACACTTCCGAGTAAAAAATTCCGTGTGCCTTTCCGAGGGTAGTCTGCCCATGTACCGCATCGCCACGCTCCGAACCACGTCGCCTCGCGGAGTTTTTCATGCTCGGATACAGCGGGGTTGAGCATGACGCTTGCCGGAGGTAAACGAAGAGACGCGGAATTACACGAGAGGGCATTTGGAGACCCAACAAACGGAAATTGTCCAATCTAGAAACCTGCAGACTTCTCGCACGGAACTTCTGCGCTTCAGTTTCTCACGTTTCGCTGTTGTGGACGTTACACCATTTGATTTCAAATAGAACCAGCCAATAGAAGTTCTGTTGCCACGTTTCCCAGCGTCTCAGTGGGCGTTAAGTTTAACACGCGGGAGAGACTTCCGTCCGCTAAAGCAGAAAGTAATGGGCGTAAGTAGGGGGACAGCTAACTGCGTGATACTTAAAGAGCTGGGGCTAAATAGAGAGACAGTATACAGATGAAGTCTTATTTTTCAACTGTCACACGAGGGAAGCACCACGCTGAGAGGTCACTAAAAATGGAAATCAGACAGGAAAATGTTCGACACTTTACATGGGAAATAAAGAATCTATTGACCAAGAGTGGCATGGAGTGGGTGTGGGAATCGGAGGAAACAGAGGGTGTAGAAATATTAGCCTGTTGTCAAAGAAGGACAACATTAAGGGAACAACTAAGAGTAAGGGAATGGGAGAGTCACATGAACCGATGAACCAATCGGCTTTGTCCAGTTGCCGTGGTGAAGGGAAATCCTCGTGGTCTTCTGTGTTGCCAAAGATTTCGTTTCGAGTAGTTTTCGAAACAGGTGGCACTCTCAACAAGGCCAAGCACGGCGATGCCTAATGGTTGCCGCCGCGTAGCAAATGATTGAGTCTCCGATTCCCTGTCTCTCCCTGAAATGCGAGCGAAGGGTGAATGTGGACAGCAAAAGGTGTTGTGTACGACCGGACAAAAATCGCGCGTGTTACACTTCCCCCCTTGAAACTCCAACAACTGGAGGCGAAAAGTCTGGGGTTTCCTGAAGTTCATCCTTTGGCCGGTCGGGCTTTAGCTTGGTTCAGGCACAACGTCATCAGTGTTTCAAAGGCACCAGAGACAATTTCACACAGATAAAACAGCGACAGCGAAAAATCAGACAAAACCGAGGATGGCTCGGTAGCTCAGTTAGTAGAGCAATGGCACGGTATGCCAGAGACGCGGGTTCTGACATTTCTACGTAATAAAAGAGCGTATATGATCATATTTTATTAATTCAATGAAATTTTGTCTGCAATAGAAAAATGGTTTGTACAGACACGGACACTGCTGGTTGTAACAACACATTTGCTTCCAATGGAATTGTTAAAACTCAGAAGTGTCCGTTACTGTACAATTTCCTAGATCAGTATTACTCTTTTCATGTATATGAGATTTACACTCTCATACATTTGGTTCTCTTATCCTTGCTTCCTTGATTAGATTGATTTGCTTTATTTTACTTCGCTTCTTGTGCCACTTTTGGCTAATTAGCGAAGATTAGTATGAATGATGATATGATGAAATTGATGAATGACACTCACAAACATCCATGCCCAGGTCAGGATTCCAACCCGGTACCCCTGTCGTCGTAGCGGGATGTGCTAACCACTCCGCCACGGCAGCTGGTCTTTCCTTGATTAAGAACAATCACGAAAGAAGAAATGAAACTTGGTTTGAAAATATGACAAGAAAAACACTCATGAATTATGTGCACTTCTTGAACTTATTGGAACTGTTGTGCCTAGCCCATTGCCACTTTTCCTATAATCCCAGATTAAATAACGTAACACGCTGACAGTGTTGGATCTACAATGTTAACCGATAATTCCGAGCTCCTCGCGAACGGATAGTGTTAATTGCAATTCACGTATCTTAATCTTCTTGCTTTCAGATTAAGAAACAACTCCGTTGGCGGTTCTAAAGAAGATATTCTCAAAAATAACAACATACCGCGAGAAAGTAAAAGTTCTCTCTTTAGCAAGAAATTATCGTGAACTATCTCTGCATTTTTACGAAAACTAACCGACCACTAGCCGTAAGACTAGACTAAACCACACCAAACGGACGCCAAGAGAACCTTCAAGTTCTCCTCTTGTCCACGAAACGTAAGAATGCCGACCTCTGCTACTCAGCCGGGTTCTTCGTTTAAACTGTAAACATGGTGTTAATGCGACACAAACAGTGTTCCCAGGGGGTCCACAACAAATGTTGGTTAATGTTTAATCTCAGTGGAGTTAACACCACTGATGTTAAACGCTGACCAAAATGTGGTGCGGACCTTCTGAGACCAGTGCTTTTCCGGTGACAAGTAATCGTGAATTTTCCACCCCCTAACGGGTTGAAAAGATCAGATTTTAAAAGTTACTCGTTTTCGTCTGACTACCATGCAAGAGACCCGGGTTCGATCCCCGACGGAGGAGAACCAGGATTTTTTTCTCCACCTGTTCAAGCGACGCCAACCAAGCGTCGTATAAAGTGGGTGCCTGGAGTTAACTCTGGGGGTAGAGGCGGCCAGGGGCGTGGTGCTGATCACATCACCCCCAACTTCGGCTGTGATCAAGAAAGTGTGGGGTGCTAACTCCACACCCTCTTACGCCTTTATGGTGTAGTGCAAAGCACAGGGGAGCACTTTACTTTTTACTCGTTTCAAGCAGCTTGCTTCTGCACTCATGTAGCACAGCGATATAGCAAGCCATACTAAAATCTTTATTAGAAAGATATTACACTGACAATAAACAATAATATTTAACATGAAGATATACTAATAAAAATCTATCATGTTGTGATGTAATTATTACAAGGACTGGGCAATTTTTCAGTCGATTCACCTTGTAAAGTTACTTTCATATTCCAATCCTTCCGCAATTGGTTGAAGAGTGGGCTAGTTTTACAGTTTCAATGAAGTAGTCGTTCCTCGCCCTCCCCAATTCAATAATACAAAGTCATAATTTTCACAAATTCACACCTTTTGATTCCCAAGACCGTCCACACGATAACCTGGTAGCCTGTTGTGAACAGGAACTATTTTCTGATGACGTATGAAATCAGTACTTAAAGGATTTACACCTTACTTCCCCAGCGATTTAATTTCCCAGCAAAATAAAAAAAAGACAGATCAATTAAGGAGAAATTGCTCCAAAGAATATGCATAGCAGAGAACAAACATCCTGATCATATTGGGTACAATTAATATTGATTTGTTTGATTTCATTAGCGCAATTCGTGTTATCTGTATAAAATATAAACTGTTCATGCATTCTGGTACTGGAATTTTAACTGAAGTGCATTAGAAATGATGAATGATGGTAATGGTCTGACGATAGGTAAAGTGATAGAAAATAAATTTAGTTTATGTTTGTCTGGCATGAGATACGCAGAAACACACGAAAAGGTTAGAGACAGAGAAAGAGGGGGGAGATATTTTGTGTAGGGATGGGCGAAAGAGAGAGAGATAGAGAGAGGATGGGGAGACAAAAATTTTAGACAGAGGAGGAAAACAAAAGAAATTAGAAAGAAAGGAAAAATGTAGAGTCGAAAATAAATGGATGAGAGAGAGAAAGAGGGAGAGATGAAAATTAATGGAGAGAGAAAATAAATAAGGGTAATAACACACACGAAAATTAATTAAGAGGAAAGCTACGAGAAGATATAAATAGGGGAGAGAGAGAGAGAGAGAGAGAGAGACACGAACGGAAAGAACTAGAAAGAGACATGAAAATAAATGAACAGAGGAAAAACGAAAAGAGATAAATGGAGAGAAAGAAATACTAAAAGAAATAAGAAGGGAGAGAGACGAAAGGAAACAACTGGAAAGAGAGACACAAAAATAAACGAACAGAGGAAAACGAAAAGAAATAAATACAAAGAAATGCGAAAAGAAAAAAATAGGAAGAGAGAGAGAGTGACGAAAGGAAAGAACCGGAAAGAGAGAGACGAAAATAATTGAACAGAAAAAAACGAAAGGAAATAAATGGAGAGAGAGAGAGAGAGAGAGAGAGAGGTGGAGGAGGGGAGAAAGATAAATAAATAACGGAAGAAGAGACGCTAAAAGAAATGAGGAGAGGGGACACGAAAGGAAATGAAAAGACCCGAAAGAAAGAACGCTAAAATGAAAAGAGAACGAAATAATACAATAAAATATGAAAGTCAGATCTAAAGAAAGAGAAGGAAGGAACGGAATTACGAACTAGAGAGAGAGAGAGGAAATAAAGTGTCCCCTGCGAACGAAATTGAAGCGAAGCGTCCCGAACACGCAGGCGAGTTGAGGCTGCCGATTCAACAGGTGATCTCACGATAATGCAGGCAGCGTCGCTCTCCGCTCCCGAGCGAGAAAGCCCAGCCGTGCGTCGCGACGCCTCCCTGAAACACAATCACAACCACTTACCTTTCTTTTTTGTGACCGTGGACCTTCTCGGCGTGGATTAGTGCTTGGGTGGTTGGTGGCGGGAGCTACCACGATGACACTTAAAGAGCGGGTTCAAGTCCCGTGGCCAACTTATATAAGCCGGGACGCCTCCGACGACATTGTGATTCGCGCCGAAACGCCCCGTCCCCTCCCAGTCCGGTATCCCATTGGCTTCCGACATCCGTGACGTCACACCTCGTTTCCTTTTCATATTTTCTTTTTTTTCGCGTTTCGGAAAATTTCGGTGCCGTTACGGTTAGCGGAGCAATTTGCGAGGTTACCTGTCTTCGCTTAAGTCTGTCATCGACCGCCTCGGACTGTAAATCTTTTGTTTTATGCGTGACGTGCGGAGGGGAGCGGAGGGGGGGGGGTAATGGACAGTATGTGAAGACGAAAGTTTGTGTTTCTTCGCACGGCAATAGATCTTCTGCACCCAAGGTACCAACATGTCGGAACCTTATCGACTGGTGAAGTTCAAATGTTCGACTTTTTATGGTACCATAATCTGGCTTTAAGCACCAATTTATGCACTGAAATTGATCTGGACTTGCTCAATCATAGAATCCTATCTGTGACCTCCGTATTATGAAGTTCTGTTGCTAGGCGATATCGAGTTTAGGTGTGAAAAACCAAGAGCAGGTGGTTTCAAAAGATTTTTTCATTTGGATATTTATTTGGGAGGTAAAAGAAATCACCACTTCTTCACACATTTTATTTCGTTCAATGAAGCACGTAAAATTACAATTTTAAAACAGTCAAAAACATTAAGAAGTTTTACTACTATTTTTCAGGAAAAATGTTGTCTATAATTTACGGCGCCAGCTCGGTGGCCGACTTTCGTTCTCGCCACCGAAGTTCCCGGGTTCAAATCCAGTCGTGGGTGTGGATATTCTTTGTGAATGTTCATAAATTTCATCACAATTCTTAGTCTAAAATCCGTGACTATCAGAAAGCGCTACGACGCCGGGGGACCAGGTTCAAATCTCGACCTCGCCAAGGGTGTTCTTTATGATTGTTATTTCATCATCACCCATCCTCATCTTTGCTGTTAGTCAAAAGTGGCAGAAAAGAGAAATCATAAATCAAGCAATTACTTTGCATTTATTTCATTATTGTGAACCAATTTATATATCAGTTTTAATTTCATTAAGTTCATTCTTTTGCTTGCTTTTAGGTACTTTTTTTCGAAACTAATAATTTATAATAATAATTACAGTAATTTTATGGTAGCAAGAATTTACTACGCGAAATAAAGAATCATCGTATGTTGTGAGAACAATGAAAGATATTACTATGTAAGCCTCAAAAGTATTCGCTTCGGTTTAATTAGATTTTACTATTTATTTTTGCATTGCTTTACGTAATTTTCACCTTTCTGCAAACTGAAAGAATTGAATGATTACTTTACGTGTGTATTAGGAAGGTCGTGCGTTCGAACCCAGCTACCGGTTGGTTTTCCTTCATTCATTCCAAGCACATTCTAAGAAATTGAGGAAATCCACTGATAGTTGCTTTCATTTTCTTTCCTTCTTTCTTCTTCCATTATTTCTGTTTTCTCTATTTTTCTTCCTTTTTATTTATCTTCCGTTCTTTCCCTATCTCTTTCTCCCTCTTTCTCTCTCTTCATTTATTTTCCACTATATTTCTTTTATTTCCTCTCTCTCTATCCCTTCTCCCTATCTTTCTATTAATGTCTCTCTCTTAATTCTTTTCACTATATTTCTTTAATTCTCTCTCTAATTTTTGCTACCTCCATTTCTTTCCAACCATGTTTCATTAACTCTTTTCCTTTTCTCTAACTTCATTTCTTTCCCACTGCCTTCCTTTTACTCTCACTCTCGCTTCTTCCCCTCTTGCTTTCCTCATTCTCTTAATTTCTTTCCTACTCTCTTTCTCTTTTACTCTTGCTTTCTCTCACTCTTTCGTTTCTCTAATTTAATTTATTTTCCATAACCTTTCTTTTACTCTTTCTCTGTCTCTTCAAATATTTCCATTATCTTTCTTTTGCTCTATTTTTCTTCCTTTTTCCTTTTCTCTCTCTTACTTCTTTGCCTTATCCTTTTCACTATCTTTATCTCTCTCTCTGTGCCCATCCTTTAATTTTCTATCTTTCTTTTCATCCATCTCTGTCTTCTTATCTTACTCTCTCTTCTATCATTTCTTTCACTCACTCTTTTCTTTCTTATATTTCCGGTTGCAGTAAACTCGGTGCAAATAAGAGATGCCAAATGAGGCAAGTGTCGCCACCACAAATAATTTCAAATACGCATAGACTGAACAATATTTTTTCCAGACACCATTTTCGGATTGGTGGGAATGTGTTCACATGTCCATATACCATCGGATATTGGAGAAACGAGGGGAAACAGTAGTCTGAATCGTGATAATGAAATAATTTGCAAATGAATTTAAAATAAGCAACGAGTGCATTAATTCCCATATAATGGTAAAAGCAATTTGTGTCACAGTATTCTATTAGGTAAACTGTGTCAGAAACAAATTAAAAATAAACTATGAACTGAAATAATGTAAAAATAATGTTACTTTTTGCTGCTGAATAGAAGATTGATAGAACATGACCACATCATATTTTTTTTAAGATTGAACCTAAAATTGCCTCTATCAGTTTTTCAACGTCCATAATGGCATCTGGAGAAGGAATTGTAATATCAATACATTAATCGTACATTAATTGTTATAATGTAAAACCAATGCATAAAAGAAGCCGTTAAGTTACGGAGAATCTTCAAACCGAATTGACAAGCGACCCTCCGTGGCAGAGTGGTTAGCCCAGCGCACTAATCGTCACAATTAGTCAAAAGTGGAAGAAAGCGACGTGAAATAACCTATTTCGATCAAACCTAGCTACTGTTCATAGTGGGTTACCTGCCTTAAGGGAACACCAAACACAACGGACTGATGAAGATGGTTTCCAAGACATCGGACAACAAATTCCAAGAACGCTTTGTTTCCTTAGAACTGCGCTCAAAACTATGTCGGAAGACCATCTCTGTACCAGTATCGACTCCTCCCCTATCATTTTACAGAGGAGAAAGTCATTAGTTGTCCTTATCAGTGTGCCCAAACGACTTTTCCTTGAGCAAGGAATTAGCATTATCACGATGATGTAACACATACCAACTCATCCTGCCGGCATGTGTAGCGGTTAGAGTGCTGATGCAGGGAGAAGACTTCGTTCGAGAGCCAAATAGTTCGCACGGACGACGCTAGATAGCGTACGGAATTGAGAGCTTCTTCGCTCGAGCGAATAACACTCGAACAGGCAAAACAAGCGGTATACGCTGCAAGCCCCAAAGTACACGTATAACGTCATTTGTTTGTTGTAGTGGACCCAAACGCTCCAGGGTGGGTGACTCTCGAACGAGTGCTAGCGAGCGAGAGTGGTCCCATGCAATACTCTAATTGCGGTACTTGCATTTATTTATTTAAGAAATTGAAGGTAACATGTATATTACCCATTTATGGCGTTCATTATACAATAATTTTGTGATAACATTATTGATTTATTGCACAGATCAATGTAGTATATAGACAGAAAACACTTAACAAACATACAAGTCTTATGTTCTATCGTAATTTTAGTATATTCCTTTTCATAATTGCGTCGGGCAAAGTAAGTCCACTCTGTTTTCACTTTTGATGATATCATTAAATGTTTTACACATATTCCAAATTGGGGATATTGCCAGAGCGTTGGTTCTATTACGACGGAGGCTGAAGAGTTGCGTTCTTGGTCGTAATTTGCTTGAGGGGACGTAGAAATCGAGCTGTGACAGGGCGAAAGGAGCTTCAATGAGATTATTTAAAATTTTGTGGAGGAAAATGAGCTGATGCATGATGCGTCTGTTGTTGAGAGTTGTTAGGTTAAAATATCTGGAAGGCTCTCACGGGATTCCATTTGAGCGTAAATACCATCTAGTTTGTACTTTACGTGTCTTAAGCATTTACTTTGAATTTGTTGTTGTTTATATCTTGCTGGGTTTGAGGGTGCCACACTATGCTTGCGTATTCAATTGTCGCTCTAACGTAAGCATTATAGAGCATCATTAAGCTTCCGACATTTTTGAACTCTTTGCATGTCGCATTATAAATCCCAGAAGTCTTTAAGCCTCCTTTGTTACAAAGTTAACGTTCGCGTGAAATGTAAGTTTAGAATCAAACAGAACTCCTAGATCTTTGATTGTTTCTACCCGATTTAATTTTTGTTTATTTATACAATATTCGTATTTTATTGATGTAGTGTTTCGAGTATAAAACTTTTGGTAACATTTTTTGCTATTTAAGATTAGCTTGTTGCTTTCGCACCATTCTACAAGACTTTATGTCAACTTGTAACTCGGTGCAGTCACTGTAACTGCAAATTTTTTGTATATTTTTAAATCGTCCGCAAAACGTAATTTATCCGATTGATTCAGATGTTCATGAAGATCATTTATGTACATGAAATGGAATAAGGGACCAAGGTTAGAGCCTTGGGGAACTCCGGATGTAGCTTCAAATTCATCGGAAGTATTTCCCTGAAACGTGACGTACTGTTTGCGGTTTGTTAAGTAGGATTGACACAATTGTAACATCGGATTCGATAGATTGTATGATTTCAGTTTTTCTATTATGATTCTATGGTTTACGGTATCAAACGCTTTCGAAAAATCTGTATATATTACATCTACTTGAGCTCGGCTATCCATCGCAGTTGCGATAAAATGAGTGATTTCTGATAGTTTGGTACAGACAGACTTTTTACATAAGAAACCATGTTGATAAGGAGAGATCACTGATCGTATGTGATAGAGCAAATTCTTTACAAGCACATTTCTTAAGAGCTTGCTTGCTTGGCAGGTGCTGCCAGGACTGCTATCGGCCTGTAATTCTCTACATCATTTTGCTTAATTGTTTTAGGTATCGGGATAATTTTTGATATTTTCCAAATGTCTGGAAATGTTGATGTTGAGAGCACAAGATAGAACAGCGTGTCCTGGGAGTATTTGAGTATCTCGCCGCATCCTTTAAGTATGTAAGGTTGAATTTTATCGGGACCAATAGTTTTTTTTCGGTTTATGATTTTTTATGCCATCTTCGATTTCTTTAAGACTAATATCTGATAGGTTGGGTTTATCGATTTCACTGTAAGTTTGAATATTCAAAGTCTTATTTTTTCCATTATCCTGCCGGTACACCGATTGAAAATATTTAGCAAACGCTGTTGTTACTTCTAGAGTATCAGAAAGTACTTTACCTTGATATTGAAAATGTTCTGCTCTTTTTTTGGCAAAGCTGAAAATGAAATTAGGGGTATGAAGTATGTTATACTCTGTGCTTGAAATATAATGCGTATATGCTTGTTTAATCCCTCGTTTAACAATATTCCGAAGTTCTTTAAATTTCTCATAATGATGTTCAGCGTGGGGAGCGTTATTTCTCCATTTTTCGTGATATGCTTTTTTCCTGATATTCTTTATAATTTCCCATGAGAACCAGCTCGGAAATTTATTTGGTTGAGTTTTCGTTGAAGGTACGTATTTGTTAAATATGTCACACACCATTTCATAGAACTTAACAATAGCGGAATTAATATTAGTGTATTTCTTCAGATCATTCCAATTTACAGCTCTCAAGAGATTATACATTTTTTAAAAATCTGCATTCCTAAACTTATAGTTATATTCTGCTTGAATTGGATTTTTCGTGATAGATTTAAATTTAGTCATAGAAGTGTCAATATTTAAAGCTGGGTGATGAATGTCTTCTGGCACGAGAGTATCGGATTCCCTTGCGACTGTCATGCTATTAACGTTACTTAAAACCAAATCTGACGTTCGTTCGTTATAATTTTTTATGTCATTGAAGCTGTTTAGTAGGTGGAGTGACATGAAATGACTCAATTTTACGCAAGCTTCGTTTGAGAATAAGAGATTGCGATGCGCCTCTGATATCTGAGGGAAATTAAAATCCTCTGCAATAATAAGGGAAGACCCCTGCTCATAAAGTGATTCTAAAGTTTGATAGAAGGAACTGTATACAGATCGATTCGTATTTGGGGGGGAAATAGACTACACAAATATGCATTCGCTAATTTTTACTAACAAATAATTTATCGGAGGGTCAATTACTGGCGTTTCTATTTCGATAGCTCGAAACGCCCTGTTTACAGCCAGAAGTATCCCTCGCTCCAAACCTTTGTCAGAAAACATTGAAAAACTCTTATTTAGTTGGAGAGAAAAGTGTCTATGTTATATCAGTATAGCGGTTTCACGTAGGCTAACATAAGATCATTATTTACTACGTTTATTTAGTATAGTGGATAGGTGTTAAGTTGTGTTAAGTTTTACGCACTTCGTTCACAAAAAGCTTTATTAAGAATTACGAGTTTAGTCACAAAGTTTACTCTCTGACTGGTGAGAAAAATCTCATTTCTGGAATTTTGAAAAATCACCTTCATTTTACACTCAA
Source organism: Lepisma saccharinum (assembly GCF_977018435.1). Taxonomy (NCBI): domain Eukaryota; kingdom Metazoa; phylum Arthropoda; class Insecta; order Zygentoma; family Lepismatidae; genus Lepisma; species Lepisma saccharinum. The sequence continues at coordinate 3,957,312 of NC_139232.1, forward strand.
TTTTTTCGATGAAACACACTTTCTTTAACCATAGTTATTCTGTTCGAATACTAATAAACTTAACTTTATTTATGTCATTAACTATTAAAGATAACATGTTTTCTGCTCTGTTGTAACTTGAAATGAATAATGCCAATTTCCAGGGGGATCGACGGACCTGTTCGATTCCCCTGACAACTCCCACGAATATGTGGAATTGCAATTTCGTGCCTCTGGATCATTTCCTTCTTAGTTGGACTCAGAACTTTTCAGCAGCCACCACTCGTAAAGAGCGATAAATAGAGGAAATGGAAGAAGAAACAGAAGGAAGAAAAAGATGTATAAAGAGAGAGAGAGATATAGAAGAAAGAGTGTGGAGGGAAATAAAGACGTGGGAGGAACAGAGAAGACAGAAAGAGATTAATATATGTATAAAGAGAAAGAGAGATACAGAGAGAGAGAGAGAGAAGGAAAGAAGGAGAGAGAAAGAGAGAGAAGGAAAGAAGGAGAGAGAGAGAGAGAGAGGAGCATAAAAAGAGAGAGAAGAGCGAAAATAGAGAAAGGAAAACTATGTAGAAGGGGAATTGTTTGTTTGTTCTCTTTAAATTGTTGTTTTAAGTCCATTTTTTGCACAGATAGGCTAATCGGGACGAGATGAACAGTTTAAAGTGGGATCCGAAACTGTTCAGTGCATCCCCACCGGGTATTGAACCCGGGATCTTGTAAATAGAGGGGGAGAAAGACGTTAGGAAAAGAAAAGAAAGAAAGATAACATGAGAGAGAGAGAGAGAGAGAGAGAGAGAGAAAATGAAATCAAGACGGAAATAAAGAGCAAGAAAATGATAGAGAGAGAAGAAAGATAAGAGTAACAAAGATGTAGAGAAACTAAGAAGAAAGAAAGAAAATGAGACAGAGAGAGAAAGAGAGAGGAGTATAAATAGAAAGAGGTGCCAAAGGGTAACGAAAGCCAGTTGTTGGTGGGATGCCTCTCTACCTAACATCCATGCCAGCAGTGTCTACATAACAAGATCCAGATTGCCTGCTCCAGGTGTCTTAGAATGACATTGTGATACGTAGAAACCACATGAAAAAGCAAGTAATTATATCCAATTACATTCGTATATATGTTATATTTATGTGTTTACCACTTCTGGGAAAGGAAGGGCCCAACATTAGCTCTGATGTAAAAAATACATAAAATAAAACAAAAAACTACGAATCAGAAATGAAAATACTTTGTCTAGTCCAAGTTCTGGAACCCAGAACGAGTGCAGAGCGCCTAGGCATGGTACGGAATTTGTGGATCTTGTTATGGAGATCCATCTCTAAAGGACATGTTTGTTCGTTAGAAAACAAGGAGCGATGGCAGCCTCCAAGCAAGCACATACGACCACACACATATTCATATCCCCTCCCCCCATCGAGTAAAGGAATGCGGTGAAGCACACATCTCATAACTGAAGGGGTAGACAGAATAGATTCATATTGCATGTATGTCAGAAGTAATTTCATTTTGTTCCTCCTGAAGCTTTTCTCTTGTTCATCAACATTCCAACATCCATTCAACAACATCATCCCGATGGCATAGTTGTGACGTCACCTTCTAATCGAGGGGTCCGGGTTCGATACCTGGTGGAGGCACTTAGAGGTTCGGATTCCACTTTGAACTGTAGATCCAGTTCCGATTAGCCTATCTGTGCATAAAGTGAACTTAAAACAAATATTCAAATAAAAAATTCAATGGAAGAATGAGAAAAGAGCTACATCGCAGTATCTCCACTTGCTGGTCGTCACTCTCCACATTAAACTCATAGTTCTATGAATTTTGGTTTGTACTCTTTTACCAATGGTAATTATATTAATTATATTTCATTACTTCGATGTGTGTGTAAGCTGTAATGCCCTGGACATTACATTGTAATTCTTTGTTATTTAGTTCAAATATTGTATTTGTTCGTTTCTTTAAGTTTGCAAATATTTATGATGCCATAGACAACTAGCGTCAGATGGACAGATATACTAACCTTGATGTGCAAGAACCTGGCAACATTTAACAAACTGAGAGATTTATCAACAAGCAAAAAATATCATAACAACGAGATAATAGTGGTAGAAAAATGTCGTGAATATGTGGTTTAACGTTTATAAAGTGCAGTTAAGTGCGTTTATCTAAAAATCAACCTTTTATTAAGATGAAATAGTAAGTTTTGTTTTCCACGCCATGTGATTAGAGGAGTCTTTTGACAATAACGTGGGGAGTGAAGGGTAAATTCCTGGTTAGACTGAAAGTTATGTAACAAAGCCTCGTTGCACAATTTGACGGACAGGGGATAGTTTCATTTTAATATACCTATGTATGTAGATGTACATCAAAAAGGGTAACTTTCTAGTAGTAGTATTTACACCGAAACCAGTGCCAGAAAGGATGAGCCCCCCTCAAGCAGATTTGGCTATACTTAAAACTAGCTCAACATGTCCATATGAGTTTTTTACTCAAGTGTGGAACCCTGCCTAATCCAAGATTTTTGTAAAAATGCCCTCGGGAATTTCCCTCAGAAAGGAAGAGCCCCCTCGGATTGATGTGCCTATACTTACAAAAGGCACTTCTGAGAGATTGTTGTCCATAAACTTGTAAAAAATATGCCCCTCTTGATGGCCACACTTAAAACTAGGCCAAAAATGCTCATATAAGCCATCCACACCCACACCCACCCACTTACACCCACCCACACCCACACATATTTACTTCCGGCCCGGATGAGTCAGCTCCGCCACTTCTGTAAGTAGAGTAGATGGAAAATGGCGGAGCTGACTCATCCGGAAGAGTCGTAGTTTTTTATGCTGTATATTTTAAGGCACCTTCATGATAAAGAGATTTTGCATTACATATCAGCCAGTATTGTGAGAGTGGCTGAAAAGTGTGGGTATGTTGTTGCAGTGCTCCTCATATTTTTTAAAATATAGCAGATTTGTATAAATTGAATTTGTTTGATTTAATATACAGAATATTTTATTATTCATATCAAACATATTTACACACACACACACACACACACACACACACACACACACACATATACACATACACATACACACACACACACACACACACACACACACACACACACTGCTGAACCCAACTGATCCAGCATAGAGTTTTGATTTGAACCCCAAGAAATTTTATATAAATACCAATGCCAAAAATATTAAGTGTGTACACACATACACACACACACACACACAAAGCACAGTGCTGAACCCAACTGATATATTTTATCCAGCATAGAATTTTGAATTGAATCCCAGGAAATTGTATATAATAAACAACAACAAAAATGCCGAATCAAAAACATTGTAATCAATGCAAAAAGAATATATTTAGCTCTAATTGGGCCAGACACCAAAAGATTTGCAACCCGGACAAATACAGAACTCCCACAGTAATATGCCCTAAATGCCATAAAAAATACAACATGAAATACTTCATAAATATACATAAAGATACTTGCTCTGCACAGTCATCAACACAACCATCCACATCTGCTCCGAAAAGGAAGCACGAAGCACCTGTTAATGCTGGACCTGCAAAGCAACCACGCAAAGCACCACTCATCCGTAGCAGTTTTAATGGCCAATTAAGAGATTACCCGTTTGTATCAGAGCCAAAATGTGGTATTCAGAATTTTTTGAACAGTGTAAATCCTGATCTGCAGGCAATTCTCAATGCACAAAATGGCTCTTATAAGCTGTCCCTCAAATTGTTTGCACAATATAAGAAGCCAAACGGCACAAAATTTACACAGCCCCACATAACAGAAACTGTACCTGTACATTCAAATGCAAATTCAGACACAATAATAAGCAGTCTGATGGATCAATTGAACATCAAACACTCTGAATTTGCTGCGAAAGAGAGTGGCTGGAGCTTATGCGGCTCCCCACACAAGCTCTATGTCAACATTTCCGAATTCAGCCCATTACAAGGATCTACATATCTTCCATTACCTGACAATATCAAAAACAAACAAGCCGTGGTCAATATACAAAACACCGACCAGAAATGCTTTTTGTGGTGTATTTTAGCTGCTTTGTATCCAGTTTCAAGCCATCCTGAGAGAATAACTTATTACAAACAGCATGAACATCAATTTGACGATGCAATGGAGGGCTTAGAATATCCAATGTCTGTTCAGAATATCGATAAATTTGAAAAAAGGACCAAACATATCAAACAATTATCTATTAACGTATTTATTTGTTCCACTGGTCGTGACAATTGCCCGATAGCACCTCTCAGAATCAGTACAATTGACGATGATTCCGCCGTTCCGATTGATCTGCTCTTAATTGAAGGGGATGACACATGCCATTACACTCTGATAAAAAATCTTGAAGCTTTGGTGAGAACACAACTACATAAATCCAATGTATTCAGGTTGTGCAGACGATGCATGACTGAATTTGATGGTCAAAAAATGGTGAATGGGGTTCGTGAAGTGAATGCAGAAATTGCCAAAAACAAGTTAATTGAGCATCTAAAATACTGTAAAAATCATAAACCTGTTCATATGGTGATGCCTAATCCAAGTGAAAATTGCAAATTCAAAAAGTTTGAAGCCTCGTTGGAACACCCATCATATATTGTCTGTGATTTTGAATTGAACCTCAAACCTATTGCATTTTGTAGCCCAGATCCTGAAGATTCCTCAATTACGCCATACCAGCTACATGAACCTTCCAGTTTTTGTTATATAGTTATACGGGACGGTGTAGCTAGTGAGCCACGCTCATACTTGGGACCAAATGCCATCAAAATATTTGCAGATGAAATAGAAAATGAGTGCCGCGACATAGCATCTAACATCTTATTAAAATCAGAGCCTATGTTGCCTTTAACAGAGGATCAGATTGAAGATTTTAACAAAGCAGAAAAATGCCCGGTATGTGATTCTGAATTTTCAGATACAAATATCAAGGTGAAACACCATTCTCATACAGATGGTAAATTCTTAAAGGCCCTGTGTAGTAGCTGTAATATTAAGATCAAGAGACCAAAATTTATCCCCATATTCTGCCATGGAGCATCCAATTATGATTTCCATCATCTGATCAGGTACGAGGGGTTTGACAAGCAGAATTTAAATATTTTAGCTGAAAATGACGAGAAATATATTGCCATTAGCAAGAAAATTAAAGTTGATGGTGTTTCTATTCAAATGAGATTTCTTGATTCTTACAGAATTTTACCTGCTAGCCTGGCCACACTGGCCTCTCAATTATCTGATGAGCAATTCATAATCACACGTGCCATGTTTCCAAATCTGGACCTGAAATTAATTAGGCGGAAGGGTGTATATCCGTATAACTATGTTACAGATTTTTCTAAATTTGATGAGTGTTCTCTGCCACCACAAGAAGCATTTTACAGCAAAATCAGAGGATCTGGAATCACTGATGAAGATTATCGCCATGCCCAATTGATGTGGAACAATTTAAAATGCCAGACATTTGGTGATTATCACATCGCTTATTTGAAACTTGATGTGACCCTCTTAGCTGATGTAATGCAGGTAATCAGAAAATCTTCTATGCAAAATTATGGATTGGACCCAGTGTATTTTTACAGTGCCCCGGGCCTAGCATGGGCTGCAATGTTTTTCAACACCAAAATGCAATTGGATCTGATCCAAGATCAAGATACATATCTGTTTATAGAGAAAGGTATAAGAGGGGGGATGGTGCAATGTTCTCAGAGATATGCCAGAGCAAATAATAAATATATGCCTGATTATGATCCAGCACGGCCATCAAATTATATATTGTATGTAGATGCCAACAGCCTCTATGGTTCTGCCATGATGCAAAAACTGCCATATGCAGGGCTTGAATGGGTTGAAGATTTCAATATTGAGGATCTTAAGGACTTTGATGACAGTCATTATGGTCTATTCTTAGAGGTTGATCTGATATTTCCTGATGATTTGCACAACAAATTTTCTGATCTGCCCCCAAATCCTGAGGTTCAGTGCTCACCTGGCTCTAAACAGAAGAAGCTCATGATGACCCTGGAGCCGAAACAGGGCTATGTCATATATTACAAAAACCTCCAGTTCCTGATGAAACATGGTGTTCAAGTAACCAAAGTTGGAAAAGTTTTGAGGTTCAGGCACTCAAGATGGTTGAAACCATACATTGATACAAACACAGAGCTTCGAACATTTGCAAAGAGCCAATTTGATAAGGCCTTGTTTAAATTGATGGTTAATTCTGTATATGGCAAAACAATAGAAAATGTCAGAAAACATACCGATGTTAAAATAATTACTGACCCCAGCCGGAGCAAAAAATTGGTTGCAAAGCCCAACTTCAATTACAGAAGAATTTATGATGAGCACATGGCACTTTTCAACATGAAAAAAACAAAGATTAAGTTTGATAAACCTATTTATGTAGGGGCTGCAATATTGGATTTGTCCAAATTACATATGTTAACATTGTATTATGATGTGCTGAAACCTTTTTATGGTGATCGTGTAAAACTGATGTACATGGACACGGATAGTTTTATTCTTGATATTCAGACAGAAGATGTTTATCAAGATATGGCACAACCTGAATTGCTTCAATATTTTGATACCAGCGAGCATACAAGGATTCAACCCCACAACAAAAAAGTACCCGGCATGTTAAAAGATGAGACACTTGGTGATGCTATTGTGAAATTTGCTGGGTTAAGTGCCAAGACGTACAGTTTTGAGACATGTAGTGGTGCTGTTGCCAAAAAAGCTAAGGGCGTTGGCAGAGTGACTGTTGACAAAGATCTCCAAATTGAAGATTATGAAAATTGCCTCAAAACCCAGAGTTCAATCAAAACATCAGAATGCAGAATTCAGAGTGTGGATCACTCAGTGGCTTCAAATGTTGTAAGAAAAGTGGCTCTGGACCCACATGATGATAAGAGATGCATTTTATCATGTGGCATACATACTCTACCATGGGGTCATTGTTATTTGAAAAATGGGAATCAATGCCCAATTACAGAGCATGAATAAATAAACATGCCCATGAACTTATTTGGGTTCAAAAAACAGGCTATTATGGACCTGCCAACACCACAACCCTCTCCTGATTTACAATCTGTAATGTCTAAACTGAGTGGCTTGTTAATTATTCATCTGAACAGCATACTTACAGATATTGATGATAAAACAGGTAAAACATTGTACATATTTAACAATAATTTAAATCATTACCAATTACCTGTAGGTGGGCAATTGCAATTTATTACAACCCCTGAGGGTGATGTTAAAATTTCAGTAGGGAGAAATATTTACAGAATTAAGCACTCAAACATGATTTCTGGCACTGTATATACTGTTTCTGCTGGTGACTGCTTATATATTGAGGTCCCTGGATCATATGACAAGCTTATACCCTTTTTTATAGAATTAAGAATTAGGTATTCAATAATAAATAACCACTAAATCAAAAATGCCTAATGATATTTTTGGCCATACAAGACATGAAGATCACAGTGATGAGATTCTGATGCTTGATGTCAGAGTCAAGAAATTAAGAAGTGATTTACAAGCTTTACAAACTACACTCAATGCCAGTCTTCAATTAGAAATTACAAATTTACAATCACAATGCATGGACCCTCTTCTTAAAATTGATTCTGAACTCAAATTATTGCTTCAGAAATATACTGACCTGGCCACATTAGATAATTTTCAAAGTTTGGAAGAAGCTGTAGCAGCTCTTCAAGCCAAATTTAAGACCCAGGCCACCAACTCTGAACAATTGAAACAACAATTGGAAGTGCAAATAAATAATATTCAGGCACAGCTCCAAACAATTGTCAAAAGCATAAAATCACAAGAAGATTTTGATCTAGTGATTTCCACTCTAAAGGAACAGATTCAGTCACTCCAGATACCTAATCTGGACCCTCTGAACAATGCCATAGCCGAGGTTAAAGAAAAAATTGAGACACTTGAAAATTTTATGAACAATTTGCCATCTTCTGATGCTTTGAATGCAATAACTCGGAGTGTTGCAAATATTAAGCTGCAACTTGAAACATATGAAGATTTTGGAAAAATTCAAAGTTCCATAACCCATCTTGAAGGTACAATAGCAGCAGTGCAAAGTGATTTGGCAAATGTACTAGAATCCAGATTGCCTGGGATTGTAGATACCCTTGTAAGTGTCCAGCACCAAATCACAAAGCTTGAAAACCTCAACACTGAATCTGAACTATCTCATTTCCATCATTTGATCGATGATATCCAAACAAAGCTTGAAATTTTACAACATTCAACACCCTCTCAGGCAGATATAGCCCTGCTCCAAAATGCTATGCAAAATGTGGCTGATGCTTCTGAATTACACAATGTGAAATTGGCACTTGAATTTTTGCAAAATACAGTGTCAAATCTTCCTACATCACAGGAACTTAAAAATATTAAGAGGGCTGTGAATAGGATATTGAAATCAGAAGATATCAAAAATATCCAGGCAGAGATCAAACAACTCACTCAGACAGTGGCCACTCTACCAACCAATCAACATATTAATGAACTGCATGCCCTGTTTGAGGATATCAGAAGACAGGTCCATGATCTTACTGCTCAAAATTCAAAATTGGCAATTGTTGAAAATTTGCAACAAATTGTAGCTAATATCAAGCAACAGCTGGGGACCATGGAATCCAATCAAGCAAATGCCCTGTCTGTTTTTGCCACCCAGCTACAAGAAATTGTGCAACAATACAAGAAACTTGCTGTGGACATAAGAATCAAGCCTGGGCACGATGAGATTGTTAGGACCATCAATGAGCATCTTGAATCTGTAACAAGCAGATTGCTCACAGCAGAAAAGGAAATAACAGGCATAATCGAGAATCCTAAACATTCAGTAATTCTTGAATTGTACAGCATCCCCAACAAAGAATATGATTCTCCATTTACACCAGGATGCAAAATATATATGCTGTCCCCTGCACAATTTTATTACCAGTTTTTTGTTGGGGGCACAATGAGACCAATCAAGATCAAATATTGGCATCAGCCACAGGCACACCACTACCCTACATTATCAATAACAAATGCTGATAACAAAGTAAAAATCACCAGTGTAGAGTTGGAGGATTTTACAGATCCCAATACATTAGAAACATCTTATGCTGAAGATGATGGCTCTTTGGAATTTAAAATACAAATAGGGGACAAATTATATTTAGAAAATCCTGCAGTCTCAGCTGCTGAACACCCTATAGTTGCAATATTCTTGTTTACATATTATGTCTAGTTGTTGATGAATTACACAGACAGGCCAGACATAATTTTAAGAGACTCCCAGTAGTCACAAAGGGCATAGATGATTTATGGCAAAGCGACTTGATTGAAATGGCAAGTGGACAGTTGAAAAACTTAGACAAAATCAACAAGGGCTACAAGTATCTACTCACTGTGATAGACACATTTTCAAAATTTGCCTGGGCTGTGCCACTCAAATCCAAGACTGGAAAATGTGTTACAGAAGCCCTCAGGACAATCATCAATCAGAGTGGAAGATCCCCGCGCTATTTGCAAACAGATAATGGCAAAGAATTTTATAAGTCAGTGTTTCAACAATTTATTAAAAGCCAGGCAATAAAACATTATTCGAGTTACAGTGACCTCAAAGCCTCAATTGTAGAGAGATTCAACAGAACCTTAAAAAATCTTATGTATAAACAATTTACACTTCAAGGTAATTATAAATGGATTAATATTCTTCCAGAACTTCTACATAAATATAACAACTCGGTCCATTCCACAATCAACATGAAACCCTCTGAAGTAACTTCATCTGATGAGCAAAAATTGATCAGAACTGTTTATTATCCTAGATACCAGCCAACAACAAGAAAGGCCAAATACAAGGTGGGTGATCAAGTAAGAATCAGCAAATATAAGCACTTATTCAAAAGAGGCTTTACAAGAAACTGGAGCACTGAATTATTTACGGTGGCTCAAGTTAAACCTGGGACAATTAACACATATATAATAAAAGATCACCGAGGAGAAATTCTCAAAGGCAGGTTCTATGAACAAGAACTCAGCAAAACTAAACAGCCTGACACATATCTCATAGAAAAAATCATCCGCAGAAAAGGCAACAAGTTATTTGTCAAATGGCTGGGTCATCCGGAAAACAGCTGGATCGATGCAAACAAAGTGATAATATGAGCACCTGGGATGTTATAAAAAGGCTGCCAGAACCTGAACACCAAAATAAGAGAAATGGCCAGCTGCTGCCTGATAATATTAGGTGTCTTATCGTTGGGCCATCCGCTTGTGGTAAAACTACACTAATGGTTGATAATTTTTTATTGGCACCCAACTGGCTAGACTGGAAAAACAGGCACTTGTATGTATTCTCTAAGAGCTTGGAACAATTAAAATATCAGCAGTTGATAAAATTATATGATGGACTGGATATAGCCACTTTTGAACCAGATGTTAAGCCACTTCATGAATGTCTCGATAATTCTGTTGTTGTGTTTGATGACATTATACTGGATAATCAAAACAAGGTTAGAAATTTTTTTACACAGGGCCGGCACAAAAACATTGATTGCTTCTACCTGGCACAGACTTTTTCAAAAATACCCAAGCAACTGATCCGTGACAACAGCAATTTTATATGTGTGTTTCATCAAGACCATACCAACCTCAAACACATACATGATGAATATGTAGGTGGGGACCTGAGCTACAATTATTTTTCCAAGATTTGCAGTGGGTGCTGGAATCAGGACAGCTATGGGTTTGTCACAATTGATATGACAAGAACACCCAATAGTGGTAAATATAGAAATAAAATCAACAATTTTCTAGACATTGAAACATAAATAAATAACCATGAAAAGGCCAGTTATTGATGATCTTAAGTTAAGAGATTATCTTGTAAAAAGATTTAAGGGATGGAAATCAGAGAACCGTGGAATTTATGAAAAACACAAACAAACAGAACAGCCTATAATTGATGCTATTGGTGAATTAGGTAAGAATATCAAAACTGTTACAGAACAAAATCAAAATTTGATCACAGAGCTTGTACCTGTAGCTGCAAGGAACATATTAGATTATCCATTCACCCCACTTTCAAGTATTCATACACCTAGTCCTGTTGCTCCTAGAAGAATTGAGGCTAGTCAGGATCCTATTGAATTGGGTCTTCTTGCTCAAAAATATTTAACAACACCTAAAGACAATAAAGATGAGGTTTTTGGCTTATATGCCGACACAGAGCTTGATGGTAGCATCATTCATAGAATTGGCAATTTCAGAGTAACATTTATGGGAGATGATATAATTGTATATTCAGAATCTCGACTTGGAGAAAAAGGTGCTTTTGTTAAGTACCCCGGAACACCTGGATTGTGGGAATTGATGACCAGGAAAAGGCCTGGCAGCTATACAGATCAAGATTATGAGGATTACAAAGAAATATTAATAAAATCAGATGCTCTATACCAGAACAATGATCCCACACAAAAAAGAGTCAAGTCGAGCAGTGGAGCAAAATACAATAATTTAATCAAGCCCATATGGTCACAAATGAAGACTGGCAGTGGGATCAAACAATACAACACCCTGCCCAAAGAATTTGTGTGGGTTGATGATGTCAGGAAACTTGTAGATAGGTTATTGGTGATAGCTGGGGAGGAAAATGCTGGGAACCACAATTTTTACAATGAAAAGGTTGGAATTATGGACATGATAAGCACAAAATTGTCTAATTTTATAGTGAATGACACTAAGGGGATTGGATATCTCATAAAAATTATTAATACTCTACCACCTAAATTTTGGAATATTTCTGAGGGTCGGGGCCTTGTTAATGACATCATAAACAAGCTGCCATTTGAACTACACATTCCAGGTTATCAGTATTGTGGTCCAGGCACAAAATTGGACCATAGATTAAACAGAGGTGATCCTGGTGTTAATCCTTTAGATGCTGCTTGTAGAGACCATGACATAGCATACAACACATATTCTGATCTTGACAAGAGACATGTTGCAGACAAGAAATTAGAAGAGGCTGCATTTGGTAGATTTGTAAGCAAAGATGCTTCTTTGAGTGAGAGAATATCAGCATTGGGGACCACCATAGCTATGAGCACCAAACAAAAACTGGGGTGGGGGTTGTGAATATGTATATAATAAACCTACAATGAAGGCCAAGGGTGTTATGTATCAAATACCTTATGCAGGTCTCAAATCTCTTAAAACTATTGATAGTCTTTTAACCAAAAAGCAGCGGAAGAAAAAAAATTCTTGTCTTGCAAAGGGTCATGGTATGAAATTGTTGCTTAGTACCCCCCAATTAAAAAAATTACAGCAATCAAGAAAAAAATCACGTGTGGGGGGATTTATATTTACCATCCCTGCCATCTTAGCTGCTCTCGGGGCTGTTGGGAGCTTTGCTGGGGGATCAGCCGCCATAGCAAAAACAGTAATAGATGCCAAGAAAAATAGGGCAGAATTAGATGAGCAGAGGCGACATAACCTGGCAATGGAGAAACAAGGCAAAGGTGTTAAGAGAGCCATGAATAAGTTTAAAAAAAACAAGAGCCGCTTACAAACCAAGATATTGAAGCTTTAATCAGGCCACTGGGCATCAAAAATTTTAGAGGTGTGTACATGTCTGATTCTTTACCAGAACAACCACTCAACAAAGAGTGTGGCATTGTTAATTTGGATGAGTACAAAAATCAGGGCACTCACTGGATCTGTTATCTTAAATATTTAAAAAATGAGGCATTTGTGTTTGATTCATTTGGAGGTGTTCCACCTGAAAATTTAGTAAAATATCTAAAATCAGCTAATCTTTATTACAATAATACCCGTGTTCAAAACTTCAAAGATGTTAATTGCGGACATTTGTGTTTATCTGTTCTTAGATATATGTCTCAAATAAATAAACCATCAATTGAAGATTTTCAAAAAGCCTTGTGGTATCTGAAACATCATGGGGGTATTCCATCTCACCAGCCAAAATTCAATATTGAAACTCAAATTGCATGACGACATAGTGTATCCCAAAACAATAGCCCTCAGAGCATTTTACGGCATGTACCTAATCCCTAATATTACACACCACAACAACAAAATTGCAGTAGGGGATGAAAAAATTGTCATTACTCCAGGGCAATATAATCTCTCCACTCTAAATGCTCAGTTACCCAGAGGTGTGGTGTTAAGTCAAAATTCTGTCACTCACAGAGTAGAGATTGTATCTGCCACAGAAACAGTGCATCTGGGTACTATAGGAGAGCTGTTGGGCTTTGAGAACAACACAAAACTTGAAGCAGGCATCAAACACACTGCTATGAATATACCTAAATTCTTAGCCATAGAAACTCTGAATATTCACTGCAATGTGGCCGAGGGTATGATCACCAAATCAAATGGCATAGGCACTCACAAACAAACCGGGATCATTGCAACATTCAAACCTAATTCTGAATTCATGGAGCCAATCATCTACAATCCATCCCCTACATTATATTTTCCTGTGTGTCACAACAGAATAAATTACATCGAATTGATGGTCACTAACGAAAAAGAAGAATTAGTTGATTTTGCTGGAGCCACAACAACTGCAATCATAGAGATTAACATTTAAATAAAAATACATACAATGGAAAATATTGAGAGTTATGAGCTGCAGTCATTCCCTCCAAACAGGAGGACATTTGCAAATTTAAATCAACCCAACACAGAGATTGAGGTTGATCTTGATGTAGGGGATGGCTTTATACACCCCCACAGAGCAGATCTATACATCAAATTTGATGTTGTAAAGCTCGATGGTACAGATTATCCGGCAAATTCAAATATAAGATTGGTAGACAATTTTGTGCCGCATCTGTTCTCTGAAATTGAGATCAGAAAACATGGCGTTGTTATAAACAGAGTGGATTATCCCGGCATTACCTCCACAGCTTTGGCCACATTAAAATTATCCAAAACCGAGGCTTCATACTACAAAATAGGAGGATTTGAAGCTGGTGAGAAAATATTAACCAAGAACCACACAGTGCTGTTCCCCATGCGTCTGTTGCCAGGATTCTTCTCGGATTACAAAGATATTATGTGGAAGGGTGGTTTAAGAATCACATTTAGAAGAGCTGCAAATGATAATAATGCATTGATGAGGTACAGCACATTAAACTCTGCAGGAGAAGCTCTGCCTAATACCTTACCTGATGCAGGGAAATGCATTATTCAGACTATGGAGCTAAGAATCCCTGTTGTTGAATACGAGGCCAGTTATGCTCTTAAACACAAAGCTGATATCCTAAAAAATCCACAGATTCCTCTGCAATTTTATACATATCAATGCGTACAGAAGCCCGCCACTGGTACCTATTATGAGTTTGATGCTACAAATTCATTCTCCAGTATTCAATATGACATGCCTGATTTTGTGGTGGTACTGTTTCAGACTGGGAGACACAATAATCAGGAAAAAAATTCAAGCAAGTTTGATAACTGCAACATCAAGAACATTTATCTTAAAAATGGCAGAAATGAGGTCTTTCCTAGAGAAAATTATAATTTAGACATGTCCAAGGATGATTTCCTCAAATTATATGAGGCATTTTCATCCTTCAAACGTGTCACTACAGGCAATACTGACATGTATTACACACCAGATGAATTCAAAGCACAGAGACCCATGTTTGTCATTAACACCTCGAAAAGAAAACAAGTTGTGGTGAATGACAGGACGAACATTAAAATTATCTGTGAATTCCACGATACACTCCCCGATGACACCATATGTAGTGTTATTCTCATAGGAGAAAAATCATATGTTTATGATGTAAGAAATGAGAGGGTCACAGAGCAATTCTAAAAAGCCTCTGCATATTACATTGTCTTAGTACTAGATATGCAAGTTGGGCCTGGTGCCCAATTGAACTCAAACTGGAAGTGGACCGGAAGTAAATATGTGTATGTGTGTGTGTGTGTGTGTGCTGTGTGCTGTGTGCTGTGTGCTGTGTGTGTATGTGCTGTGTGGGTGTGTGCGTGTGTGGAGGTGGGTTGGGGGTGCATTCAGAAACATGAGACCTTTTCTTATATTTTTGTCTCCTGAGTGCACATCCCGTTTTTCTGCTGAGCGTACATGCAATCGAGACCGCAGCGCCTCCATGCTGAGGCGAGCGGATTTGTCTGGATCTAAATTGTTCTGCTCGCAATATCGATCAGATCCCACCTGTTGCCTGCCGCGCCGAGAAATTGCACCGAATATTGATCCCACAACTCCGTGGCGCTGCATCGTGTTTTGTCGCTGGTGTTGCAAAGCATGATGCAATAGCTCTTGCATTACATGTGTGTGTGCATGTGCATGGGGGTGTGTGTGTGTGTGTGCTGTGTGCTGTGTGCTGTGTGCTGTGTGTGTGCTGTGTGCTGTGTGTGTGTGTGCTGTGTGTGTGTGTGTGTGTGTGTGTGTAAATATGTTTGATATGAATAATAAAATATTCTGTATATTAAATCAAACAAATTCAATTTATACAAATCTGCTATATTTTAAAAAATATGAGGAGCACTGCAACAACATACCCACACTTTTCAGCCACTCTCACAATACTGGCTGATATGTAATGCAAAATCTCTTTATCATGAAGGTGCCTTAAAATATACAGCATAAAAAACTACGACTCTTCCGGATGAGTCAGCTCCGCCATTTTCCATCTACTCTACTTACAGAAGTGGCGGAGCTGACTCATCCGGGCCGGAAGTAAATATGTGTGGGTGTGGGTGGGTGTAAGTGGGTGGGTGTGGGTGTGGATGGCTTATATGAGCATTTTTGGCCTAGTTTTAAGTGTGGCCATCAAGAGGGGCATATTTTTTACAAGTTTATGGACAACAATCTCTCAGAAGTGCCTTTTGTAAGTATAGGCACATCAATCCGAGGGGGCTCTTCCTTTCTGAGGGAAATTCCCGAGGGCATTTTTACAAAAATCTTGGATTAGGCAGGGTTCCACACTTGAGTAAAAAACTCATATGGACATGTTGAGCTAGTTTTAAGTATAGCCAAATCTGCTTGAGGGGGGCTCATCCTTTCTGGCACTGGTTTCGGTGTAAATACTACTACTCTTTCTGCAAGAGTACTCAAAAGTCAACCCCTCTTTACCCCTTTACACCCTTCAATTGCATGCTTTGAAGCTGACAACGTTGTAGCTCCTGTATTATAATCAATATAACCATGTGTAGGGTTGCGTATTTTTCTATTTTTTTATCCAGATATTTGCTGAGTGTTCCTATATACAGGGTGAGTTAGAAATATGGCTACACGTTCGAAGTGGTGTGTACATTGTGGAGGGAAATGGTGAATAGTATATTAAACTTGAAACTTCATTTTATCATTTCAGATAGGAGTCAAGTGCCCGAGCTTACGTCATTATCCAAGGTGGCGCTGAGAATGCAGCAAGTTACAGTTGCAGCGTGCACAGCAGTGAACTTAAACTAAACAACAATTTGATGTAAGCAGTCGTTTTCTCCACTTTCCCATAGTCTGCGGCAACAATGTTATGTTCAAATCACGTCTCACCAGTCTCACGATCATTCTGGTATGCAATTGGCCACTCTGCAGCTGTAACTTGCTGCTGCATGTTCAGCGCCACACCATTCACTATTTCCTTCTACATTGTACGTACAGCAACACACTACATTTACTTCAGACGTGTAACCATATCTATGAGTCACCCTTTACTTTTGAAGCAGACGTTTTCATGAGATGTATTCTTTGTTTTCAGTCGCGGCGAAGGAGCTGATCTCTCAAGCTGTTTTTATGGGTGAGTGAACAAAGTTTAAAGCTCTGTCCGTCGTTTTATTTTTGATAAGCTCCTCCTACCCTTATTGGGTGACGAATGCAAGTAGCGTATTATCATGACCACAATTTTGTTTGTGTTCTTAAGTACAATTTATAGACTGAAAGGCTAATCGGGACTAGACCTACAGTTGAAAGTGAAATACGAACCACTATGTGCCCCCACCACCGGTATCGAACACGGGACCCCTTGATTACAAGGCGACGACGTAACCACTTCACACTTTGGTAGACATGACACACAAACAATTATAAGCATCAAACAATCAACATGATATTATACCGATTGTTTCATAAATAATTGAGGGGTTACAAATATTTATTGCAACTATTGAACTAACTATTGAACTTACGTTAATGAAACCAGTCCAGAACGATCAAGGAACGCAAACAGTTTGTGCGTGTGTGTTTTGTTAAGCTGAGGGTTCGTATCCTTGCCGCTAGGCGACACTCAAATCACCCACATCACTCATAGTGTTTTGTGCAATGTTTTGGTCCCCAAGATCACCGGATCTTACACCGTGCGACTTCCTTTTGTGGGGTTTCATGAAAAACAGGATATTCGTCTCACCGTTGCCGCGTGATATCGCAACCCTAAGTGAGCGTATCATCGCAGAAATAGACACTATCGAAAGCCCCATGATGCGAGTGTGGTAAGAAGTAGACTATCGTGTCGATGCGTGCCGTGTCACTCGTGGTCCACACATTGAACATTTGTAGGTGTTACAAAAAACTGCTTGAATTCCTCGTTCGTTCTGGACTGGTTACATTAACGTAAGTTCAATAGTTTACTTGCAATAAATATTTGCAACCCCTCAAGTATTTATAAAACACCCGGTGTACTGCATATCACATTTTACTAACTTCTTTATTTTTAGTTTTCTAAAATATATATTTCTATGCTAGATATAACCACACAATTATTCTTATGCCAACAAATTTGAATATACTATACAGTATTACCTGTACCTGCACATGTCAAATTAAAATTTAAACACAATCCACGTTCATTAGCTCACACGTACAAGAATATCCTTTTGTTTCATTTAAGCCTTCTGTGGTATGCTTACGTATACACACGTATGTGTTCCCAGGTACGCGCCCATATATTTGCAAACAAGGCACTAATGCAATATCAATCAGCAGCCTGGTGTTAAGGCATTACAAGAACTTTTATATGTAAACCTCGGCTTAGGTTATCATGTAATGTAAAATATTTTTTCCCCTGATAATCGTATTCACTGGCAGGAAAACAAGGCGTTGTTTTATCCAACTGCTAGGATATTACGAACGCTATTGCTTGTGTGAAGTTCTTGCTTAATGTAAATGTTTATATGCGATGCACTGATATCGCTGTGTATCTAATATTTCATAGTGTTTTTTTTTTTTATTTTAATGAATATTCTCCTCTGACTATGTAAGGAGATGTATGATAAAATGTTAATTTTTTGCGAGAGGGAGCAGTGAAGTTCGAAGTCAATGATGCATGTAATGCATAAACTGTAGAAATAACGAAAAGCAGGAAAGATAGAAAGAGAGAGAGGGAAGGGAGAGAGAGAGAGAGAGAGAGAGAGAGAGAGAGAGAGAGAGAGAGAGAGAGAAAAGCCAAGGACTAGGATTAGGAAGTTGATGAATAACCATGTTTTTTTTTCTGAGCCTTCAAGCAGGGTGTGCACTTCAGTCTCGCGTCTAGAAGGTGTGTCCTCCCGTTTCGCCTTATCATATTTCGCTTTATTGGGTTTTCACCTCCCCCAATACAATTTCAAATGATTTATGTGACACAAACTTTGTAAGGCGAAACGGGACATCCCATTTCGCATTATCCTGTTTCGCCTTACACAAAAAAATTTCCACCTGAAGATATTATCGACTTGAAGGGTAATTCATAATGGGAGGGAAGAGCTCCCCACCAAGACCTCCAGGAGCACCGACCTCGGCCAATCTCCCTCCGTGCGGTTCGGTTCGGTTCGGTTAGGTTAGGTTAGGTTAGAAGGCGTCTCAACCAGATACTTCAGCGTTTGAAAGAATTGTTTACAAGAGGAGACATGCACCTAATGGCGTATTTAGATGCTGCATCATACTGCATCCAACTAGAAAATTGAAGTAAATTATACTTGTAGTATGAGTCCAAGAAACACGCGATAAATTCACGTATATCAATGTAGCTTGGTGTTTTATTACATTAATAATAATGATCCTTCATGTCGATAATATTCCCTGGTGGGAAATATTTTGTGTGTAAGGCGAAACAGGATAAGGCGAAATGGGATGCCCCGTTTCGCCTTAGAAAGTTCGTGTCACATAAATCACGCGAAATTGTATTGGGGGGGAGGTTGAAAACGTAATAAGGCGAAACGGGATAAGGCGAAACGGATCGTAATCTTAGAAGGAATATAATCATCCTTCTCAATTACACACACCCGTTTTTGTGTTCTTAATGATGCGACATGTATTGGCATTATGACACAATGGCAGGGTTGGAAATAATTCAAAATATGAATTTTTCATAAATTGAAATACCTCGGTGAATTTTTCATGGATCACGAGAAGAAAAATATTATTGTGTTATGAGTAGTTTGGTTTGGTTTTAAGCTCACTTTATGCGAAGAAAGGTTAATCGGTTAATTGATTCATTGAATTGTAATTGTTTGTGCGTCAGGACTTGTTATTTTGCACCCGCCACATTATACGGGGCCTATCTCCTTATCATAACTAAAATAAACTTGTCAGAGGACTAAAATATCCATACCTGGGTTAAAAGGTGAGGCTGTAAACGAGCACCAGCATGCATCTTTTTTGATGATGCACTTAAACGTTTTGTCTGAGCTACATAAAGATGCAGGAAGGTGCATCAACTGATAATAATAATAATAATAATAAAATCGCCTCTATTGGAGCGGGCGTGTTTCGGCCTCTAGGGCCGTTCTTACAACAGACCTTTGTCTGGGAGATTAATACAATGGAATAAAGAGTATACATTGAGAATAATAATAATAATAATAATAATAATAATAATAATAATAAAACATGAAAAGGATTACATATCAATACAAATAAGAACAATTAAATATATAGGTATATACGCTTATATGTATAATGAAAAAGAAAAACAGATTTACCTATAAATTGTTGAACATAGGTATCTAATGTTTTTTGCTTTTGTTTTAGTACATATTCATATATATTCAGTAATCTGGAACAATGAAAAATATAATAATAATAATGAAGTGAAATAAAATTATGAAATTATAAGATTTATGTGCACACAGTTGCTAAATGTTACAGTGCGTATTTTTATGAATGAAAAGTTGCTCGTGATTAGGTATTTCGCTGCCTTGCCAGTAGATACTGTTTGAGATTCTTTTTAAATAGCTTATGGCTGTTGATGGATGTTAGGGAGGTTGGGAGGGAATTCCATTCTTTAGTGGCAGTTACGGTAAATGATTTTCCATAGGTGGTCGTATTATGTACTGGGACTGACAATAATTTTTTTCGTCGTGTTACATGTTCATGTCTGCTCGAATTTGTGTTCAGTTTTTCAAAGAGATATGCATGCTGTTTGTTGCCTAGTACTTTGTTTGTTAAAGTTAATAATTGGTATTTCGCGAGATTCTTGGTGTTAAGCCAATTCAAATTGAATAAGTATTTCGAAATGTGGTTCCTTTTTTTCAGCTTGTAAATGAATGTTATGCATGCATCTTGTAGCTTTTGTAGCTTATTAGTTTTAGAGCTGCTTGCATTGTAAGCAACAGTGGCTCCGTAGATTAATCGTGATAAAACTAGACTCTCGCACAATTTTTTTTAACCTCAATGCCTACAATATTTTTCAAGTGATGTAGTGCTCGAAGAGATTTGTTGGCTTTTTTCATCTGCTCCGAAATATGACCTGACCATTCTATGTGGGAATCCATGACAACGCCAAGGTTATTCACAGTATTTTCTAAGTTTAACGGATGGCTATTCAATTTGGGGAGAATCATGTTATCTGTGTTTTGGCTAAGCCTTTTTACCAGAAATTTCGTTCCCATTATGACAAATTTTGACTTGGTTGGGTTTAATTTTAGGAAGTTAGTTTGTGCCCATTCACTTATGGCGTTCAGGTCTTTTTGTAGTTGTGATGCTGCATTTGAGAACTCTTCTATCCTTGTATGTATTTATATGTGAGTATCATCAGCATATTGGTGATACTGCGCGTGCGAGAGGTTCTTATGTAAGTCCATTACATAAATGGAGAAACGGAGAGGTCCAAGAATGCTTCCTTGGGGAACTCCATTTCGAATGTTTAACCACCCAGAGGAAGAGTTATTTTTGCCTCTGATTTGTACACGCTGCTTCCTGCCAGGAAGGTACGATGCAAACCAATCATGGCTTATGCCGTTAACCCCAATGCTGTGTAATTTAGCGAGTAGAACTTCATGGTTGACGCAATCGAATGCTTTCGAGAAATCAAGGCATACAAGTAAGGTGATTTTGCTTTCATCGATAGCTTTTTGTACATCATCAGCAACTTTCAGAATGGCTGTTGTGGTGCTGTGATTTGGCCGAAAACCAGATTGATGCTTTGGAAAACTAGATGGAGCTGTTACGTGTGTGAATAGCTGCTCGTGTACAATACGCTCTAAAATTTTCGACATTATGGGCAGTATACTTATTGGGCGCAAGTCATTCACATTTTTAACAGGCTTGCATTTTGCGAGCGGTAAAACGATTGCCTTTTTCCACGCTTCCGGGAAGATACCCTGTGCTAGGGAGTTATTTATTATGACGGTTATAGTATTTAGGCAAAATGGAAGTAATAATTTTAAAATGGTTAAGTTTATGCCATCGTCTCCACATGCTTTACTACGTATCCTGCTGAATGCCTTCCGTATATCTTGAGATGTCACTCTAGTAAAGGTAAATGAATTTAGGGGTTTGAGGGTCAAAAATGTTTTGCAAATTTTTTCCAGGCCATCCTGGTCCGCTTCACTTTGCGAAGCTTGTATAAAATAGTCATTAATGCTATTTGGATCTAGTATTTTTTCGGGAATATCTTGACTGACATATTTGCTACCTATTAGGTCATGTTTACGCAGGTTCGCCCACATTTGTTTTGCATTATTTATGTTCTTATCGATTGCAGATTTATAATAGTGAATCTTGCTATTTCGCACTATCTTTTTAGCTCTGTTTTTAAAGTATTTGTAGCTAAGAAGGCTATCGTTATCGCCGGTGTTTACGTATTTCAAATGATAGTAGTCCCTAAGCTTCCAAAATTCACGAGCGGTATTGTTTATCCATGGCGCGGGAGGCTTTGTCACTCTGCGCGTTTTAACAGGGATGTGTTTGTTCACCAGCAATAGTATTTCATCGTTTATCATTTCGACCTGGCTGTTTACGTCCTCACATCCCTTTATATCCTCCCAGGCTGAATTTTTTGCATCCTCATTGAACTTGCTGATATCTAGTTGTTTGAAGTCACGGTAACGGACAAATTTCGTTTTCGATTTTTTTACACTATTATAAACTTCAAATACTGCATACACTGTATCATGATCAGATATACCTGGCAATGACTGTTGATTTATGTATAAAACCTTTGTCTTTTTAGAACAGATTATAACGTCTATTAGGGACTGTATTTTCAGATACTGACAGACTGCTGTATCGTGGAAGTCCCATTCTGAAAGGAGGTGATGTGGTGAATTTTAAGTAAAAATAAAGAGGTAGTTTAAAGCACCAAATAACGGGTTTTATCGAATAAATCAACTTTTCTGTTGTTGTTTATGAAATTATCACTTTTTAGATAATTTTTAAAATTTTTAGCTCATGTTTTAATAATTTTAAGGTCATTCTAAAAGTCATTTCTAAAGATTTTTAGCCGCCCCCCGTGGCGAAGTGGATAGCACAACGCGCTACGGCGTCAGGGGCCCCGGGTTCGAATGCCGGTCTGGGCATGGATGTTTGTGAGCGTCCATTCATCAATTTCATCATATCATCACTCATCCCCATCTTCGCAAATTAGCCAAGAGGTACAAAACGCGAAGGTAAAATAAAATAAATCAATCAATCAAATTCGGATAATAAGATAAATTTGTCATCCAGAGCAGATATAGAAATTGTCTCCCGTTTAAGAATTAAGATTATCTGGCAATTAATCATTATCTGAATACGATACTGGAAACATCCTACATACACATTTAATAAATTCCTTGTTTTAAATGTATGCATTTGTATTCTTTCTTTTTGTCCTATACTGGCTATTCAGCCGGCCGCGGTGGCGGAGTGGCTAGCACACCGCGATACATCGCCAGAATTCCCTGGTTCGAATCCCGGCCTTGGCTTGACTGTTCTTTGTGTGTCCATCAATTCCATCATGTCATCACTCATCCTCATCTTCGTAATTAGCCAAAAGTGGCAGAAATGCGAAGTAAAATAAACCAATAGCTCTTTGGTGACGATGGGAATGGATGAGGGATTCTAACCCGGAAGCTTCGGTGGCGAGATATTGAGTCGACCACTCAACATGCCCAGAACAGTCAGTCTGTAACCTGTAGATGTCTTTATTGAAGATTTACTGTTTTAAATTAAGACGATTGAAGTTGGAAGATTGTGTAAATTCACGTACTCAAAAATGTTTTGTGCTCACGAATTAGGAGACCACGCACACACATACAAAACAGACACATTAATAACCTATGACTTCTTGTTTGATTGCTTCCTGCTTAACTGCAAAATACATTAATTCACCAGAGTTGCGTCACTATTTCAACGAAAGAACAATGTTGATAACGACTGCAATAATTCTGATAAAACGTGTGTGAAGATCGATGCTTGATTTACAGACTTTAGTCACTTTGCTATTTGTTTTGCTCATAGCATATGTGTACGTCCCGTGCGACCATCTGTCATTTGGTAGTTCCCCATTGGTTAGCGCAGGTGACACAAGCACTGAGCAAATAACCAGATGCATTTTATGCATTTCTTAGAAATTTCAACCCGTAGCCAAATCCCAAAGATAAAGGTAGAACAGCTTAAACAACTACATAAACATGTTAATGCATACATATGCTTGTAAAAGTTAAGGAAATAAGCTGTTATATGAAACACACTACAGAATGTAAGACTGAAGTGTAAGCTTACACACAAAATATTTTCGTTTATATTGAAACGTAATTTACTCTTCTTGCGAGTGTACCTTGCCGTATTGTAGGGTATAAGGAGATTAAGAGTAACATGATGAAGGAAAATAAAGAAAATGAAAGCGAAACGAAATAATAGTGATAGAAGAAGGAAAATATAAATATCTGTCTGGAACTTTATGGACCTAAGAAACAACTGAACGACAATAAAACAATGTGACTGTCCTGTGGATCCTCATAATATGATTATACTCGTATGTATATTAAAATTGTTAATTTATATTAAGCAATCAAATGTCTATTAAAAGTTGAAAATTTGTGCAATAATTACTTTTTGTTCAACGTTGATTAGATTTATATTATTCATTTCCGATAAACGCTGTATAAATGATGTAATATTTTGAATTTTGCTATTGCTACAGTGAATAAAATCAACAGACATGTACGTATATGTTACGAAAATGAGTCCCAAGTGAAGTGCATTTTGCATTGTCTTATTTCTAATACGTAAACTCACAGGAGTAATATCTTCAACTTCCTGTTTTCTTTAAAGGTATTTATGAACCAATGAAGTAACTGAAATGACATAATATGGTTACGAAACGATCGTTGCAACAATTGAATAGAAATATATCTTTGCTTAATTCAATTAGTACCGGGTGTTTAAAAAAGAGTAATTGAACCTCAGAACTCAAACCAAAACTTTATTCTGCCCGGTCTTGCACAACTACTAGGTCATTCAAATATGAGCGGGACTGATTTTTCTTTAAAACAACCTGCCATGCACAGCAGTTGTGCGTCCTTGGGAGAATGGAGACACAACCCCCACCCTCCCTCCCGCGCAGGTTAGAACCTGCTCAGTCGTGCCTGAGTGTTGCTAGAGTGATGAGCGAACAGAAGGTGCCGCGGAGCGTGGAACAACGCATTGTGATCAAATTTCTCGTTGGAGAAAACGTCCAGTCATCTGAAATTTTGCAGAGGCTCGGGCAACAGTATGGGGAAGTGTGTCTCTCACGATCCCGTATGTTTGAGTGCTGTAAGAGAGCGCGTGGAGAATGAACCGTATGATCGTCGACCGCGAGCATCCGTCACCCAGACCCAAGAAAGTGCGAAGGACCCGTTCGGTAGGAAAAGTGATGGCAACGTTTTCTTGGGACTGGCAGGGGGTTATCCATGTAGACTTTCTTACAGATGCCAGAACAGTCACTGCAGCGTATTACTCGGAGCTCCTGGCAACAGAAGGGAAGGAAAAGATCCGATCCAAGCGGAAGAGAGGTGGAAAGCGGGTAGCCTTCCTTCAAGACAATTCACGGCCTCATACAGCCAAAACAACTATGGCAACTCTCAGCAAATTGAAATGGGACCTGTCACACCCGTCATACAGTCCCGATTTGGTCCCAAGTGATTTCTACCTGTTTGGAAGGCTTAAAACAGACTTGGAAGGCATGCGGTTTGCGGAACGCAAAAAGGCTTCCAGAACGTTGGAAAAAATGTATGGACTCTGGAGGGGAGTACTTTGAAGGGTGACATGTGCAAATAAATATTTTGCAATAAAGGATTTGGTAAAACAAAAATCAGTCCCGGTTATATTTGATGACCTAGTACATGCTCCACATGGTGTCCGACTTTATTCACTACGTACTCCATGCGGTCAATGATCCGTGCAATCATTGTAACACACTGATCTGGAGTTACAGAAGTTGTCACAGACTCAATGTTTGCACGCAGTTCATGAAGGGTATGTGGTACCGGGCTGAAACACTGTTCCTTTACCATGCTCCACCATCACATGACGTGAGGTACGGGCTTCTGGTGAGATAAGGAAGATAAGATCCCCTGAAAACGACCCTATTCGGAAAGAGTTCCTCGATGAACGATGAACGCAAGATTACAATTGCGATGTGTGGAGTGGCTCCGTCTAGCTGAAAGACTTGCTGTTTGAAATCCAAACCACTGATCGCATAGAAGGTCTGTAAATCGATATGGAAGCGGGTAAGGGTCTGCTCCATTTGAACAAGAAATGCAGTTACCTTAAAAAAATTTAAAAAAATACTTAAGAGGCAGACTAATCACTTATCCATCTAGTTGATTTGAAGGTACAGTAGTTTCCAGAAGATAATTTAATTGGAGTAATTTTGACCTTCATGTCCACTGTTTTGCATCCTCCCTATCAAGAGCTAACGGACGTGCATATCATTAGCAGTTTGGAAATTGACGGTAGCTAATCTCGTCTAAAATGACGCTGCAGATTGATTTTCCCCAGTGATCACGACACCCCTTAAGCTTACATTATGACATTCATTGAACTGCTTCTTTGACGGTTGAATGGAACACAATGGAAACCCCTTTGCAAGAAGACGCTCTTCTCTTGGTCACTTAAGAAACTTGCTACTTCCAATCGATTAGGCCAACGTCCAGCGATTGACAAAGAGAAGAGAAAGGGGTTGGCCCAAGGTTTGGCATTAAGTGTTACGCTTCAGGAACCAGACACAGAAAATCGATTTTAACGCATTAATAGACCTCTTCTTGAGACGGAAATAGGCACACACGAGCGTTGCACCTGAAATAAGACAGGACTGAATCTTTAGAGCACGTTGTGTGTGCCTGGCTTAAATGGTAAAGTGATCCTAGGCTAACGTGCTTCCAGTGTCACCAAGGTCACTGGTCTGCGCAGGAGGTTGGTAGAATATCCCTTCTATCAGCCTCAAACAGTCACATACTCCTCTCTCTTGTAGGACATTACAGGAGCTAAATAAGGATATTTGAGCACTTGAATTTTACGTTCCAGCTGACAGAAATATTTTAAAGGGACTTCAATATTTTCTCAGGCAGAAACAATAAGAACAACAAAACAATAAAGTTCAAGGTGGCACAGAAAAAAATACATACATTCTTAACAATTGTTGGAAGCTGCATTCTTGCAAGAATATGTTAACATTTGGAGGCAAGTTATTATACAGGATGTCTGAATTGTAACGTCCTAATGGCAACTGTCTGAAACTCCACGTGGATTTGATGTATCCAAATGAATTATACATCAATGAATATACATAGTCATAAAGTTTTTGTGAGTAAAGTAGTAATTAGTACATTTAGTAAATTTAATACATTTTAGTACATTTAGTACATTTCTATATGCGCCCCACGAGTCGCACGGAAGATGCCCAGTCGATACTAGTTTTCCCACCAGGCTGCCTGTAGCATGTGTGGTTTGACTATCCTAGTAATACACTGGGTATCCTCCGTGCGACTCGTGGGGCGCATGTAGAAATGTACTATGTGCACTAAATGTACTAAATTTACTAAATGTACTAATTAGCCTACTACTTTACTCACAGAAATTTTATGACTGTGTATATTCATTTATGTACCGTATAATTCATTTGGATACATCAAATAATGCATGTGGAGTTACAGACAGTTGAAATTAGGGTGTTTCAATTCAGACACCCTGTATAAGCGAAGAAGCCTGTAGAAAAGAGACCGCTGTGGAAGGGTCAGCCTTGCAGTGGGACTTTACGTTGCGAGTTGGCCAATTGGGTACTCACATATGAAATTGATTGATTAGGAATTCGATTTTAATTTTACCGTTGATGATTTTATGCAAGAATTTCAGTGTCATGTCTGCTAGTTCGCGACGAATATGTGGTGGTTGGATATTCAAGACAGACTTAATATATTTAATTCTTTTCACCATCTGTTCGTTTCGATATGGACATTTAAAACGCTCTTTTTGGCGGTGAGGTTAGAGTATCACGTCATGATAGCACGAGTTAGAATCACGGTTAAGGGATAAATGGGTCTCAAATCATCATTCATCATCATCGTGGCTATGAACTGGACCGGATGGAGCCATAATCATGAAAGCGCATTTGAGTTTTGAGTTTAGGCACTTTATGAACAGATAGACTGAACTTGCAGTTTAAAGTGGAATCCGAACCACTATGTGGCTCAATCGGGTATCGAATCCGGGACCCTTTGATTACAAGGTGACGATGTTACCAGTACTCCATCAGAGAGGCCAAATGACATTTACTCCGCTTCGGGATTCGTTAGCATATTCGCCTTGTTTATCACCTGGTGATGGATGTCTATTACATCTCATTTGCACAGAGCCGTGTGTTACCTTGGTTTCCTCTAACCTGGTATTCCCTTAAAGCATCTCTTGTTTTTCCACTGTTGGTGCGTTGCACTGCAGTCGTTAGGAGAGATTTCAGATGTCGTGTTGTTCAGCAATGTGATTAATGTCCTGTGAAGGATTTCTCAGACGCGGAGAGAAATTGGAAGCGAAATTTGTGTTAACAAACAGCAAAGAGATCTTTGTCTGAGGATTCTAACTCGAAACTTGAAACATAGTCCAGTAGAGGGAGAGATTGAGCCGCGACAAATTAGTAATCAGCTGAATTTTTATGGTGAAAACTTCTTTAGTAAGAGAGTGTTCAAAATTCTCCCCCTCGTCCGACGCTGGTTCCTCCCTGAGCACGCCCCCCTCCCCTTCCCCGTCCAAGATCAACATTTCAATCTCTTAGAAATTTGCTTATAACTCCCGAACGAATAGATACCGGGTGTTTCGTAAGTACCTCCGGAATTTCGGAAGTCGGTTGCTCCGAGGCAAACTCACCCGCAGTGATGAGAGCATGTCAGTGAACAGATTAATTACCAAAGTTTTTAACCCACGTTACAAATGTTCGATATGTCCTTCCTTGGTGACCCAACAAACGTCAACTCTGTATCTTGCTCGTATGCGGTCCATACTCTCAGGCGATGGACCCGGCCAACCTGTTCGTTTTAAGTTTGCCAAGTCATCAAGGGAGGACATATCGAATATTTGTAACTTGGGTTACAACCTTCGATCTTTACTCTCTTCACGGACATGCTCTCATGCCCATGGGTGAGTTGGCCTTTGAGCAACCGACTTCCGAAATCGCGGGGTATTACAAAACACCCTGTATTTCGGAACAATATTTGTTTGTTTTATTTCTAACATACAGATGAACACGATGGATGTCCAAACTTTTTTACATATGTAGGATAAACTAAAAATAATTCCTCAAAATAAAATTATACATTTTATCAGTACTGACAAACCACATAAGAAACCTTAGTGGGCCTAATGTGACCCTACTCTATATGCTACATAATACTAAAGCTGTATACGTACTTTCAAGGACGAAAAGTAGGGAAGTTTTTAGACGCGTTTTCAATTCTAGGTGGAATGCAAATTTTGAGGGACGAGATTGGGAAATATGTTCAAAATAAAAGTTATAGAAGATTCCTTAAGCTTATAAACGAGCTATAGTTGTACAGTGTCTCTAAAAAATTTTAGAACAACGACATTTTAAACTAGGCAACCCAAATCACGTAAGGCGCTGGTGGGTTGCGTGTAGAGTTAGGCTCAATTTCAGGGTTGCCATATGCACAATAGATATTTATGAAATACGCGAAAGGAATAAAACCAAGTATTATTGTATAAAACTCCAAAAAAAAAATATCAGTATTACATTTGTCGCAAATAAGAAATACTTTCTGAAGGAAAGAGAATCGATACATTGAGTTGAGTAGTGCGTATTCAACGTCTGATGGATTCAAACGTTTGCTTGAAGTTATAGCCTTTATTCACGTTATTTAGTGCGTTTACTTCTCTCTCTTTTTTTCTCTCTATCTCTCTCTTTCTTTTTATGAAATGTTATTTAACATTTTTCCTCCCCCATCGTTAATTCCAAACAGAATCATTCCGTTTCACACTGCGTGGACAATGAACACAATGGGATATATTTAACACGTACGAAAATTTTCTGCCACCGGAGGGGTTTGAACCTACGAACATAAGGTTGACAATCTACAACGGTAACCACTCCCCTACAAACTGTCGTTCTTGAGAATAGCTAGGAGGAGCTGACCAATGTGAAATGTAGATGCAACACTCCTCCTACATGTAATGTGCAAAGAATACTTGTTTGTAACAAAGAAAACGAAGGTAGTACGAATCGGCGCAAACATTTAATGGAGAATTGCACATGATGGAAACTTTTAATTCGATATTTGCGGAGGTATCCTTGCATTGAACTGGAGTGGGTAAAGGGATAAAATTAGTTGTAATTACCACAAATATTAATAGTTATTTCATTAATATTTGTCAATGTATTTGAAGCAGTACACAATTATCATTAGTGTATCATAATTCACGATCTTATACGTAAAAATATCGCATTGAACATGTGTCAGTTCATTTATTTCTATAATTTAGTAAATTCCAGATGCAGAACAATGTAGCTACTTTACACTGGTATTACAAATAATGTTACAATGCTCTTGTTTAATAAACGGCGAATTAAAAAAAAACGTCATGTGGGGACTCGAACCTTGGGACCGCTAAACGCCCCGTCGAGAACTCTAAACACTACACCACGCCTTTAACTTCTGTTCATACATCAATTTTTATATATTCAGTCACTCCAATATTGTAAATGTCGTTGGATATTCATGTAGTTGAACTTCTACAGTACTTTAATTTTGAATACCGTGTCAAATGTGTCAAATGTATTTTTGATTTACTTAAAAACAAAGCTAAGTAATTTTAATTTCTTAAAATATAATTAGTCTCCCCTGATGGTTATAATAATGTTTCCTTTTTGGAATGCAGGAAATTATATTGAATAATACATTAAATATTAGATATTGGAACTTGCTATTTTTCCGAACTTTAATTTTCAGATCTTTACCAACAAATTAACAAAAATTACATTAATAAGAAATATTACGATAAATAGAAAAATATATGGAAAGTAAATCAGTCATGTAAATTAACGTTGTAATGAAACGCATAAATACTTGAAAATGCATTAAATGTTGATTCAAGTTGGAAAATGCATTCCAACGTGTCTGTGGATTCATTTTAAAACTTCATTTTCTCTGAATGCTCAAAAGATTAGGTCAACAACGAACGAAGAAAGCAGCGTACTGTTACATCAGTTGATGCATTTGTAGTGAATAAGATGAATTCGATGCATTCTGTTTTCTGTGTGCACGGAAGTCACCTCCGTGGCAGAGCGGTTATAACAGGGTACCACGACGCCAGGTTTTCCCGGGTTCGAATCCCAGTCTGGGCATGGGTGTTATTTGTGAATGTTCCTTCATCAATTTTATCCTATAATCACACTTCTCCATCGTCGCGGTTTGCCAAAAGTGGCATGAAAGCGACACTAAATGACAATAATCAGTGCGTATCACACATCATTACAACCCTTACCAATTGTAATTGTAATATGTGAACGTTTGATGCAGTTGAAGTATACACTATGAGCTTCTCCAATAATTTAAACTTGCATGACCAGTAGTTTTTTAAAAAAATAAAGAATTTTGAAATTTCTTTGTTATAGAAGTCATAGAATAAAAGTAACATATTATTTCATTATTTTCATCAATATTTATTTATTTATTTAATAATTTCAAACAGTATTTATAGTAAGGAGTACAGAAAATTTCAAAGTACTGCACTTTTACACATATACTCATAATCATATGTCATTTAGTAAAAGAAGAAAACGAACATAACAATAAAATACAAAATGTTTGACAAGGACAAGTAAGATATAAAAATCTGAACAGTAATGTGAAAGAGTCCACTGTTAAACACGTATGACAAAGAACAGAAAATCAAAACAAAACACGTATACACTCAGCTATTCTTAATGACATTATATTGAGTTATTAGATTATGTAAAAACGATTACTTCCCATTATTTTTATCCATTAATCTTACTGTTCTATAATTTCGTACACCACATACTGGGATTTTTAGGCCCAATTTCATAAGAATATTGGGCATATATTTTGACATTCAAAATATTATCTATAAAGTTGATTTCAAGATTACATGTATCTGATAATAACCTGAGGTTCAATCTATGTATACCGTATATGCGTAGTCATAATAAAGAATAAATAATTTAAATTGAAAATAAATAAATTAACGTTTTCTGTACACTTTATAAGAGTTAGAAAGTTGCAACATCCCTCGATAGCAGTCAAATGGGGACAATATAGATTGGAATATATGTTTATTTATCGCCCTTAACAACACCACAACCAATATAATAATTCCGGCTGCGCAGAGCTATTTACAACTTTTTTAAGAGAAAAGTTAATACTTTAACAAAGAGGACGCCGTTGCATAGTTTACCCATAAATGCTAGCTGGGTTCAGCAGCATGAAAACTCTCATATTTATCTCAGGGCTTGCTGGGTGAGAACAATAAGCAGAACTCGATTTAACAAATTTATTGCACAGGTAAGACAAGAAATATATGATGTATGCACAATGTTCGAAAAGTTCTTAAAAGAGAAATCAGTACTTTCACCCTATAAAACAGGAATTTTTACATTCAACTTTTTCGTTGGACTACAGAAGCATCTGACTGTATAAACATTATCTGTTTATTCTTAAAACAATCAATATCTGACAGTAAACACCTTCCTAGGCTTAGTTAATAATTATTTCCGCTCTTAAGATTGAAAGAGGTCTGCATCCGAGTTAAAATAATTCTACTGTTAAAGCAATATAAACACCTAATACATGCAATGGGGCTTGAACCAAGATGCCACTATAATTTAAAAAGAAAACCCAACCAAGAACGTTTTTATTTACAAGAAATAGAGAGGAGTTATAGAAATAGGAATGCCCGTCGGTACGCCTGGATTCAGGAACGGACGGAGGAATGGGTTTGTCCGTTGGTGCGCATGTATTCAGGAGCGGACAGAGGAATGGGTTTGCCCGTTGGAGCGCCCATAGTTGGGAACGGACGGGAAGATCTGGCTGGGGAAATTCATCCAGGATTTGAACCCGGGAACCAGACCTTGAGGAGGGACACATCCATATTAGTAACCCGGTTGGGGAAGTTCATCTGGAGCTTGCACCCCAGGAACCAGGTCCTTCGCAGTTGTCATCCCGGAATCAACTAAGCTCCTCGACCCTGACACGCTACTTATATAAAGGTGGCGCTCTAACATGGTGGCCGAAATCGAAACTATCGGGTACGCGTAGCAAACCTCCAATATTTACACGTTTCCATCTAAACATATTTAATTTACCCTTTATAGTACCGTCAAAAACACCAAACCAAGAAATAACCAAATGTACATGTTATAAATCGAAAAGCATTTGCTAAGTTATAAAACAACAATGGGAACTGACAAACGCAGACAACATAAGATAAACCAATCAACAATGAAATCAAATACACTCAGAGCCGTTCTTCAACAATCACCCATGTCAATCTGCCACTATAAATTTTCAGGCTGACAAACCCAAGTGGTACCAACAGCGTTTTTGCTTTCTCAATAAAATGCAAGACCCACGGGTTCGTTGCAAAGTGTACAGAAAACGTTAGATTTATATTTGAGTATAACCCTTAGTACAATTCCAGTTTCAAATAATAGTTGAAAATTCTAATGTTGGTGTAATTTTTAGTTTAAATAACATTACAATTAGAGATATACAGTTTAAATGTAACTATGAACGTGTTATATTGCTCAGAATAGTTGTAACGTTTTAAACATTTTTGTAAAACATTATTATTTCTTCTGAAGCTGTGGAGTAAATAAGTTAGGGGGAAGAAATAGCGAAGTGTTCCGAGTCTCGATATGCCTCCGTGAAATAAGTTTGACGTCACCAAATCAAGTCTCAGTTTAAGGAAAAAGAGAAATGAGAAAATGACAGCTTCGAGAGCTTTTGAGATTGGTTTGGAATGAAAGATTTAACTTTTGAGATTCGCATGTCTGCTTATAATTACGACGTGCATCGACCCTTTGAAAAACGAGCATCTCCGATATCCTATCTCCCCCACGCCACTTCCCTTCCTCTAGCCGAAAACCCGTTTTTTTTTAATTACACACCCACTGCGTACGGGAGAAGGTCATGTCTGGGACACACGGAATAATTTACTTCGCCCACACACCTCTACTTCTGCTCCATTTCGAGTCTGATGGAAGGGTACGTCATGGGAAGCTTCAATCTATATCTGTTGTGTAAGTTGCTTTCGTTGATTTTTTGTATTCTTATGATTTTTCTCTCTCTTTTTCTCCTGTATGTTTCTTGTTGTGTGTATTATACTTGTATTCAGTGTCTTTTTTACTATTTATTTTAAGTCCAGATAGGCTAATCGGGACTGGTCCTACAGTTTAAAGTTAGATCCGAACCACTTGTGCCTTCACCGCACATCAAACCTTGTTTACAAGACCACGACGTTGTATTCAGTGGAGTTATGTATTTGCATTTGTTTGCTTTGTTATTGTTATTTAGCGTCGCTTTTATGCCACTTTTGGCTAATCGCCACGATGAGGACGAGTGATGAGATGAAAGCGATGAAGAGAGGCAAGTAACACCCATGACCAGGCCGGGATTCAAACCAGGGAACTTCTGTGTCCAATCAGAAAGGGCTCGCACGAATTGCGCATCTACCGTGGTGCAGGTGTCGCACCGAGCACAAACTGCGCACCAAGCGGAAGTTTCTGGAAATACATACAGAAATGGAACAAATGGACAGAAATGGAACAAATTCAAAGCATGTAACAATTAAGGAAACTAACAATAAGAATAAGAATTTTATTTCAGATTTGTGCAAAATTGTCAGTAATCATATAACAAATTACATTTTAATATAGACATCCAAACGAGTCACATGTACTTAACAACTACATTTTAATATAGACATTAACAAATTTATTATGATTAAGCCATTCACTTCTAGTTAACAAGATACCTTGTAAGATACACATTTGAAAAACTCAAACGATCAATATTATTATTTCTAAGCTGTGCTAATTTATTTTTGATGAATGCCTGGTTTGCTTTTTTTTTTCTCAGTCTATGGAACATTTCTTTCTCGCACCTATTAACAAGGACGTAAGTGTCTGTCTGGGCTGACTTCAAGCTCCTCAAGAAGTTATATACGTATGTTCGGGTGAGGAGAATTGCACGAAGCATTGAATCTAGAGTGAGAGCTCTCGCATGCATTTGTCGTCCTCCACAAAGCTGCTGAATCGGCTGTTGCAGTTCCTCATTTAGAAATGTAACAGAGTTGAAGTTTCTCAATTCAAGCAAGTAACCGAACTGCAGTTCCTAATGTCAAGATGTAATCGAGTTGCAGTTCCTCATTTCGAAATGTAACCGAGTTGCAGTTCCTCATTTCGAAGTGTAACCGAGTTGCAGTTCCTCAAAGCAAGTAACCGAGCTCCAGTTCCTCATTTCGAAATGTAACCGAGTTGCAGTTTCTCATTTCGAAATGTAACCGAGTTGCAGTTCCTCATTTCGAAATGTAAACGAGTTGCATTTCCTCATTTCGAAATGTAATCGAGTTGCAGTTCCTCAATTCAAGCAAGTATCTGAGCTACAGTTCCTCATTTCAAGATGTAATCGAGTTGCAGTTCCTCATTTCCAAATGTAATCGAGTTGTAGTTCCTCAATTCAAGCAAGTATCTGAGCTACAGTTCCTCATTTCAAGATGTAATCGAGTTGCAGTTCCTCATTTCGAAATGTAATCGAGTTGCAGTTCCTCATTTCCAAATGTAACCGAGTTGCAGTTCCTCATTTCGAATATAACCGAGTTGCAATTCCTCATTTCAAGCAAGTAACCGAGTTGCAGTTTCTCATTTCAAAGTGTAACCAAGTTGCAGTTTCTCATTTCGAAATGTAACAATGTTGCAGTTTCTCATTTTAAGCGAGTAACCGAGCTGCAGTTCATTTCGAAATGTAACCGAGTTGCAGTTCCTCATTTCGATATGTAACAGAGTTGCAGTTTTTCATTTCAAGATGTAATCGAGTTGCAGTTCCTCATTTCGAAATGTAACCAAGAT
This sequence comes from Lepisma saccharinum, assembly GCF_977018435.1. Taxonomy (NCBI): domain Eukaryota; kingdom Metazoa; phylum Arthropoda; class Insecta; order Zygentoma; family Lepismatidae; genus Lepisma; species Lepisma saccharinum. Next base: position 3,993,160 of record NC_139232.1, read on the forward strand.
GTAGTTCCTTATTTGAAAATGTAACCAAGTTGTAGTTCCTCATTTCGAAATGTAACTGAGTTGAAGTTCCTCATTTCAAAATGTAACTGAGTTGCATTTCCACATTTCAATAGCAACTGATAACTCGAAAAAGTAACTGTTATTATTATTTATAATTGTGTTGTAAATAACAGCTTACTTCCAACTGTTGCTTCTTTCTTAGCCATGGCGTAGCTATGCATGAACTCACTGGGCACGCACAACCAACTACACTTGAAATTTTGCCAAATTACTCTGCTCTAGGATTCTTGTACAGAGCAGTTGTAGCAGTTTTATTAAAATAATGCGTTCCGTACAACGAAAATGACAAACTTTTATTGATCCGTTCTTGTTGTCATGGAATGACACATATTGTATAGCATGCCCCTTATGTGGGAAACTCATTTTTTGAAATTGTAAAAAAATATTAATAGTTTCCCGAAATTGGTTATAAGTGGATAAAATGACACGCAAAACCATTTTGCATGTGAAAAAATGCAGGCCGCCACGGATGTCGGCTGATACTGTAGTTTAGTAGTTTTTTTGTATCATTTTCCTTTAACATTTGAAGGACTCGCTTTTTATTACAACGGTCAGAACATTTGTAAATTACGATGATCCATAATTGACGCCAAACGGTTTTTAATAAATGTCCGTCCCACTTCACAACATAACGATGTGATCCCATCCCATTATACCGGAAGTTCGACGAAAGCTTTGCTTTTCGCTTCTGCTGAACGAATTCGAAACACTTTACGGAACTGCTACATGGTGGCATTACGGTCGCAGTTTCCTTTCGCTCCAGCGTTGCCAGTGTGTGTGTAATTACACAAAATGTTTGCAATTTCGGTGCCTGTTATTTTGTGAGTAATGGAACGATGTGTGGGTTTTTGCAGATTGCTTAAAAATACAAAAATCTATAAAATTCTACATTCAATGTTATTTTTCTCTTTTACCGATCTAAATATTTTTCACATAATTAGAAATCTTCTACGAAACATGTACAATATTCGTTTCCTACTTCTCTCTCTCAGAATAATAGGCTTCTTTCTGTCGTTTCTAAATTACTAATTTAGCTTGCGCAAAGCAACAGATGTTGACGTAAATAGCGCAGGCAACTTCAACTGCACAATTTCACAAAGAACTAGGAGAGATTTACTGCGGTGCACAGTGGTCCAAATGCATGGAAAACATGGTCAAAATTTACTTTTTGGTCTATGACCTCAGAATGCAGATTTTTTTTATTAAACATATTCTATTATTTTAGGGAAGCAACACAATATTGGACAGTATTATGATGTTTTAATGCCAATTGCACTCACCATACAGTAAACCACGACTTATGCGTTGTTCAACGTATTTACAATTTCCATCTCGATCGGTTTCAACATCAGCCAGTGACTGGAGGAGACTTTTAAGGAAGTCTAATGCGTCGCTCTGAAGTGTCTATCTCACACTGCTCTGTGGAGATGACTGGATTTAAAGAGTCGAAGGATTACATGCATCATCTCCCCTCCCCTACCACCGAGAATGGGTCCGAGTATGGTTTTACGGATAATACTTCTTTATATGCTTGTTTCCGGCATCTTCAGCAGTCGAAATAATCGCTGGACCATGGACAAGTATCTTGTGAATTGAAGCTGGCATGTTGATAGAGCGAGAAGTGCAGCTCAATTTCCTGCTTGGTTCCCATCTCAAATTTCACCACGTCTAGGCCCAGCCCATAAGATAGTGCCTATAGGATAAAGGCCTATAGGATAGTGCATAAGCGCATATAACACTTTTCTGTGAGAGCCGTGATATCCCTTTTGAATTGAAGTCTGATCGGGCAGCAAAATTTGTCGGTGAAAGTCAAAGATTTTGTCAAATATAAACTTTTTCAAGTTTCTTACATTCATAGTGTATCTTGAGCTGCACAAGGGACGTGAAGAAATTGTCTGTATCTTGAAATCCCTCTTCTTTGGCCCTCTGCTTAATTGAAATTGCCAAGATGTCCATCCCAAGAACGGGCAAAAACTACTTTTGGATCCTGAAACTAGAAACATTATTCTAACATAAGATGGTTGAATCTTAACTTTAGCTTGTTTGAGTCGTTTTGTAACTCAACGAGAAGTATCGAAATAGAAGAAATCTATGGCTTTTAGCACCAACTTGAGTTCCGGCACATTAACAATTTAATACTTGATTAAACCAGATGACAAAAGTATCTCCTCATAATTAGAGCTTAAAACTAACAAAAAATTAGTTTCAAACCTCAATTGGCATCCGATAAATGTGACTACGTGGAAAAGTCCTTTCTGCAACAAACGAACATCATAGCCACACTTCAAGGGTTGCTAGGCAACTGACGGCGACACTTATTGTGTAACAAATAATAATAATAATAATAATCCGTTGCGCAACAGCCCATGAAGGGCCAAGGCATACCTACCGACTGCCAGTCTCCCTCCCACGCTTGACGTGCGTCACCTCTAAGCGTGGAGATCTTCAACCAGTATTGGAATAGTCGGGGGGTCAGCCCGACGTATCCCCAGCCGTTATAGTAGGTCTTCTCGACCGGATTACGCTCACTCATTCGGAGCTCCCCAATTTCCTCACGATGATGTAGGCCGAATACGTAGGCCGAATAAATTCCGACCAGAGCCGGATTCGAACCTACGGTTCGAACGATCTCAAGACGAGTGAACGCCTTAACCCGCTCGACTACGGAGGAGGACTTATTGTGTGGCTAGGTTTTGCATTCACTTGGACCACTGTGCGGTGTATTCCTTGAGCAGCGCCAAAACTTTATTTCTGGTTAAGCGTGACCATTCGTTTTAAAAAGAGATTTGTGTGGAAAAGAATTAATTGAAGTTACTGGTGCATAACAATAGCAAGTATATTGCAATATCATGTAGCAATTTAAGCTAAGTGATTACTCTTATTTTCATGTCTTTTATGTATTTATTAAATAAACATATGCCTACAATAAATGTGTTCTTTAACAGTAGCACTTGAAGTATTTAAAAAATAAGGCTATTTTTTGTCAATAAAATATATAACATGGCCATGTTTTTATTGGAGGAACGTGAAAAGTAGGGGTACGAGGGTAGAAAGTTTAGGTTGGGGTGGTGGTGAAAATCTCATCTTGAATCGGCCCTGCAAACATCGTGAGATCAAACTTCCAATTTCGTAAAATCTCGAGAGTTAAACTCGATAACATTTCAGAGTATTTTACCACCTACTCGGCATGCATTCTCATCTTGGCGATTGAGTGCCATGGAAGTGCAGAGAAGCGACATAAAATAAGAATTATACAAATGTAATAATGCATGTTTTCTGAAGGATATGCACTTGGGACCCTTGTAATTGATAGTGCATTGCGCTAACCACTCCGTCAGAGAGCCTAGCACATGTCAGCTTTGAATTACTGGGATTTAACATCTCTACTTAACTTCCACATACCCCTTTAAGACTTCCTGAAAAAACTAGAAACAATTACCGCGGTAAAAATGCAAGAATTCTTTCCCAAATTTGAATTATTTAAATGCCCTATTTTCTCCTAATTTTAGAATGGAAATTCCTTTCCTTGCTTCTGGGGCCTCCCCGATGGCGCAGTGGTAGCGTCGTAGCCTTATAATCAAGGGGTCCCGGGTGGAGGCACATGGTGGTTCGGATCCCACTTTAAACTGTAGGTCCGGTCCCGATTATCCTTACTTTGCATAAAGTGGTCTTAAAACAGCAAATCAATCCAATCCTTGCTTCTGGAAATTAAGCCTCACCTCAACAGCCATCCTGGTATGTAAAGGGTGACCCTTTTCCAAAGACACCCAATGTCAAACCCCCCTTCCTCGTAGTATACCATAGACTACATTTTGCAGACTAGCGAGACTCTGGCGTCTGGACTCACGATCAGTATAATCCTCCGTTGGATCCGTGTTGTGTGTTTCCCGTATGTGTTTGTGACTGTCGCTTCATCCATCTCATGTTATCACCATTCATCCTCAACTTCGCGATTAGCCAAAATTGACAGAAGAGCGAAATAAAATAAAGTAAATCAATCAATCAATTAATCGACAGTATCCCACTAACCATATTGTCGTTTAACGTGCGGAGTATGGGAACTTTTTCAATTTGAGTGTGTGCCTTCGGTGTATTTCGTGGTTAAGTCGCTGGCAACACTGCCTCGCTCGTTTTTTGTCTGTTCTATCTTGCTACGAGGATCAACTGCTGGGAAGGTAAGTACGAACGAACATTCTGATATTGTTTACATGTAAATTATTAGAATGCATTTAGTCTTCGTTTATTGAGTTTGTTGCTACTTCTGACGAACAAACGTATAATGTGTATACTGCGTGCTATTCTAGTGAAATGTTATCGTCACACAATACACATTTAGTTGTAGACTACATTTGAAAAGAACCTCGTTGTGTGTTCAGCAGCGTTGCTAACTTGTCAGCTACGAAAAGTGTTTTTCAAATCGTGAAATTATGCCAAAAATGCTCAATTGTGCTAGTACTTACTATTATTATGTTACTATTTTCAGATGGTTGTATTGTACCCCGCCCCAAAATCTATTTCTATTTTTGGTTTTACGTCGCTTTTGTGCATCGTGCGCTAATTATGACGATGAGGGCGAATGAAGAACTGTTGGTAAAACTTCGATAGCGTCCCAACACCTCTCACTAGTGTATCAACACCGCTAGCAGCACTGCATTTGGAGATTCAAGACAGAGATTTAGTAAAAGATCTAGGAACTATATTTTTTTCTTTCTTCTTGGGTTATTCAAACTTTTTTTGTTCCTTAAATGAATCACAATAATCATACTGATGGAAGATGACGAATAATATATAAAGTAAATATCAGGCTAACTCTTTGGGTCAAACACGGGAATTTGTCATTAAAATACGTGAGGCACTCATCAGGGATTTGCATTTGACGGATTATTAATTGAATCGGCTTCATATATAAAGCATTTTTAGTTTAAATTAATATTATCCATGTGTACATTTCGTTGGGATAATTGTGATGTCTGCTCATGTGACCATACTGAATTTTTCTACGTTCTACAACAGTGCTTAATTGACTTAATGGTAAAGTTATTATACTCGCACCATTGCAGGTCCAGATTTCTGAAGCATCTAATATTTCTGAATGCAATGCCTTTTTTGTAGATTTGTAATGATTAACTTCATATTACACTAGAATCAAAACTAAACCATAGCAATGATATTCAAACAATTAATTGTTTCCATGTTAAGTTTACTTTGATGAACATTGTTGTAAGTAGAAAGTTTGTCTATCATAAAAACGCTTCTCGCGAAAATGCTTCGGTTTTACTATAGGAAGATGCGTTTATGAGATCGTAGTGTCCCTGGTTCAGTTTGCTCTTAGGTTTGAAATGCGTCCATTGCTGAAATAGAGATATGGGAACTTATATTTTTACTTTATCAGCACCTTTTTCCTTTTAGTTCAACCATTACTATTTGTAGAAGGGGCGACTGGAGATTGTGCTAGATTTGCCTGTTATATCAAACACAGAGTGCTAGGTGCCAGCAAGGGTTAAATTATGCTTGTTTTGCAACATGATGCTAGGGTTGGCATACGTTTGTAGCCAATTGCAAGAAACATCGCAAGTGAAATTACGAAATGTAACCGGGTACATGATGTTGTCATCACTTCGCATGTCGCTGCTAAACACTAAGGAATTGTTACTTGTTTTATGTAAAATTGAGCAAAATCAATATGAAATCCGGCATCGTCGAGCAGCTGGCGTGCGAACGTTTAACTGTTGCCAACCCGAACATTTTAGACCAAAGTCTTGATTATGTTACGGTAGATTTGGGTGGAGCAGACCGGTGGAATTGCTAGATTTGTTTCGTAGTTGGGGTGGGCAGAATAAGCAGATGAGACACCTAGATTATCTTGGAAGAAATTATTCAAAATAATATTTGGTTCGTTGTTTGTTTTGGTGTTTTAAGTCCAGTTTATACACAGAAAGGCTAATTGGGACTGGAACTACAGTTTAAAGTGGGTTTCGAACCACTATGTGTCTCCACCGGGTATCGAACCCGGGACCCCTTGATTACATGGCGATAACGCTACTACTGCGCCATCGGGGAGGCTTAAACATAACATTTATTAACTCTTTACTTCCATGTATCAAATAGTTAATCCGAATCCTATTGCTTCAAACACTTGCAGGCCTGTTCACCACTTTGCCCATACTTAAATTCTGTGAAACCTATTTTTAAATAACAATGAATAACCTTCTCCCACCATCGGAATGTGGAGGCCGTGAGGATCCCCCCCCCCCATAATGTTCTATGTGCACAATTCCACTGTGTGGGGCAAATTCAACAGTTAATGTCGCTTATATTAAAAAAAAAACTAGCTGATTACCCGGCGTTGCCCGGGTATTTATTTCTTGTATATTATTATTATTGCTTTATTTTATATCTTGTATTAGACATGAAAATTATGAATTCTAACTATAGTGTAAAATGTAATTAATATTAAATGTGATCGTGAATGTCACCAATTAGCCTAGCGACTCCGAAAACTATGGATTCGACACTGATCTAGGTCATTTGTGGCATTTTTTTTCACCCCCTCTCACCGCCCCCCACCCCCAATGCTGATAGGTGATGAACTTGAAGTTGAACCGCATTGGGAGTGTCACGAAAATTATGGATTCCATTCGCAACACAGCCTCAAAGTTAGACAACCCGAGAAACACTATCGTTGTGCGGATTTCATAGAGTCACTGATGACTGTTTGTGCGGAATTTAATATCGGTGGTTCTCGATTATTTTTACATGTCACGCCTTCCCACCCACATCCCTAGAGATACCAGGGGTGTCTTACCCCCCAGTAAGGCAAAGACACCCCTAGGGGTGCCAGGGGTGTCTTACCCCCACATTAAGGCAAAGTGTCCAAATACCGTCCCCCTAAGCCAAATCTTCAATTCTGAAAATTTGTTTAAAGTTAGAAATAATTCAACAACTGATTGAAGCAACTCAACTCCATACCTACTAGTGCTGATGGTGTGATTCTACTAAATAAATAATGAAAGGAATGCAAATTTTGATTTTTCAAAAAAGGTGTCCAAATTCCGTCCTCCCTTTCCAGTTATTATCTACTCATTTATTTTATATGGAATTTGATTAAAATAGTGTTAAAGTCTCTTGTAATAAATTTGTTGAGATGATATCATGTTTATACATTTTTATACTTAAGTTACATATTTTTACCCATCCAGACAAAAATCGCAACCAAAGGTTTTGACTTTTCTTGAAGATGAACACATCTCGTGGCACCACTGGAAGCATTTCGAACACTTTGCCCATTTCTCCCCTCGCTTGTCTTGGGAAAAACGCTTTCCACAATTGGGACATGACGCATCTTCATCGCTTGAACTATCCTCGTAATCGGTGGACACCAGTGAAACATGCGTTTCATCCCCAGAGTCGCTTTAACTTGAGTCATATTTCTTTGTTTTCTTTTTGGGAGGATTTTGTCGATGATGTTCCAAGCTGATCTTTATCTTCAATGATGAGACGTTTCTTGGCCTTTGATTGGGACTGTTTCTTCTGACGCTCTTCCGCCATTGTTTCTTTTCCATACATGCTTTTAGAGACATCTTATGTGGACTTCCTGTTACCAAGAACGAGATCCCGGCTCTAGAAGATGTGTAAATTTATTACTTCTCTTGCCAGCTGCACAATTAAACAACTCTGCAAAGTCTCCGTAAATCTTTTTGAACTCTGCAAAAATTTGAAGATAGAGATAGAGAATTTAAAAGCAGAGAATAATATGGAAAGCTCAAACATTTTTTAGCGTAATTGCTTGCTATAATGATAGTGGTGGATTACTGGAACTTCCTGGATGTCTCTTGTACTGACCACTTGAGGTGGAGCTCGAGCATTCTGGTTGTCATCATTCCCACCATTGTCAGGCACCTCTGGCTTTTCAAGTTGTCTGGCTATGAAGTCATGCTCCTAAAAGACATCGGGATCAAACGGATGAATTCCAGTTTTCCTAAATCCATTGACGGCGTTTCAAGAGTAGCAGCACGAAGGTACGCTTCACAGAACAAACTGGATACTTGTAGTTTCCTCAGAATTCTGTTTGGGTTAGAGGCCAACCATTGCTCTATAGCCTTTGCATATAGAGTTTTCAGAGGAAACATAAATGCTACATCCAAAGGCTGTAGCTTGTCTGTTGAGTGAGGAGGAGGCACGTGCCCCCTCGGACCCCCGCTGGCGCCACCCTTGATGTTATTCTTAGACTTCTTATTTTCTTCATAGAACTTTAAGATTAATATATACTTTTTATTAATTAGCATTAATTTTATTTTCAAAAATAAGGCATAGAAGTGTTAAACACATTATAAAAAGGTCGACAAGTGATCATACATCAATCGAAACTAGTCTAAGTGGTCAGGGAAAAAATAAAATATATCACAAGATAGATACGTAATGTGGGTCCTAAATCCGTCCCCGGGACGGATTTGAGAATCTCAAAGGGGACGGATTTAGGACTCCAGTTATAACAACAATAGCGAATGCTCCTGACCAAACGACTACAGCTGCGTGGCTGTGACAACTGGAACTCAATGGTAAAGTACTAATCTATAATTATTAATCACTAAATGATGAAAAACGTACCGCGAGGCGTCAATATAACTGTTTCAACTTGATTTCACACTGTGGCAAGCTTTCAGACAAACTATTTTTGAAAAATTAAAGCGTGAATGAACAGAACAAAGCAACTACGTCACTGCCAGTAGGCAACTGAATGGTTCTGAAGATTTTCCTGCTGCTCTCACAAGATGGCAACACTTTCCATGCAAGTTAAAGAGGGGGACGAATTTAGGGCAGGGGACGGATTTCGGGCACTTTACCTTATTTCCAGGTTCCAAGTGATACGCGTACCAAGTTTGGTTGAAACGCTCCAGGTGTTCGAGAGTTATTGCTGAACACACACACACACACATACACACATACTTCCATTTTTATATAGAGAAATATTCCATTTTACAAACGTGTTATTGTGCATGATTGCGAATGTGCGAAATTTCTGTACCCATGCCTCTCTCTCACTACTGCCGCTAGGAAGTGGACATTTTTTGTATGACTTATGAAAATTATATTGTTTACGAACGTTTTCAGTTGTTTTTAGCTCGTGGGAATATGTTACAGTGAAGCAATGTGTAGTTTTATGTGGTGCTATTGCGATTGTATATATGTTATTTGTCGTACAGAGGGTCAAGGGTATAAATAAATAAATAAATAGATAAAGTTTTCTATCGCATAGTTTCCAACTTAGCGACACTTTTTATTTATTTCTTTATTTTTATTTAATAAAAGATTCCAAATACAGCGTTAGCCATTTTACGTTGGAACGTATTGAAAGCAGAAAATAACTTAGACAGATCAACATTTCTGTACAGTGGGTAAATTGTCTCCATTTTCACTCATTCTGTTTTCCGCAACGTGTGGTTGAAGAATTGAAACCTCTGCTGCAAATGAAGCAAAATTCAATTTCCTGAAAACACATAAAATAAAGAATGAAATAGATTGAAAATAGGAATGTCTAATTTGCCTTGTACTACATTACACTTGGCTATGAATGCTCGCAGATGCGACGACTTGCGTCGGGGGAGCAAGGCACTTTCTGCCCCCACCCCAAAAATCACGTAGAAATGTTTATGCCGATCTTACTCCCAAACAATTTAACTTGCCCCCCACCGCCAATTTATCTTAAGTTGGCGCTTCTGAATGCTAGTAATCAAGTTAGCAACTAATTCGCTGTACTTTACACATAAAAATGTCTTGTTAGTAGAAGGAAATAAACAGCAACAGTCTCACTTATGTAGCCATGAAATAAATAAAGGGATAGAGGTACACAAAATAACTGCTTAAAATGCGAAAAATTATCCTTATACTGTATTGTGTCGTTGAAGCTATGTCGATGGACCATCGTTCCTACGTTTCAGTAGTCCACTTGGACGATGTCGAGTCACACATCGCAGAAACTGCCTGTCCACCGAGATCCCCAGATTTGACAACATTAGACTTTTTGCATGGGGCTTCATTAAAGATGTTGTGCACAGGAGGAAAGTTTACGATTTGCTTGATTTGAGACATCAGACATCGTATCGCTGAAGCGCCTCAAATGCTCAACCCTTGGCACAAGCTTGCGTATCGTTTGGATATCTGTCAAGCTAAAAATGGTGCCCACATTGAGGTGTATCTGTACAAGCATGCATTAAAACTTTCCGAGTTACGTTGTACAAAACCGGGACAAGAATGTGAATAAACTCCACAGATGCTAAAATATATGTGTGTATTTTTGTATACCTCTAGCCCGGACACCCTGTATTTTCTGTCACAAACTGCCGTTAATTTCCAAAAATAAAATATTCGTTTGTGAACTGCTTTTGTTTTGGGGAGTGATCAGAAATATTCCAAATAACTGAAGTTTATTATCTTCACGGTTGGACTTCATATGATAATCATGGCACTTGGTGTGTTCTTAGTGAGATAAGGAGCGCTTAAATGCATCACGAACATCTGTCGCCTTAATGCAAAATGGTTGTCGCTTCCCCAAGTGCAACAAGTGCCAGCGGATGTGAAGTTTGTAATAGAGAGGTAATATCGTTCTCTCCGCGTGTCTATTTTGACTCACGGTTGTGTTTGCGCACGAAACGATTCGGATTATTTGTGTTTGCGCTGAGTCAACCAAATATTATCTTAACAACCAAAATGCAGCGGTGTTAAGACTTATCCCGCATCCATTACCGAATCGATAAATCATGTTTGGTTTGTTTCTCGCTTATCTGTATTCTACTACAACACAGGGTGTTTCGTAAAGAGTGGACTTTTTTAATGTTTATTTATTTACTGACCCAGAGCTGAGACAAGTATCGAATTGCAGAAGCTAAAACCATCATATACATTTACAACATGTATTCATTGATTGCTTTATTTCCGCTTAGTCAGACATTACACAACTACAATTTGTACAATGATACTGAATAGGTAAACTATATGTTTCTAAAGACGTAAATTAATAAAGATCAGTGTACGTACATATTGCCTCAAGATGCGAAATGAGACATGTATAATGTGACAATGCTTTATTACCATTAAAAGATATTAAAACTTTATAGGTATTAAATGGCAATGGGGAATAGAGAAACAATTACAAAATTATTACAGATAATAATTTCAAGAATAACAGCAAACATTAATGAGAATGGATTAGATATAAAAAGATACGCGTTAAAACCTGTTATATAAAAGATTGTTGCTTAAGGCTTATTGAAGAAATCATATGTGATAGGTTCGGAGTGAAGGACATGGTAATGTAGATTAATATAAGTTGCACAAGATAAAAACCAGACGGTGAACAATTAACATATTTAATATAAACTGGACGTTATGTCCGAAACATTCAAATACATTGAGCCCATGATGTAGCAAGCAGCACACAGAATACATCTGCTTATGATTTATCTTCTTCTGGCCGTAAAGACCATACCTTGTAGCCATATGCTTAATACCTAGACCGTATCATCCCTCCAGGTGTCCCATTAAAAAAAAAAATCAGGTATGCTGATGACCGTATCGATCTGGTGGGCGGCGAATCCTGGTAGACCTTCTCGGAGACGAGTGAGGTGTGCTAGGACCTGGTCCTGGGTATCCGGCTCTGCCTGGGGTAGGTTCTGGTACTGTCCCACCGGGATTTGTTGAATTTCTATTTGGTATTGTAACGTTGAAGTCGTCGTTATCTGCAGTGTCACGTGAAACACGTCTCTTCAACCACCTGGGATGTACCACTCGTTTGATTCCATCTTCCAACATTATCTCGTAGAGGATACTATCTCCAATTCGACGAATGACAACTCCTGGGATGTAATTTGGAGTACCGTGCTTAGGTGATTGAACCCAAACTGCTGAGTTGATGGCGAAAGTACCATATCTCGATGAAGAATCGTTCTGAAACTTTGCTGACTTCCTCGGCTTGAACGGAGATTCACTCGACAGAGGCAGATTGTTTGGTTCCCACCAAAATCTGGGTCAGTGTTTCAAGACCGAAAGTGCTGGCAGGCTTCCTTTTCCACCCAGTCGCGTGTTCCGAAGGATGAAAAGAAGGTTGGCGATCCCCATATCAAGTTCAAGCGTGCTCAGATTGGGTTTGTCAGTTATAAGCTTGACAAGAGCGGTTTTGACAGTACGAACGTATCGTTCGGCTAAGCCGTTGCTAGGGCTGTGATAAGGTGGTGAAGTAACATGTTTGATACCATTCTTAAGGCAAAAGTTACGAAATTCGAGAGAAGTGAACGTTGGGCCGTTGTCGGATACGATAGTATTTGGTATCCCTAGCGTGGCGCAAGATTGCATAAGCCAGCGGATAGTTTCCTTTGTGTCCAATGTGTGTACAGGCCATACTTCTGTCCACTTGCTGAAGGCGTCTACTATCAGTAGGAACTTACGCCCTGCAAAGAAAAAATTGTCTATATGCCATCTCTCGTTCACGTACGAAGCAAGAGGCCATGAAGAATCGGGTCCGTTGCGGACCTTAGGAGCATTAGCTCGGCATGTATTGCAGCTCGCTACAAAATCCGTAATCTCTGTTGACATGCCTGGCCACCAAAATCTGGAAAGACACAACTCTTTCATACGAGTTGAACCTATGTGTCCATCGTGTAAAGCTCTAAGAACTTCATTCCGTTTAACTGTGGGAATGATAAGTCTACCCGACCACATGAGCGTTCCCTGCTCGTACGTTAGGTGAGCTCTTCTTTCGAAGAAAGGTGCGAGCTTCTTCCGTTCGGTAGACGTGTCGAGTTGATCCGACCAACCATTTACTACACAGGACACAACTAATGAGAGCAGTGGGTCTTCTGAAGTGGCGTTCTGTATTGAGTCTCGAGAAAGAGGAGCTACAACGTCTTCAATGGACCCGAAATATGCATGAAGTTCTTCTTCCCCAGCTGGTATTGCGTCACGTGTTTGCGTAGGCAACCTGCTTAGCATGTCAGCTACTTCCACCTTGCTGGAATGAATTATATTATATCGGTATGAAGATAAAAGTAGAGCCCATCTCATCAATCTATTGGATGAATGTTTTGAAATGGCTCGATCCGGAGAAAATATAAACTTTACAGCACGTGCGTCTGTAACAATCTCGAACTTGGATCCGAGTAAAAATTTGTGAAATCGCTTGATACCGTGAACTATGGCTAGAGCTTCTCTCTCTACCTGGGAGTATCTCCGCTCCGTCTCACTGAAGGTGGTAGAAGAGCAGGCGATAGTCTGTAGACCCCTTTCAACTCGATGACACAATTGCGCGCCACAGCCGAAAGGAGAGCCATCAGTGATAAGTACAACTGGCTTCGTTGGGTCGAAAGGCACAATAGGATTTAAGGATTTACCTGTCAAAGTTCCGCCATGATGCTGTCGAACTCGTGTTGACAGTTCTCCTCCCAGTTCCAAGAGACGTTTTTCTTGAGTAAAGAAAGCAAAAAGTGAAGTTTCGAAGCTAAGTTGGGTACAAACGTTCGATGAAAGTTGATCATCCCGATGAAGGAACGTAATTGTGATTTGTCTTGAGGGGGTGGAGAATTTAGGATGGCCTCCAAGTTCTTGTCTGACGGCCGTATACCATTGATGTCAATCTTGTATCCTAGGTACTCGATAGATGAGGTTAGGAATTGGCTTTTGCTGGCGCTCGCTTTGACATTGTGTTTGGCCAGACGATTCAGGACATCACACGTGCGTGTGAAGCATTCTAGCAATGTTTCACCTCCGATGATGACTTTCTTTCATTTGCCACATTCTGGGCGAGACAGTGTTGATCAAAACGCATGAAATAACTCTCGATATCTTCATTTTCTTCAGCAAATTCGCTGAATGTAATGTTGAGAGCCATGTTATCGAAACTTCAAATTACATTAACTGATAGAAATAACTGGAAAATATAAAAGTTACGATGTGTAACTGAAACTTGCTTTCGCTTAAGCGTGAACAAAATTAGCAAACTGAATGTTACCTGTAAAACACCGTCTTGTTGATTTGCTACATGAAATCGTACTTGTCACTATCCCGTGCCGATAAAGTCATGAAGTTATCCTGACGATATGACTAGAATCCATCAAATATTCTATTCACTGTCAATCCTCTGTTCACTGTCCGCAGCGCCAAATTGATAGGTTCGGAGTGAAGGACATGATAATATAGATTAATATAAGTTGCACAAGATAAAAACCAGACGGTGAACAATTAACATATTTAATATAAACTGGACGTTATGTCCGAAACATTCAAATACATTGAACCCATGATATAGCAAGCAGTACACAGAATACATCTGCTTATGATTTATCTTCTTCTGGCCGTAAAGACCATACCTTGTAGCCATATGCTTAATACCTAGACCGTATCAATATGTCAGAAAATCATTTATGCTGTGAAACAAATTTGACATCATGATTTAACGTAAAACAATCTGAAATTGTGTTAGTTTATGGATCAAAAATCCTTGAGGAATCTTGTGAGCTAGTGAATTTTAAGTCTTGATTATGCGAACTGTGCTGAAATGGACATTATATTGATTTCTGTGCTATGGCTGTGTATATCTCTATTTTTAGAAAACATGCACAGTACACAAACACTGTAGGCTGTGGATAACTACACATTGTGACAACATGAAATTTTCAACACACGTTTATTTTTGCTGGAATTACCACGACAGAATGTACGCACGTTTGATCATATGACAAACGTTACTTTGTTCTTTCGACTTGACTGTTTGTGAAATATACCTTCGTATAGCTCTCACTTGTGTGCATTTTTGCGTATTTTAAGCCCAGATTTTGGCTTTAGATGAACAAAACACATCTGACGTACGTCAGGGTTCATGAATTAATTTATTCTTAACAAGGAAAAATATAAATAAATAACACCGTTTCTGTGTCTACTAATATTAGAGACTACAGTAAAACCTTAAATTGCGAAGAGTTTTCAAAGTGTTTCAGTTCGATTCAACTAGTTGCCATCTTTAGCTATGTTTGATTAGACGCAGTTGAAAAATTTTCCCTTTTTTGAATCTGAATAATATGTAATATTATATAAACCGTATCGGTGAGAGTCTTGGCCACTAAATTATGCATCATGTCATCATTATTCATCTTCATCTTCGGGATTAACTTGGGAAAAACAAGTAAAACAAATTTCTATGCGGTGAAGCTACAGATAAACGTATCATTACACCTTTATCTAGGTGAAACTCTGTATTTTGCGAACATTTACTTGACACAACGAACATTTCAAATTGTGCTCCCCTGTGCATAGCATCACGCCATGAAGGCGTATAGGGGGTTTGGGGGTAACACCCCATACTTTCTTGATTGTTTTTTCTTGATCCGGTCGTGAGTGGGGGTGATGTGATCAGCATCACGCCCCTGACCGCCTTTACCCCTCAAGGTACGGTTTCCCCCAGGTATCCATGTTATTCGACGCTGGGTGGGCGCCGGGGCCGCTTCCAATGTTAGAAAAGTTCCCGGATTTGAACCGGCCGGGGGTCGAACCCGGGACCTTTAGTGTGGTAGTCAGACGAATTTCAAATTGTGTGTAAGTTATTTTTGTCTCGATTTGGAAAGTGTGTTATTTGGAAAGTGTGTTATGTACAGGGTGAGCCAAAAGTCCCATTGCCTCGCAGGTACTTAGTGGTTGTATTTCTAAAAAGTAGTAGTAGTAGTGTGCAGATACCTGTGGAGTATAGAAAATCTCCACGTATTTGAGGAGGTGGAAAAGAACCCTCCCCATGTTATGCTTTGGGCTGCAATGTCAGCAACATCACTTTTCGGTCCATATTTCTTTCAGGGTCCTGTCAACGGTGAAACCTATCTCACCATGTTACGAGACTGGTTTGTCCCTCAACTGCAAGCCGAAGGACTTATCGATCTCATCTGGTTTCAGCCCATTGTTCGATTGCCGTGCGAGAATATCTTAATGGTGTTTCGTAACAGATGGATTGGACGTGGTTCTCCCCACAGTTACCAGCACCTCTGAACTGACCTCCGAGAAGTCCCGATCTTTCATCGTGTAATAATGCATTGTGGGGTTATATCAAACAGCAAGTTGCCGGCACGCGTTACCACACAATGAAAGAAGCCGTTCGGCATGCATTTGCCACGATCACTCGCACAATGCTGCGTAGAATTTCACACCGTACCTGGAGGCGCATAATTCTCTGTTATGAAAATGATGGTGTCCACACACACATTCTGGACTAAATTGTTGTCTGTAACCTCCTCAACTAACATGTCTCGTTTCTTATCATACTCTATTTACTTCATATCCATAACCTTCCCTCGTCGGAAAATACATAGGGGGTAATGGGACTTTTGGCTCACCCTGTGCACGTGTGTTCGTGTGTGTGTGTGTTAATGTGTCTTTCATGGTATTCTGTCTTAATTTATTTTTTCTCATTTACGTTATATTCATTCATGTTTGATTGTAGTGTTATAAGCATATGTACTGTAACTTTTAATTTCCAGAGTTAAATGGTAGAGCAGCCTAAGGCTGAACCTCGCTCTGTAGCAAAGGAAAAGACTTTTCTATTCTATTCTCAGACACTTAAAATGACCAGAGCACCAAGATGCGAAAGGTTCTCTGACGAATAAAATAATGTTTTTGGCACCCTTAGACTAAACTAAGGACATCAAGCGATTCCTAGGGAAAACCCAAGGGTGTAACGGTATCGCTGTCGCTTTGTAATCAAGGGATCCCGGGTTCGATTCCAGGTGGAAGCGCATCGTGATTCGAGTCCCAATTTAAACTGTAGTTCCAGTGCCGATTAGCCTATCTGTACACAAAGCGAACTTCAAACAAACTTTGTCGACTGATCAAGCGTCTCCTCGTGCATATAATGATGTGCGTGTGGTAAAGATTGAAAAAAATCTTGACACAGTAAAATATTGATATTCTTTCGTTTTGTCATTGTTGTCAAGGTGATGTAATATGGTGTGAGTAGTAAAATTAGACTATGCGAAATGAAGTTAGTTGATTTCTTATTGCAAAATATTATTCAAACGAATTGCCTGCACTGGGGAGAGTTGAAAATCGATACAGTGGGAAAATGTTTTATCGTTGATACACTGCATGCGCGCTTGACTTACAAACCTGAGCAATTGATGTCACCGGAATCGTACATTCATCCCATATTTTTATGCTGTGTCTGTGTTAAATACAACTGCCGATCTAGGAAGAATAGGTTGAATTTGATTGATTCAGTGTGTGTTTTCAGTCCACTTGTACAGTAATGCTAATCTTGACTGGACCTACAGTTGAAATGGGGTCCGGACAACTATATGCCTCCACCGGGACACCTTGATTAAAGGAAGAATAGGAAAACGTTGATTGATGCAAATGAAGTAAATTTGTATTTAGTTTTTTTTAGAATTGTAGTAAATTCTCCAGTATATTTAGAATGGCTTGTAACGCTAGCATAAGACCCCTTTGTAGGAGTGGTTAGAAGAGTGTGCTACGATGGCAGGGGTCCCGTGTTCGATTCCCGGCCTGAACGTTGCTGCTCTTTGTGAGCGTCCGTTATGATGTGCATAATATCATCACTCATCCTCATCTTCGCGATCAAATCAAATCACAATAGACTTCTCACATATTTTGTCATTCGCTCTTGAAGGTCTTTTGTCCTAGATGAATTTCCAGCTTAATAAAAAGGTGCAAATCACTAAGGGCTAAAGTCATGACACAGCGATCGATGTTCAAAATATTAACCTTGCATTCACATTTCCGCAGATGTTCCTGTGACCAACGTGTAGCGTGAGTACGATACACGGAAACCATTTCAGCACATACAATTTTCACCATTTCAGCACGGATATCAGCGTCGTTCGTTTTACCTTTCGAGTAATATCACGAGAGTTAGAAACGAGTGACAAGCGTGTGGACACTATTGAATCACCAACACTTCATAAGGAGTTTCTCCGATGGTGTGCCGTTACCGCTGTCACCTTGTAATCAAGGGGGCCTCGGATTCGACCCCTGGTGTTTCGCATCCCACCTGAAACTGTAGATTGAGTCCCGATTAGTCAATCTGATCGTGAAATGCACTTAAAACAAACTTTGACAAATTCTTCAGGTTTCAGGCTGCAGTTTTTTTTCGCAACGACCAAACAAAACATCTTCAAAATACACGAAATTCTCTCACCTTTCGCGAGATTTACATCAGTGAAGCTCACATTGTGACTGACCCTCGTACAACACTACTTAAATTGCTCTATTATTTTGCAATAATATATCATGAACAGCGGAAAGTATAGTGGAATCCCTTTATCCAACTTGTTACATTAGCCAGTGGCTATTGGAATGCACAAGGAAATTTCTAATAACATGGGGAAAACGGAGAGTGTGCGCAAGCATTTAAAGTAAGGCAAAGCGGGAACGTGCAAAAATCTGAAAAATTGTACTCCCTCTGTCCCATAATTATTGTCCGGTACACCTTTGTTGGATGTCTCATAATATTTGCCCGATATTCAAACTGTGACATTGGTGTATACAGAAGAAGAACATGAGTTGCTGTTTTTAAGTCCACTTTATGCACAGTAAGGCTTATCGGGACTGGACCTACAGTTTAAAGTAGGATCCGAACCACTTGTGCCTCCACCGGGTATCGAACCCGGGACCCCTTGATTACAAGGCAATGGCGCTACCACTGCGCCATGGAGGAGGCCCTAAGAAGAACATGAAACACGGAAATGAGTCATACAACTTTATTACTCAAGGATCAGTACAAATTGTGCTTTTCATCTTCCTCTTCGTCTGTCATTCCTGTACTACCATTTTGGCATACGGGACTGTAATTATGGGACAGAGGGAGTAGATGGTAGAACAACTTAGATTGTGCTTTTCAACCCATATTTATTTCTTCTGTCCATATATGCCTCTCTAAGTAGCGCTGTTCGTCTTAAATTTGTCCAGAGATATATTTTGTTACGTACTATTGTTGAGACGTACAGTCACGGACACTTGTGGGTTGTAATAACCCCATTGACATGGAATGTTACAACCGAGAATTGTCCGTGACTGTACCATTAGAAAATGCATTATGTTGAATAACATCCACAAGCAACACCCAAGTGCATACTACCTGTTGATATTATATCAACCTCATTCCTTCAATATTAAGAACTGGAATTTGAATAGAGAGGGTGGAAGGGATGACTTTCGCCATGAACCCAAATGACGACCTCTTTTCCGTGTAGTACACCCTGGACCTCATTCTTGCAGACTAAAGAGGCTGTGGCGTCTGGACACAGCCAGTATAATCTTCTGTGTCTTGCCCATATTTGCTTGTGACCATCTCAATTTATCCTCATCGTCGCGATTATACTGATCGCAAGCCCAACTGGCGGCTGACCTAGTTTTTGCTACATAGGTGTATCTGTCCACTAATCATTCTCGGGGGTGTGTGCCTCGATGAGTGTCATCAACCTCAGTTGGCAAGTAAAAGCTGCAGGGGTAACATCGCTTTCCCGTTACAACGTTCAAGCGTGCGTCTGTTTTTATTGGCTTGTTTGTACAGTATTTGGGTGTTTTGTGTACTAATTTTTCGTGCTTTGTGTACTATTTTACAACTTTCATCCAGTAACTATGCTGATCAAATCTATCTCTCCCTCCCTGGTTGACAGTACATTTGGCAACATGCTGCATATCCGACACTCATTTGTTTTGTCCCGCCAGGAACTTTCGGTGCCTTGTGACTCCAAATTGCCCGATTTCAGTCGAAGAGAATTCAACTGATCGCTGATTCGTTGTTTCCCAGCCGCCATGTTGGGATTGCGAGCGGTGTAGCCAAACGATCTTCCATCAGAAGAAATGTTTGTAAATCTGTAAAAAAGTTTGTTCAAGTTTGTGTTATTTTATTATTACTTTTTCATATTGTTGACAAATTCAGTGTAAATTGACCATCTGTGCTATAGCTGGAATTTTCTCAAAAAATAAACGTTGAGCGACGTAAAATAATTAAACCAATAGAGAATATGTAAAAACAGTCCATTTCTCTAACACCCTTCGAACTGGTATATTGCTCAGAAATTGAATTGATGGTATGAAACAAATTTTCATCTTGCCTCATGAAGCAACATTCATTGTTGCCATGGCAACCACATTCAGTATCAGTTCGACACGTTCAGTGAATATCCGAGAAGAATTTCAGTTCTTTGTAAAATAAACTAACACCCACTGAGAATCCTGCGAAGAACGCTTAGCAGAGGGAACCAAGATAATTAAGTGCATTTCTATGTTTTCGAATCAACTTAGCTTTAAAAGACCCATATAGATTGCATGGTGTTACTAAAAGAAATCGACCTGTTAACACAGTTTCTTGGGAAATAAAAATTCTGACTCACTTGGTGAATGTCTTGGCATTGCTTGGGTTTTAGTTGGAGATTTCAATTGTTGCAGTTTCTATTGTTCGAATCCCTGGTTGTTGGATGGAAACCAAGAAGCTAATTTCCTGTTGGATTGACATTTTGCTCTCTGCAGAACCTGGTGATTGTTGCTTCTGTGGCGAACTTTCTTTGTAGCAATGAGACGACAGACGTCATGGTGCAGTTTTTACGGTTATTTATTTATTATGTTTTTAAAAGATGATGATTTTGCAAGTCAATTGAATCTTTGGATCTGATAATTCACAGCATTTTATGTAGATTGAATTGTTTCGATCCGATCCGTGATCTTGGCGCTTTTGCATGTTTGGAAGTGTCCGTAACATTTGTTGCCCTGCCTTCTTATTTTGTTTTAATGGTCGTTTTTCATGTCCTGTTTTGTGTTTTCATTGCTATATGTCGATTTTCCCATTCGCACAACTGTCTTGGTATACTGGGCAAATGAGATTATAATTATGAATTAGGGCTTGCTTATATATGGCTACACTTTGTCCCATTTATCTCTGGAGCAGGCGAACGTAAACAAGTATCTGTGCAAGTAGTGACACTCCATCAATGAACACTTGAGCGGAACAGGATTGCGTGGGGGGAGGGGGAGCGACTGCAGTTACCAGTCTTTCCAGCAGGGTGTACTGCTTCGCTATGTCCACTCGATTTCCAACCTTCTCTGCCGTTATGCGCGGCCTTGCTACAGAGATACCTGAGACAGGATATAGGTATCTAGATCTGATTATAATCTATTAATTTGGTAATTATAAACTTATATTTCACCGTATGTGGGCTCTGTTCTGATTCGATGATCAACGGTGACGCTGCTTGACTTTTCGTGCATGGTTTTACTGTATGTAATCGGTGTTTTAAGTCTTCGCATTTTATAAGTCCTTCTTCTAGGATCCCGTTGGCCGAAGTTGTGAATGATAGGATTCGGATGATGGGGTTGTTTTGTCCAGAATTTGAGTTTTTACCCTTTCTATGAAGTCATGTACGATCTAATTTGGATGTTGGGGACGCATCTGTCTGCTCCAGATATTATTCTCATGTCTTTGTTTTGCACGCTTTGTAATGATTTCTGGTAAGATGGTGCATTGTGTTGTCACACTACGCATACATGTAATGTGTAATAATTGTCCTAACCATCACATTAAATAATGTTATCCTGTTTTTCATTGTTAGTGCGGAATTTTTAAATAGTCCCAGACGCGTATTTATTTTTAGTAGTATTTGTTGTAACAAATGATTCCCTTTTTTCTGTTACAATGGACATTTCAATGCTTCTCCGTTTTTCACACAAAATAGGTTACCCAGAAATACCTTACCCGGAGAGAGCTTTCAAACAATTTTCACTGCATTCACTTTATCCAATGTGAGCAAGCGAGTTAGTTATATTTCGATCTAAACGACGAATTCATTTGACAGATTTACAACTTAACACAAGAACTTAACAACAGAAGCCACAAAGATACAAGATCGAAAAGATTATCTTTTTTGTAGTGGTTTGACGAAAAGTGAGTAGATATCTAATCCGCTCTGAAATAACTATATTTCTTTATGTTTAAGATCATCAGTCTTTATGGTGAAGAACTAAAGATATTGGGCGTGAATGTGCATATATTTAGCTTCCATATGTGAAACAGAGTTCCTATTTCCTATAAACATGTTTGTGTTGGGGATTCAATAAGGTTTTTTTTTTCTTTTTGACTTTGGTTATTTTACTCCACTCTTCTATCTGTGTAGGATAATCGTGACATTGAGGACTTTCATTGAATAATGATGCTGATAACGAAGCACAGAGGTCTACGCTACACTCAGGATTCGAACCTAGGACTCTTGCTTCGTAGAGGGCGATGCTAACCACTCTGCAATTGAGTCTGGTTCCAGCATGACGAGTGCTTTAGTGCCTTCTGTCCAGGAAGACACATGATTGATTTATTTGCCATGGTTTTTCTGTTACTTTTGGCTAATCACGACGACGACGATGAGTTATGATATGATGAAATTGATGAAGTGACACTCGCAAAGAACGCCCGTGCGCAGGCCGGGATTCGAACCTGGCACCCCTGGAGTCGTAGCGCGCTGTGCGTACCACTCCGTCACACAGAAAGACATATTAGGGTTTAGAACGGGGTGGGGGTGACTTTATACTTGTTCACAAACATACTTTCTTGTTTTGGCACTTGGCAAGTCTTGCATGTCTTCGTAAGGATGGAAAAGATACCCATTCGTCTTCCCGGAATGTTGTAATATTGTACTTATAATTTTACAAATCTTTATATTTTTTTCGATTTATGATCTTATAATTATGATCACTTCCACCCTCATTGTGACACTCTTGGTTTGATTTTTGTGGAGGAGTGGCTAGCATAGCGCTCGCGTTACGACTCCACGGGTTCCTGCTTGGAATCCCGGCCTGGCCATGCGTGTTCTTTATTAGTGTTTATTCATTAATTTCATCATATCATCGGTCATCATCATCATCGTCGCGATTTGCCAAAAATGAAAGAAAAGCGAAGTAAAATAAAACAAATCAACAACAACAACAAGTTTTTTAACGTCGCTGTTCTGCCACTTTTGGCTAATCGCTACGATGAGTATGAGTGATGATAATAATTGATGAACAGACACTCATAAGGAACATCCATAACCAAGCCGGGAATCGAAGACTGGAAACCTGGTGTCGTAGAGCGTTGCGCTAACGACTCCGCCATGGTGATCGGCGTGAAATGCTTGAAACGTATCGCGCGTGCACAATAAGCAGCCCACCCTATCTGAAAACAACAAAAGCTTAAACCACAAACTTGTAATATCCACAATTATTACTATGTCTGATTAAAGTATATGCTCTCACGTCCAGTTCTGAAAATAAAAACTTAAAGTTGCAGTTGTGAAGACGAGCTGAAATTTTTCACGTATGAGAAATATATTCATGCTTTACCCGTCCTCGAAACAGAAACGTAAATGGCTATTAATAATAATTTGCAGCATCGCGGGTTGCCTAGCAGGGAGGGGTAGAGTCGAAGGGATATTCGGATATCCTCACGCCTGACTTGCTCCTTCTTCTCTTGCAGACCATCTTTTCCCATTAAGGGTATGCGAAAGATCTCTCAGCGTTTCTGGCCACCGGAAGAAAACAAAGCGAAGTTTTTATGAGCACAGCACGACGTCACTTTATCCTGGAGAAATGAACAATATATTATTGCATGGGCAATCCTTTAAAGGAGGCCTGCTGCTGTTTTCATGTAAACAGAACACAAACTGAGAGGAATTATGATTCTGCAAGTTATTCATTCCAAGCATTAGTTGATGCATGATTCGTTAAAAACCATAACAAGTTAATTACACGCATTCGTTTAATGTGCTTCTAAGCATTCGTGGAAGTTACTAAGCTCTTAAGTGAGAGTAGGGTAATACTGAACGCGGAGTATTTGCAAACACACAAGTGTATAAAGCTTCCGTCAAGTTTCAAGAAGGCTTGTTTGGTGCTGCCATCTTCCTTGTATCGCCATTACTGTAGAAGCTGTTGTTCGGTAGTGGAACAGTTTTTTTGTGATTGCGATTTGGTGTTAGTAGAAGATACATTTTGCAAGGAGGTAAATGTTATTAACATTAACGCCATTCTAGAATTCACATATGAATTAAAAAGTAGGAAGCCAGAGTAGTGTTTGTGTATTTTTTGCGTTGAATACAGAAGGTTGTCACTTCAGTATTACTGGATAAAATAAATGGTGAGTTTTAAGGTAACGACCAACAATTCGCTATTATCTAGCGCTGTAAAATGACATAATACTATCAATTTCTCTATTAAAAATGTGCAATAATTATATAGCATGTTCATTGATAGACATTAATGATTATGTAAATGTATAACTGTTTGAATTGTTTGAACTTTTGTTAGTTTTATATTTTGTTTATATTTTGGCTTTTATTATGTTTCGTATCATTTTCAAGGTTACAAAAATGTTCTTTAGGAATGATATTTAGGTTTTCTTGGTCTTTAAATAAGTTAAATCGACCTCTTAGAAATTAATCAAACTGCATACATATTATAATGTTTTATATAATATCAAATGTGTTCGCCATTATCCCATGACATTTGGTAATGACGAACATTGCCACATTTCATATAATGTAATATTCCTAAACCAGAATTCAATGTAGCATTGTCTGTGAGCAGTAAAACTATTCATCACCAAATACTGAAAAAGTAAAGCATAATTCGAAACAAATTAGTTGTTAAAAAGTACCCCAAACACACCATTCCCCTTAAGTGTTTGCAATTAACCCACCCTCCCTTATATATCGGAGTTCATAGTTACAATAATTATTAACCCAAGAAAATTCAAATTGAAATTCTCAGCAGGTTTGAATTAAGTTTTTATAACATTAAAGCCTATCAAATTTTTTAGTCTGTCTAGATGCTCTCTTTTTCGTTTAGAATAATTAAGTTAATATGATTATACAGGGACCTTAGGTCAGCAGGTTTGAATTAAGTTTTTATAACATTAAACCCTATCAAATTTTTTAGTCTGTCTAGATGCCCTCTTTTTCGTTTAGAATAATTAAGTTAATATGATTATACAGGGACCTTAGGTTTGCAATACCTACTTGAACTTAAGAAAACGTTGCAAAATCGGGGTGTAAGGGATGCTCCTTCCACGTAGTGCACCCAATAGTCAACCTCACTTCCACGTAGTACACCCTGGACTGCAGACTAACTAGGCTCTGGCGACTGGCCCCATGGCCAGTATAATTTTGTTTGTGTTGTCCTGTGTTTTGTCCTTCTTCGTACTGAGTGCTCCTTTATAGCCTCAGCTTTTAACGAAAGTCAGAAGATTTTAATATTTTATGATTTTAGTTCTGCAACGTTAGAGTTGTTATGCGTAACGCTAAGGGGCTGGACCCCGTATATTGTGATGGGTGCAAAATAGCCTTAGTGCTGACGCACCCAAAATTTTAAATTCAAATTCAAACGTTGCAAAATCCTTCATTAAAGCATAATATCAAAGTAAACTTGGTGTTCTATACCCGGATGTGATCTAGGTATTGTATTGTACGTCCACAATTCGTTTGACAAATTCTGCAAGCAGAAACTGGCTTCAGTGAGCATTGTCTTACGAGACCTACCAGCATGGGCGTATTTAAGGGGGGTGGTTCAATGGGGCCAACCCCCTTCCCTTTTTGGTTCAGTAAAATTACCAGATTACCTGTTCTATCCACTGTTCATAAAAAAATTCTTCGGACTTATATTATTTTCCTAAATTATAGACGTATAGGATGAGATATTGATGAGAAGGAAATTACGTAATTTCACACACCAGGTGGGACTGCAGACCACATGTCTACAATTTCCTGATAGTTTCGGGATTTCTGCGATAAGAAACTGTATTCGGACTGTCAAATCAGTTGCAATTTTTTCCCCTCGAGTCTTCTTAAAGAAATATGGTTTTTAAGAAAACCAGGAAAACACCGTAAAATTCTCAAGTTGTTTGACACAAAATGAACAGAAAAGTATCAATACTAATACTAAATAAACTTGTGGAATTCTATTCACTAATTGTACTAACTTTCCAGACTTTACAATTTACTAGTAGAAGAGAAATATTTCAGAATTTTCTTCACTGTGTAACCTGTGGGGAGTGTGAAAAATCTCCTATACTATAGGTCCTGAATTTTCCAGGACAATCCCGGAATGATATCATTTGTCCTGGTATCCCAAATAGTTTCTTCGTGATGCACAAATGTCCTAGAATCGTATGGGAAAGAAGAAATGATTAAGACCATACTTTCCTCAACTTTGTTTATATTTAAATGCGTAATATTAAAATGCTCATTTTACTAAACAATCTAACTGTACGTACATTGAACCGCTCCCTCTCGATAATACAAGAGTTATCGAGTTACAAGAAGATGCTGCAAAGATATTTGACTTGACGATAGCGCCGCCGTCTGCTATAGCTCTTTTCAGTTCTTGCGGCGGGCGCTCTAGAAGCTGGCAGGGGAAGTGGGGAGCGGGGATTATGCAACAGACCAACCAGACCAACCAGACAACAGCAGTGGCGCCTAGACACACGACGCGGCCGGAAAAAGTACTGCGTGAAACTCGTTCTACTGGCCGCTACGTTTCTTATCGTCCTGGATTGGTCGCTTTCCCGCTCCCCACTTCCCCTTCCAGCTTCTAGAGCGCCCGCCGTAAGAACTGAAAAGAGCTATAGCAGCACTTCATTTCAGTTGCAAATCGCTTCCGTTGCATAACAGCTTACTGTTACTGTGCCCGCACTGTTCAGTCCGAAGTTCTCAAATAAAGATTCAATATTGTGACATAGCAGCTTAGTTCATTATGGCACCGAAAAGGAATTGCAAGATTAATGATATACAGTAAAACCTCGTTAAAACGGACTAATGGAGGGATAAGTTGAGCGGTGTAACGAAAGTCCGGATTAACTTAAATAACCTAAGAGAACAGCAGAAAGTGCATTAAAACTCCGTTTATAGCAACAAAACACGTTTATTATGGTGTATTTAAAGGGCATAGGCATCAAAAAAAGTTTGGAAACACCCCAGTTGACTAGTGAAACAGTGAAATATTGAACGGTGCCTGGCATGTGACTCATGGTAGATGTCAGTCGAGACGTTACCAGCAGAGCAGACAGAAATAGCAGAACCATCGTGCGGCGTGGGTGGGAATAGTGCAACTCACAACCACTCCGAGCTGTCAGTACGGTAAGATGCATTGTGTTTCCGTGTGTTGCAGTGAGTGAAACGCACCTGCCTGGGTAGAAAAATGCCTCCAGTAACGATATCAGAATACAATCGTGTTCGAATTGTCGCCTTAGTGGAGGAAGGTTATTCTTATTGTCAGGTTGCTCAGCGAGTGGGTGTGAGTGTATCTGCCGTGTCCAAAACATGGAAATGGTATGTGGGGACTGGAGGCGTTGTCGATCGTCCTCACAGTGGTCGTCCCCCTTCGTCCACCCTAGCACAGGGTCGCTATGTCCGAATTCTTGCCCGGAGAAACCCCGAACGCACTGCTGCAGACCTCAGGAATGACATGTTCGGAGCTACAGGTGTACACGTGACCCCACAAACCATTCGCAATCGGCTACAAATGCACGGTTGCATGCGCGACGTCCCTGGATAGCGACCCCGTTAACCATGACACGCCGTAGTGTGCGATATCGGTGGACTCAACAACACCACGACCGGGACATTCAGCGATGGTCCAGTGTTTTCTTTACTGATGAATACCGCCTGTGTTTGCGAGCTGATAATGGTCGAATACGTGTGTGGCGAGAGTCCAAGCTCGAGCTCGGTACGTGGTGGAGCGGCATCAACAGGGAGGTGGCTCGGTCATGTTTTGGGGTGGCATCATGATGGGACGTCGCACGCCACTGGTTGCTGTCCAAGGGCCTACGAATGCTGTCAAATATCGGGACTGTATTTTGGAACGTTTTGTTGCGCCTTTTCGTGCTGCTGTGGGAGATGCTTTCGTGTTGCAGGATGACAATGCTCGTCGTCACAGGGCGCGGATTGTAGGAGCGTTCATCGACAATGCAGGTATCACTCGAACGGACTGGCCACCATTTTCCCCAGACATGAACCCCATCGAACATGTATGGGGCAAGCTGAAAAGGGCTGTCCGGAAGCGTGTACCACCTCTCTCAACACTAAACGACCTCCGACGAGCGGCAGAAGACAAGTGGGAGAGGATGGACCAAGAGTGCATTGACAGTCTCATCGATATTATGCCACGACGTGTAAGTGAACTGAGAAGTGTACGAGGGGGCGTTACTCGCTACTGAGATGGACCATGTGCTTTGCAGAGATCAGGTCATGTGCTGTCTCGTTTTATTCCATTTTCGCCATAATGGCATATTTTGTTTTTTCGTCTGTCAATTGACTGGGATTGTCATGTCTTTCACTGTACTGTGGTCAAAGGTTTCCACAAATACACTATTCATTTTTCATGACGCCTATACCTCGTTTTCTTTCTCTAATACCCGGTACTCTGTGGAGGTTTCCAAACTTTTTTTGATGTGTGTACACTATGCAGTACAGTACAAAGTCTGCGGGGAAACAGAATTTCATCAGTGGTTTACTACCTTTTCTTTGGGAAATTCTGTTGACTTCTAGCCACATTTAAAACCTTGCATTCTGCTTTTTATTATTAGTATTATTTGCCTGTCCGGATTAAGCGAAGTCCGGCTTATCGGGGTTCGGATTAACGAGGTTTTACTGTACTTCGAAGTGGATTTCTGTTGTTCTTTTTAAAGAAATATAAAGAATATGATAATGGATATGCACATACACAAAACTTTGTCGGGTCCAGCACCCCCTTGCTCCCCAACAAGCTTCCGGTCAGTAGTGTTCCTGATTTTCACCACTTATGAAATATAGCAACCCTAATCATACCAAAAGTTGAACCCCCCCCCCCCCCTTTACGTGAACTATATGTACGCTCATGCCTACCAGTCATACTTTCATCTACTTATCCAACGAAGCCTTAAAGTTAATACCAAATACGTTTTACAAGGGAAGCATGTTAGACGGAAGTTTGTTTTCTCGTATTCAACTGTAAACTATAGGAACAATTGCTGTGATTTCATTGTTGCCATACATGGTCTCATGTGCATTTTGGATTGTTTGTTTGTGTTTCCTACTGTGTTAACTTCTTCCATGTTCATTAGGTGCGTAATTGCAGAAAAGCTCCATTGTATTTGTGTTATTTAGTGTAGCTTTTCTGTCACTTTTGGTGTGACAAAACCGAATTGATTTATTTGATACAAAGATTATTCGTATTACAGCTCATAAACTTGACTTGAACATATTTCTTCAGTTTGGTAGGCTTTATAGTGAGTTAATATCGCCTTTCAGTGTCTAGATTGTGAGTCAGTACATTTCCCATGGAGTAATGGTAAGGTTGTTGCATTGTAATCATGTAGTACTCGATACTCGGTAAAGGCACATACAGATTAGTATTCCACTTTAAACTGTAGGTCCAGTCCCGATTAACTATCTCGTGTTCGATTTCCGTTGAGAAAGCAATTACCTTGGTTCGATCCAAATCTAAAACTGTAGAGGCATTCGTAGGAAGATTAAATGCACTATAACAAATGTGTTTGAAGATAACGTTATTCAAATATATTTTCCTTTTCTTTTGCATGATGCAATCAATATTGGTGGATGTAGGTATTTTGTATCCAGCTCCTAAAATCTATTCAAAGCAACGCTCACATGAGACACTTATAAGGTAGATGAACCAAAAGAGACCATAGTTTCCAAGGTGGCCCACTTCACGAAAATCATATTACATTTAACATAGATAACAAATGGCACTACATCAATGTACCCAGTCCCCCTCTGGTGCACTATGCAGAAAATGAGCTGTCTCGGGCTGTCAGCAGCCATTTTATGTAAGTTACTGTATCAGGGATCGAGCAGATTAGTTCTCGTTATTTCAAGGTATGTAAGAAATGTGTGTGTGTACGTCCTTGAAATTAACGAATGTTAATATTTTATACATATTTTGAAAGCTCGTTTAATTATCTTTTTGATCACATTGTAAAAATGTACATATATTTGAGTAGAGGCACTTGGCCGGTTGACAATAATCTTTTGAGGCTCGAATCATCATTTGAGGCTACCCTAACCTACCCTAACCTACCCTAACTAACCTACCCTAACCTACCCTAACTAACCTACCCTAACTAACCTTACTAACCTACCCTAACCTACCCTAACTAACCTACCCTAACCTAACTAACCTACCCTAACTAACCTACCCTAACCTAACTAACCTACCCTAACCAAACCCAACCCAACCTAACCTAACTAACCTACCCTAACCAAACCCAACCCAACCTAACCTAACCTAACCAAACCCAACCCAACCTAACCTACCCTAACCAAACCCAACCCAACCCAACCTAACCTAACCTAACCTAACCAACCTAACCTAACCTAACCTAACCTATCAAAG
Source organism: Lepisma saccharinum (assembly GCF_977018435.1). Classification (NCBI taxonomy): domain Eukaryota; kingdom Metazoa; phylum Arthropoda; class Insecta; order Zygentoma; family Lepismatidae; genus Lepisma; species Lepisma saccharinum. Next base: position 4,023,613 of record NC_139232.1, read on the forward strand.
GGCCTGAGGGGTCCATGTATTTTTTATGTCTGGCAACACTGCTGGGGGCCTAGTGTTGGCAATACTGTGGGCCCTTACTGTAGCCTTTTATGAGGGGACTTATTGTCCCCTTTTTTACATTTGGCAACTCTATTGGATGTTCCTCCTTTGAGGCTTGGGTTTTGCCAACCCATCCGAAGAAAATTCTACTATATGATCTTTCACAGGCTAAGCTAACCTACAAATAGGAGTTGGCAGCACCGACGAGGCTCGAATCATTATTTTGAGACTCGAATCATCATTTGAGGCTCGAATCATCATTTGAGGCTCGAATCATCATTTTGAGACTCGAATCATCATTTGAGGCTCGAATCATCATTTGAGGCTCGAATCATCATTTGATGCTCGTCGGTGTTGCCAACCCACTCTACAAAAATTCTGCAATATGATATTTCACAGGCTAAGCTAACCTACAAATAGGAGTTGGCAGCACTGACTTATAAACCCACTGGGTCCTCTTGGCATGTTTTTTCATGATGTGTTGCTAGGCTATTGGGCATCTTGGCGTATACAATGTATATATTTTGAGGGGGGTTATGGCTTTTTATGCTGTACGAATACTGGGAGCTTGACAGTGAGAACCAACAGAATAGGTAAACCTACATCCAGGAACTGGCAACACTAGTTTCTGACAGTGAATTTGAAATAAAATATTAAACAAAATACATGAGTAAGCACTGTGGGTACAAATAGTACCAGTGTTGTGCCCCCAACTCCAACTGGGGAACTGGGGGAAATAATTGTACAACAATTTGTACCTAATTGTACAATACTTGTACCTAATTGTACAACATACATATACACAGACATAAAAGAGAGAGCCTTCCCGCAACTTACTTCATGTACAATTTATATGATTTTACAACTGTAAAAAGAAAGCATATGTGTTCTGTATGTACACATTTATTCTTATTTTTTGAAGTTGAATGAAAGCACATGTTTTTACGTTCTCGTAATAGTAACCTTGCTCCACTAATTTTAAATTGCTTCCATTCGCTTTTTTTTTCCGTGTTATTTCCGTATGCACGCAACATTCGAATGAAACACGGAAGGAATGTTAGTATAGCAGGCTCCGAGTTTACAATTTATTAAATTAAACAATAATTTATGTAAGAATATACTTGGACTTACCGAACACAAAATAATAAAAGCACATGTGAATGTTTGCGTGTGTTCATGTTATATGACGACTGAGTAAAAAAATAATGTTGACTCCCCGAAAGATAAAGTTCCTGGTTCGACATCAGATGCATGCAAATTTTATGTTTTGCTCTCCAAAATCTTGATTTTATGTTTGTGCTATTTGTCATACAGCAGAGGAGGAGAGGGGGAGAGAGGGGAAGTACTATCAGCGCCATCTATTAACAAACAATAGAACTATTTCCATATGCACACAACATTCGCCGTCAAACTTTTTCAACACCCAAACATTTTAAACGTCTTTACGTAGTAATACGATTAGCTGAAGATGTTTAAAAGAGTACTCTTAGTCGACGTAGCTAATTGCTAGGGCCCTTATATTACTAAAATATTCTTTAATTTACATATTCTCATACCGCCATATGTTGTTCTAGTTGACTTCTTCCAAAAAAATGCTAATTAGCGAGAGTTAATTAAGCAAGGCAAGTAAAAGAAGCAAAATAGAACAACATACGGACCGGCGTGAGGATATGTAATAATTCGATTCAGAGGTGGATCGAATTAATATCAGGGGATATTTTGCATTTTTTCCCTATAATGTACAAAACATTTACCGTACATAATCTTTTCCAGTAGTACAGGTTGACCGGTTCACAGCCCTCATTTGGAGCTCGAATCATCATGTGGAGCTCGCCGTAACCTACCCTAACCTACCCTAACCTACCCTACCCTAACCTACCCTAACCTACTCTAATCTACCCTAACCTACCCTAACCTACTCTAACCTAACCTAACCTAACCTAACCCAACCTAACCTACTCTAATCTAACCTAACCTAACCTAACCTAACCTAACCTAACCTAACCTAACCTACTCTAATCTAACCTAACCTAACCTAACCTAACCAACCTAACCTAAACCAACCCAACCTAACCTAACCTAACCTAACCTACTCTAATCTAACCTAACCTAACCTAACCAACCTAACCTAACCCAACCCAACCCAACCCAACCCAACCCAACCCAACCTAACCTAACCTAACCTAACCTAATCTAACCTATCAAAGGGCCTGAGGGGTCCATGTACCCTTTATGTTTGGCAACACTGCTGGGGGCCTAGTGTTGGCAATACTGTGGGCTCTTACTGTAGCCTTTTATGAGGGGGGACCTATTGTCCTCTTTTTACATTTGGCAACTCTATTGGATGTTTTTTTTTTTTTTTTTTTTTTTTTGAGGCTTGGGTTTTGCCAACCTATGCGAAGAAAATTCCACTATATGATCTTTCACTGGCTAAGCTAACCTACAAATAGGAATTGGCAACACCGACGAGGCTCGAATTATCATTTGAGGCTCGAATCATCATTTGAGACTCGAATCATCATTTGAGGCTCGAAATCATTATTTGATGCTCGTCGGTGTTGCCAACCCACTCTACAAAAATTCTGCAATATGATATTTTGAAGTTTTTCACGGTGTATGTTAACCTCACAAGCAGTGTTGCCAACTCGGGGCGAGGCGTAGCCTTTTATGGTGTATGTTAACCCCACCAGCAGTGTTTCCAACTCATCGTAGCCTTTCATGGTGTATAATTTTTTTAGTTTTTTGTGTGTGTGTGTGTGTGTGAGTGTACGTGTGCCCGAACAAAACGTAGCCTTTCACGATGTGTTTTTGATAATGTATGTTAACCTCACTGGCAGTGTTGCCAACTCGCTCTACAAAACACTAAACTCGCTGAAAATGGACGCTCGGGGTCAGTTCTCGGAGAGAGGTTATTCTACGAAAAGAGTATCGAATCCAGAGCGTCAACCATAAATTGGCAACCAATATTGTCAGGAAGATTGCTTTGGATGCGCACGATGATAAGAGGTGTATTCTGAAGTGTGGAATTCACACACTGCCGTGGGGGGCACTATCGCTTAGCAGAAAACAAAACCTGCAACATATGCCCATCTTCAACAGAAGAAGATTCATAAAAAAAAAAAAAAAAAAAAAAAAATCATTTTGTTAGTCATTACAAAAAAAACACTTTGACTGTCATTACAAAAAAAAAATTTGACCGTATCCTTAAATAACCAACATGCCTATGAACTTGTTCGGTTTCAAAAAACAGATCATCATGGAAACCATACCAGATCATGAAGTCTTACCTCCAGTGTTACCTAAACTCAATGGTCTGTTGATCATTCACCTCAACAGCATTTGGACGAAATTGGATGAGGACGTGGGCAAAACCTTTTACGTCTTCAACAACAATTTACATTTTTACGAAATTCCGATCAGTGGGAAACTTCAAATCGCCGTGAATCCGGAAAACGTAGGCGAAATCAAAATTTCTACCGGCAAGAACATTTTTCGAATCAAGCATGACAAAATGCTTTCTAACATTGCGTACGATGTTTCAGCAGGAGATTATTTTTACATAGAACTCCTCGGAGATTACGACAAACTCATTCCTCTCTTCGTAGAATTACGAATCGTCTATCCTATTATAAATAACCGTTAACCAAAAATGCCTAACGACATTTTCGGCAACACCAAGCGTGTAGACCATGCAGAAGAGATTCTCATGTTGGACGTTCGTGTTAAGAAGTTGAGGACCGATTTGATCGCTTTGCAGGAGACCTTAAACAAAAGTTTAGAGTCGGAAATCGCTACGCTCCAAACGCAATGTCTCGACCCCATTCTGAAAATCGATTCCGAACTGAAAACGCTCATAAAAAATTATGTCGACGTACCTTCTTACGACAACGTTCAAAATATACAGTTGAGCGTGGATTCGCTTCAAAATGATTTGGCCAAATTACAGCAATTTCAATCGAAAAATGAAGATTTGGAAAAATTGAAACTCGAAATCGAAGAACGAACTTCCACAATCGAAAAGAATTTCTCCGAACTTCAAACCGTGGTGAACGATATTGATGTAGAACGCTTGCACGTCGTCGTTTCCAAATTACAAGAAGAATTCACCGGCACGTTGGAAGAAATTAAATCCAAGTTACAGACTTTGGAAGATACCATGACGAACCTACCATCGTCGGACGAACTGCAGGTCATCGGTAAAAGCGTCGCGAACATAAAAATTCAATTGGAGGCCTATCAAGATTTCGAACACATTCAAACCACCATCGCTACGCTTCAGGCGTCCTTGGAATTGATCAACGAAGAAATTAAAAATATTCACGCTGAAGCGAAAGCGTTGACGAGCATTCAAGACACGTTAAGCACGGTTCAGCAGAAGATCGAATATTTAGAAAATTTGAACGTCGAATCCAATCTCGCTCATTTTCATCACGTACTGGACAACATACAGGGTGACTTGGAATCGTTACGGACGAGCGTACCTTCGAGCGAAGATTTGGAAAAATTGAAAACAGCGGTGACGGCACTATCCGAATCGAGCGACATCAAAATTTCTTTGAGCGATCTCGAGAGTAGGGTGGCCAATCTCCCCACCTCCAAAGAATTGCACGCTTTGAAAAGGAACATATCACGTATGCTGAAACGACTGGAAACGGAAACGGCGAACGTGCAACAGATTCGAGACGAAATCAGTTCGCTGGTGTCGACGCTGCCCACTTCGCAGAGCGTCGCCGATCTTCACACGCAGTTTACAGAGATGCGAAGCATCGTGAACGATCTTACCGAGAAGAGCTCGAAATTGAATCAAGTCGAGAACCTTCAGAACATCGTCGTCAACATCAGAGATCAAGTCGGAGTGCTGGAATCCACGCAGTAATCGACGCTGGCTTCTTTCGGTGCCAAGTTACAAGAACTCAACGAAAACTACAAGCAGTTGAACGTGGAAGTGAAAATCAAACCGTCGTTGTCTGCCGTAACGGATACCATAGTCGAGCATTTGCTGCCCATCGAAAATAAACTCGGACACGTTCACAGTAATCTGCTCGGCGTCGACACTAAATTCGCTAAACTGCATTCTCTGCAGGCCATCGAAATCAACAGCGTACCCAATCAACAGAGAATCTCCACGTTCGTCGAAGGTAACAAACTGTACATGTTGCATCCTTATCATCCGTACTACAAGTTTCTCCTCGATGACACGATTCAGATAAACGAATTCTCGTACTGGTCTCACGGCAGAAAAGCTAGCGTTCCCACCATGACTTTGATATCGAATCGTGGTGTCCAGAAAGCAGGAAACATTCCTCTGGCACGTTGGAACGAAGCGCGCAACATATATGAAATACACGAAGACGAAGATCTTACCGTTTTCGACGTGAGTGCCGGCGATAAGCTGATCATTCAAAACACGAGCGAGGTGCCACCCTCTTTGAATCCCATCACGCTGGTGCTTCTTTTGAAACGTAATCTCTAAAAAAATGTCTAGGCAAGCCATTGTCGAAGAATTGCATAAACCTGCACGCCGCAACTACGAACGTTTGACTGTGGTAACCAAGGGCATCGACGACCTCTGGCAAAGCGACCTCGTGGAGATGAGCAGCGGCAATTTGAAAAACGTACATAAATTGAACAAGAGCAACAAGTACCTCCTCACCGTCATAGACACATTTTCGAAATTCGCATGGGCTCTACCTTTGAAGGCGAAAACGGGAACATGCGTCACGGAAGCATTCAAGACAATTTTTCGCGAAAGCGGCGGCAGACGACCGCGGTTTCTGCAAACGGACAAGGGGAAGGAATTTTACAACGCCGTATTCCAAAAGTTTATTCAAAAACACAAGATTCGACATTATTCGACCTTCAGTCACATCAAAGCCAGCATCGTGGAAAGATTCAATCGAACCTTGAAAACACACATGTGGAAACGATTCACGCTTAAGGGAAATTACAAATGGGTCGACATCCTGCCGGAACTCGTCGACACCTATAATGATACGGTACACAGAACGATAGGCATGAAGCCAGGCGACGTTACGAAATCTGACGAGCAGCGTTTAATTTCTACCGTTTACTGTCCAAAGTACACACCCACGACAAAGAAAGCTAAATACAAAATTGGAGACCAGGTGAGGATCAGCAAATTCAAACGCACCTTCGAGAAGGGATTCACAAAAAATTGGAGCACGGAACTTTTTACGGTGGTTCGAGTTCTACCCGGAAACCGACACACGTATATAATAAAAGATAGTAGCGGCGAGATTTTGAAAGGAAGATTTTACGAAGAGGAACTCTCTAAAACGAAACACCCCGACACGTACCTCATCGAGAAAGTATTACGCAGGAAAGGTGACAAACTGCTTGTCAAATGGCTGGGACTTCCGGAAAAGAGTTGGATCGACGCGAACGAAGTGATCTTGTGAGTACGTGGAATGTGGTGAAGCGTCTACCGGATCCGGAAAGTCAAACGAGAAAAAAAAAGAACGGCGAGTTGCTTCCCGACAGCATCCGCTGTCTGATCGTAGGTCCTTCAGGGTGTGGGAAAACGACACTGCTCGTGGACAATTTTCTCCTCGCACCGAATTGGTTAGATTGGAAGAACAGGCACCTGTACGTGTTCTCGAAAAGTTTGGAGCAATCCAAATACCAGCAACTGATGAAAGTGTACGATGGTCTGGACATTGCAACGTTCGCTTCGGAAATAAAACCACTCGACGATTGTCGTGAAAATTCAGTCGTTGTGTTCGACGACGTCATCCTGGAAAATCAAAATGAAATTCGCAACTTTTTCACGCAAGGTCGTCACAAAGAAATGGATTGCTTTTACCTAACTCAAACGTTTTCCAAAATTCCAAAACAGTTACTACGCGACAACGCTAATTTCATATGTTTGTTTCGTCAAGATCACACCAACCTCAAGCACGCGTACGATGACTACGTAGGCGGAGACATGAACTACAATCAATTTTCGGAACGCTGCTCTTCTTGCTGGAACAGTGACGATTTCGGATTCGCGACGATCGACATGACGAGGAAACCCATCGACGGAAAATACAGAAACAAAATCAACGACTTTCTAAACGTTGCAACGTTGTGAGAAACGACGTGTATAAATAACGTCATGACGAAACGAAAAATCGAAGACGAAAATCTCAAGTTGCGAAAATACCTCGCGAAACGCTTCAAAGGTTGGAAATCCGAGAATCGCGGATTCTACGAAGAGAAGAAACGTCAGGATCAACCCGTGATCGATGCCATCAGCGGTCTAGGTAAAGAAATTAAAAGTGTCACGGAACAAAATAAAAATTTGATCAACGAACTCGTACCACTCGCAGCTAAAAGTTACGCTGTACCCACGCCCATTTCGAGCATTCCTTCGACGCCGTTCGAACTGAAGGACGTACCGGCACGACGTCGAGCCATAGGCAGCACGTCGTCTTCGGATAAAATCGAGTTGGGACCTTTGGCACGAGACTACCTGAGCACGGGGAAGTTCGACAAGGATGAAGTGTTCGGATTGTATCCCAGCATGGAAAGCAACGAAGGCGGCGGTGTGGTGTGGAAGATTGGGAAATCGAAGGTGACCTTCGAAGGCAACGACATTAAAGTCAATTTGGGCGACAAGGATAGTTGGAACAGGTATCCGGGTACGGTGGGACTGTGGGAACTCGTCGCCAAAAAGCAGCCGAAAGATTACACCGACGAAGATTACCAAAGTTACAAGGAAATTCTGATCATGACGGATGCCTTGTACCAGAACAACGACGCCTCGCAAAATAGGGTGAAATCGAGCAGCGGCGAGAAGTACAGGAATCTCATCAAACCGATTTGGAACCAGGTCAAAACAGGCAGCGGCGTCAAACGCTACAACACGTTACCCAAAGAATTCGTTTGGGTGGACGACGTTAGGAAACTCGTGGACCGATTGTTGGTGATAGCCGGCGAAGAGAATGCAGGCAATCGTAATTTCTACAACGAGAAGGTTGGCATCGTGGACATGATCAGCACGAAACTTTCCAACTTCATCGTGAACGACGACAAGGGCATAGGTTACCTGATCAAAATCATCAACACCCTGCCTCCCAAATTCTGGAATGTGGCCGAAGGAAAGGGACTCGTGAACGACATCATCAACAAGTTACCTTTCGAGATGCATCTACCTGGCTACCAATACTGCGGACCGGGTACCAAACTCGAGAAAAGATTGGAGAGAGGAGACAAGGGTGTGAATCCGTTGGACGTGGCATGCAAAGATCACGACATCGCCTACAACACCACGCAGACGAATCTGGACGCACGTCACGAAGCAGACAAAAAATTGGAACATGCAGCTTTCGAAAGGTTCGTGAGCAGAGACGCATCGTTGGGTGAACGGGTCGCCGCACTGGGTACCACCATCGCCATGAACACAAAACAAAAATTGGGGTGGGGGCTGTAATTAAATAACATACAGTAAAAAAAAAAATGTCTACGCATATAACAGACTTACCAACAGAAGTGTTATACAAAATATTTATATTTACTTTCGACGATAGTCACGAGGATGTTAAAAGCTTATTGATTTAGTTAAAATAACACCACAATTTCGCTTGCCCTGTGAAATGATACTTCTGATCATCTGAGAAAAATAAGCGGTGTAAAATCTTCTTCTTCTCCCTATGCTTTTTTTTTTTTTTCGGGCTGCTGATGAAAAATCGGCTGATAAGATGGACAAACTTCACGAGTGGAGACAGGGGAGGAGACGATATACAGACGACTGGTATGCTTCAAATGCTGAAACCAGCAGGATCATCGATCACTTGATCGCATTAGGCAATGCCGAAATTTTTTTCTATAAATAACACACTGTAAAAAATCTACGAGACCAAAAAAAATATTTCTTCGATATGAGTGAAAAAATTAGTGACGTCCAGGCATTAAAACAAATGCTAAATTTGTCAGTCGAATATATAAAAATTCAGGAATTGGAAGTGGACAAACCTTACGCAATAACTTCTGGTTCAATTGTTGCAACCCAGTTTGGTCCTAAAGTACGTCTGTTGCTCAACGGACAATACAGTCTATTTTTACCAGATCGATACGCTAGCATGTTATCCGACGAGAAGCTATCCATTTTAATCGAGAACACAACTCGAATCGTGTACAAGGGGACAAAAGAACTTCTTGGTAAGAAAACAAAGCACATAATCGAATTTGTTTAATAGCTGCAAAGTATATATAAATAACATACCGTAAAAAAATTACACGGGAGGGAAAACAAAAAATCTCTGAACATATATAAAATAACATACCGTAAAAAAAAAATTACATCATGAAGGCCAAGGGCGTCGTGTACCAGATACCATATTCGAATCTGAAAACACTGGGTGCCCTCGATGGGTTACTCACCAAGAAACAACGCGAGAAGAAACGTTCATGCTTGTCTAAAGGACACGGAATGAAATTGCTGCTCAGCACTCCACAATTGAAAAAGTTGCAGCATTCGCGGAAGCAGCAGAAGATTGGAGGTTTCATATTCAGCATTCCGGCCATCTTGGCAGCTTTGGGTGCAGTGGGCAGCTTGGCAGGAGGCAGTGCTGCCATTGCCAAAACCGTCATCGATGCAAAAAAGAACAAGGCCGAGCTGGAAGAACAGAAACGTCACAACCTGGCTATGGAAAAGAAGGGGAAAGGTGTGACCAAAAAGCGAAAAAACAACCTCGATGCTTTGAAGAAATATAAAAAAAAGAAGAAGCCCTGTCCAACTTCGATATTGAATCTCTGATCGAACTGTTGGGAATAAGGAACTTTAGGGGTGTTTTCATGTCCGATTCTCTACCCTCTGCTGTGAAGAAAAAGGAGTATGGCGTGGTCAACCTGGACAGCTACAAAAATCCTGGTACACATTGGATATGCTACCTCAAAATTGACGATGACAAAGCATTTGTTTTCGATTCGTTCGGTGGCACACCGCCTGCCAGGTTGGTGAAGTATCTCAGTGTTGCCAACCTCTACTACAATGACGAACGCATCCAGGGTTTCACCAATGTTAACTGCGGCCACCTATGCCTTTCCGTTCTCGCATACATGTCTAAAATAAATAACCCCTCAGTGGAGCATTTTCAGAAAGCATTGTGGTACCTAAAACACTATGGGAGTGTTCCATCTCACCAGCGAGACTTCGGTCTTGAAACTCGCGTTGCATGACGACATCATCTATCATAAATCTATTGCTCTTCGTGCATTCTACAGCATGTACTTGATACCCAATGTCACGGAGCACAATAACAAAATTACTGTTGGAAATGAAAAAATAGTTATCATGCCAGGACAGTACAATCTGTCTACCTTGCAAGCCCAATTGCCAAGAAATATACTGCTATCTCAAAATTCTGTAACTCACAGAGTTGAAATTGTGTCTGCTACGGAAACAGTAGACCTAGGCACTGTTGGAGAGCTTCTGGGATTCGAGAACAACACAAAGCTCGAACCTGGCATCAAGCACATCGGTGCCAACATTCCTAAATTTCTAGCTATCGAGACTCTGAACATACATTGCAACGTGGCAGAAGGCATGATCACCAAATCCTTGGATGGCATCCCAGGCAGCCACAAGCAGACAGGTATCATCGCTACGTTCAAACCAAACTCTGAATTCATGGAACCGATTATATACACACCCTCACCACCGATATACTTCCCCATATCTCGTAATCGCATAGACAACATAGAATTGGCAGTGACAAACGAGAAGGGGGAGGTGGTGAATTTTGCCGGAGCTACTACCACCGCCGTCGTGGAGATTAACGTATAATAAATAACAATCATGGAGCAAATCGAAAGTTACGAGTTGCAGTCCTTCCCACCCAAGCGTCGCACTTTCGCCAATTTGAACGAACCGAACAGGGAGATTGAATACGATGTGGACGTCGGGGATGGGTTCATTCACCCTCACAGAGCTGATTTGTATATCAAGTTTGATGTGGTGAAGAGAGACAACGGGGAAGCTTTTAACGCCAATGCAAATTTAAAACTTGTGGACAATTTTGTACCGCATCTGTTCTCGCAAGTGGAAGTTAGAAAGCATGGCACCGTCATCGATAGGGTTGACTACCCCGGGATTACTTCTACAGCTGTGGGAACACTGAAGCTCTCCAAGACCGATGCAGCATACTACCAGGCAGGGGGATTCGAAGCAGGTATAAAAATCAAAACTCGAAGCCACACAGTACTGTTTCCCATGCGCTTGCTTCCAGGCTTTTTCTCCGACTACACGGAGATCATGTGGAAAGGTGGTTTACGCGTCACTTTTCGCAGAAGCGCCAACGACAACGATGTGCTGATGCGTTACAGCACCTTGGGTACAGACGGTGCAGCACTTGCCAACACACTACCCGACGCTGCCAAGTGCGTCATCCAGTCCATGGAGCTGCGCATGCCTGTGGTAGAATACGAATCTAATTACGGTCTCAAGTACAAAGCCGACATCTTGAAGAACCCCCAAGTACCCATCCAATTTTACGGCTACCAGTGCGTGCAGAAACCTGCTTCCGGCAACCATTTTGAATTTGATGTTACTACGCAGTTCAACAGCATCCGGTACGATATGCCAGAGTTTACCGTCGTGCTCTTCCAGACGGGGAAAGATAATAACCAAGAGAAAGATTCTAGCCAGTTCGATAATTGCAAAATTAAGAATGTTTACCTCAAAAATGGCAGGAATGAAGTTTTCCCACGCGAGAACTACAATCTAAACATTATGAACAACGATTACCTTAAACTTTACGAGGCGTACACAGCTTACAAGAGAGTGACCTCCGGCAATATGGACGTGTACTACAACCCCAGCGAGTTCATAGCTCGCAGACCCATGTTCGTCATCAACACATCTAAAAGAAAACAGGTGGTTGTTAACGATCGCACCAACATAAAGATCGTATGCGAGTTCCACGACGCCTTGCCTGCAGATACTCTGTGCAGCGTCATTCTTATTGCAGAGAAAACATTTGTGTATGACGTCAAGAATGAAAGAGTAACTGAACAGTTTTAGATACAAAAAAAAAAATTAAAAAAATAGCACACAATAAGAAATGTGGAATTTTATATACACAAGTACAAACTACAATAAGCAGTTTCCCAGAAGTTTAATTTTGCTGTGCCATGCATGTAATCGAGGAAGTTGAAGTAAATTAAAATTGATTTTTTTTTTCATTTTGCATTGCCTATTACTTTTTGTTGCACTCTGGGCAGGCCTTACTAGTTTGGAGGCGATAGTGGCCCCACGGAAGTGTGTGGACCCCACATTCAAGAATACACCTCTTGTCGTCGTGTGCATCCAGAGCAACTTTCCTGACAATATTAGTTGTAAGCACATGATCGACGCTTTGGATACGATGCTCTTTTTGTAGAATGGGCGATTTTGTTCTGAGGCACTCGAGGTAATCCTCAAACTTGAGGTGCTCCCGAACCACTTGCCTGCTTACACCCTTTGCCTTCTTGGTAACGCTGCCCTCGGCCCGAATTGCATAGGCTTTGGCACGAAGTCCAGCAAACTCCACAATCACATCCCCGTCTTTCCCGTCCTTGAGTTTGCCGGGTATTTTTTTGTTCCGGGGCAGAATTCCATACCGGTTTAGCTGGGGATAGCCCGATGTGTCGAAGAGCCTGACAAGAGCTGGAACTTTGGCTATATCACCATATGCATCGGCCGTGCGAACATGGTACACCAGGCTGTCTGTGTCTGTGTAGAGGAGCGAGATATTGTGGTTGTAGTGTGCACGTAGTATGTCGTAATATGTCTCGAACATGCACAACTTGCTCAGATCCAAAACTGCAGCTCCCACATAGATGGGCTTGTCGAGTAGCACCTCGCCCCGGTTCATGTGAATCAGAGACATCTGTTCGTTGTAAATTGTTCGAGATCTGAACAGCGAGCTTGCAACAAGTCGACGACACTGTGTTTTCTTCGTCACCAACCTCACATCAACGCGATTTCGCACATTCTCCATAGTCTTCCCAAATACCGCATTGTTCATTAATTTGAAAAAATCGCGATCAAGTTCCGAAGTGGCAGCAGTGCGATGTTTGGTGTTCAGTTCGATGTACGGCTTCAACCATGGAGACTGCCTGAACAAGAGCACGCGGTGAACTGCTTTGACCGAGACCCCTTGCTGCATTAACCACTGGAGGTTCCGGTAGTGTAGCACATAACGTTTTTTGGGCTCCAAGTCCATGACGAGCTTCGGTTGATCCGAGCCAGGTGGACACTTGAATTCCGGAGCAGGCGAAAGGTCACATAATGTATCCTGCAGCTTCTCGGGGAAGTCAAGGTCCACCTCGGCAAAAAACCCAAACTTGTCGCACTCTTTTTCGATGTCGTGGTATAAAGGATCAACCCACTCAAACTGTCCTGTTGGGAGTGGCTGCATCATGGAGTGCCCGTAAAGGTTATTCACATCGGTGTACATGATGTAGCTTGATGGTTGGGAGGGGTCGTAACCAGTGGCCATGTGGTGATTGTTGGCGTGTGCGAAGCGTTGCGACACTTGGACCATGCCGCCCCGGATAGCTCTCTCGATGAAAAGCATGATATCAATATCGGAGATAAGTGAAAGTTTAATTTTAGTCAGCAGAAGCATGGCCGACCATGCCAGTCCAGGAAGGCTGTAAAAATATACAGGGTCCAGGTTGTAAATGTTTATCGCAGTCGCCCGAAACGCCTGGAACACATCAGCAAGAAGCGTCACATCAAGCTTCAGGTATGCATCGTGGTAATCACCGAAAGTTCGGCAACCCAACTTGACCCACATAGACTGAGCATGCTTGTACTCCTCGTCGGTAATACCTGAACCTCTCAGCTGGCTGTAGAACTTATCCTGGGGAGGCAGCAACTCTTCTTCGAACTTGGAAGGGTCTGTGACGTATTCGTAGGGGTAGACCCCTTTACGTCTGATGAGTGCGACATCTAAGTTCGGGAAACTTGATGTGGTAATGGCTAGTTGGTCGTCTCTGAGCTTCCCAGCAAGAGCATCCAGGCTTGCCTGGAGGAACCTCAGAGAGTCGAGGAACCGAAGCTCGATGCTCCTGTTTTTTTGAGTTGGGGATCGGCACCCTCTTGCTGATGCTAATATAACGCTCCTCGTTTTGTGCCAGGACATTGATTCTTGCATTGTCGTACCCTAGATGTGTGACCAAGTGATGGAAATCATATCCCGAGCCATTGTGAAAAAAGACCGGTATGAAGCGCGGGTCTTTGGCACTCAAGTTACACCTGTTGCACTATGGGCCAATGTAGCTTCCGGTCCCATAATGGTCATGGTGGTGGACCTTTTTGTTATCGTCAGTGAAGACCGAGTTGCAAACAGGACAATTTAGAGCTATTTCGTGCTGATGCTTGTCTTTGGGAGACAGTGGCAGCATGGGCTTGGGGGCCAACAGCATCTTCCCTATCTTGATGGCTTCCTGTTGCATTCTCTCCAGGAAGTGTTTGACCGGGTCGGGACCGCGATACACATAGGGCTCGGAGGCAATATGTTGGTCTCGCCACACCACAACATAGGAGTAACTCGAGGCCTCGTGGATTTGGAAAGGAATGGTAGAGGATGTTTCGGGGTTGGGCTCGCAGTTAGACAGAGGTTGAAGAAAGGCCTCGAAGTCTGCTACAATAAAGGCAGGATGCTTCACCATAGCACTGTGCATGCGAGAGCACTCTACTGGACCAGGTTCGGGCAGGATAGTTCGTGCAGGCTTGTTGGTACCACAGTAGAGCATGTGGCGAGCTAGCTTCTCAGCAGCAATGTTGGGTCCTCGAGAGTGTTTGAATTTATATTGTTTTCGGTTGTCGAAAGTGGACAGGCACCTGCGACACACCTCGACATGGTGACTATCACTGCTCCGTTGGCTCGAAACAAGCCGAGAGAGGGAACGGATAAGGGTGTAATGGTGATGGGTTTCGTCCTTGATGAGCAGGAGGTTGATTTCTCGTGCCTCGTTGTTGTTGCTCACGTTGCTCACCCGGATGGGGTGGACGTTGTTTGCCTCGGTGAGACCGTAAACATTGATGGCTAATTGCAGGCCCAACAAGTCACGAGCACGAACCTCAAACTTGCGAATATGCGAGACTTCTACAGGGTAGGCAATCCCGGCCATTGCATCCTCCAGTTCCGACTCATACTGCGTGTAGTGGTTAACACGGTACGAGTGGTTTTCCCAGTGAACAGGGTGCAATGCTGCCAGCACCGACCAGAGGAAGCATTTGGTGTCTTTGTTCTGAATATTGAGAACCGCTTTCCTTGCTTCAACCTCGGGTGGCAGGGCAATATAGCTAGACCCTGCCAGTGGCAGGAATTTGTTAAGTTTCAGACAAAGTTCGTGGGGGTCGCCACACAGCGAACCGCCCGAGCCTTCAGCCTGATGCTCCTCGTGCTTTGCCACAAGCTCCTCGACAAACTTGTCGTAGATGCTGTCGAGGTCAGTGACATCTGCCTGATGCAGTGTTTTTGCTTTTGTGGCATGGAAGAATTTATATATTTCATCAGTCGGTTTCTTATACTTGCAGCATAGCACAGCATAGAATTTAGTGGAGTGTGTGGCCAATACATCGTTGAGGATGGATATTATCTTAGCTCGCTCGCTCTCCAGAAAACTACGCACATCGCAGAAGCTGTCTGATGTTATGTCAAAATCTTCTAATAAATACTCAAACGCAAATCGGTCTGCTTTCTTCGCCAGCTTGACGCGTTTGGCAGGTGGCGATGCATCGAGAGAGGTTACTTCTACCTTTCGCTTGGAAGGTTGCGGTAGAGATGTTTCAGTGCTCTTGCAAGTAAGCTGGTGTCGCTTGAAGTTGGCAATAGTAATATTTTTTCCACACTTAGAGCACAGTTTGGTCGCACATATTCGCTTTCCCGGCACACAAGTACGACAGTGTCTTTGAAAATGTACACTTGACACAGCAGTTTGGCACGTAGGGCAATTTTTTACAGAACGCATAATGCAGAGATTTTTTGGGGGTATGTTATTTAATACCGAATGCCGTGCAATGCAAAATATAATTGTTAACTTTTTTTAACTATTCTCTATGACCTTACTTGGGTTTTTTTTTCGTCAAATTATATGCTTCTAGTCTCCTATACAATACAATATACGTACAATATTGTCAACAGTATCATATTTGAGCAGGTCGCATGTCTCCTAAACACTACAGCTCACAGGTTGGTAAAATCTGACATGAAGGCAGATAATATGCTTAAGTCTTATTTATATATAATTTTCACGGGCGTACAATATTGTCAACAATATCATATTTGAGCAAGTCGCTTGTCACCTAAACACTACAGCTCACAGGTTGGTAAAATCTGACATGAAAGCAGATAATATGCTTAAGTCTTATTTATATGTTTTTTTCACGGGCGTACAATATTGTCAACAGTATCATATTTGAGCAGGTCGCTTGTCACCTAAACACTACAGCTCACAGGTTGGTAAAATCTGACATGAAAGCAGATAATATGCTTAAGTCTTATTTATATATAATTTTCACGGGCGTACAATATTGTCAACAGTATCATATTTGAGCAGGTCGCTTGTCACCTAAACACTACAGCTCACAGGTTGGTAAAATCTGACATGAAAGCAGATAATATGCTTAAGTCTTATTTTTATGTAATTTTCACGGGCGTACAATATTGTCAACAGTATCATATTTGAGCAGGTCGCATGTCTCCTAAACACTACAGCTCACAGGTTGGTAAAATCTGACATGAAGGCAGATAATACGCTTAAATCTTATTTATATGTAATTTTCACGGGCGTACAATATTGTTAAGAGCGTCAGTTTCCGTAGAGCTCTCTTTTTCCATCCTCCCTCTATACAGTGAAGCTGTAAAAAAAAAAAAACGCAATTAGCTAAATTTACTCAAGCTTTTATTTTTCATAATGTCAAGAGCATCTACCTCTAGCGCAGGTTGCTTGTTGCTAACTTACAGACTGATAAGAGCTTATGTAAGAGCACCCCGCTTGGCGACGAGCTGTAGAAGCCACAATTACCTAACCTATTTTTTTAAATATATTTATATAATCCATCTAATGTCTGAGGTTAGGTTAGGTTAGGTTAGGTTAGGATAAGTTAGGTTAGGTTAGGTTAGGATAGGTTAGGTTAGGTTAGGTTAGGTTGGGTTAAGTTAGGTTAGGTTGGGTTAGGTTGGGTTAGGTTAGGATAGGTTGGGTTAGGTTAGGTTAGGTTAAGTTAGGTTAGGTTAGGTGAATTTAAAAAAATATATATTATATTTGTTAACTGTTTAAGGAAATTTTTTGCAAAATACCCCGACAACGTTTCAGCTACTAGGACCTCATTACCATGAGCCTAATCCTAGTAAGCCACATACACACCTGTTCTTCGTATCGCATATGCTAGTAAGTCAGATGACATCATGGGAGAATCACATTTCCCCCAATGATCCCACCACAACAAACGTCGCACATGCTAGAAGAAACAGGATCAGGATATTTTATGCTAAATTTACGGCTGCATGTATGCAGTTATAGGCAAATCATTAAAAGAGCGCTCTAATATACAATGATTTCTCCTACCATGTACCCTAACATACAATTTAACATACCATGTAAAATTTCGATTCGTCTATATATACCCAACAAAACTCAGAAACTGTCATACGCGAGAGCTAATATTTTGCAACAACTATAATTACCCAACACTAGCAACATGAACAAAAAAAAATATATCAATTACTTGTATAATATTAATTAGTAACTTTAGATAATATTAATTATTAGTTTTCAGTTGTAATTAATTTTAAAAAACAATTAATAACATGTTAGGTGATGATAACCAAGTGCAAAAAGCATTGCATTTTTTTTACACACAAACAAAGCACCACTTAGTTCACAAAACCTCTAACAGATGGCAGATAGTTACATGGTTCTAGTTAGGATGGTGATTTTTGGGTTGTTGGATTGGGGTTGAAGAAGACTATTTGTTGTAATGACCACAGTATTGTTTTTTTTTTTTTTGTGTGTTTTCTGTTCTCTTACGAGAATTTATATAGGTTGTCATAGAACCCTCCAATTCATGACTTAGGAAAAATCTGTTTGCGGATTCATCATGTACACCTATACGTGAGAAAAAGTATGAATAGAACCTATGTTCGGAAATCCAAAATGGCGACCGGAAGTGGGGTTATCTTGGAAACGGTAAGACTTAGGAAAAATCTGTTTGCGGATTCATCATGTACGCCTATACGTGAGAAAAAGTATGAATAGAACCTATGTTCGGAAATCCAAAATGGCGACCGGAAGTGGGGTTATCTTGGAAACGGTAAGACTTAGGAAAAATCTGTTTGCGGATTCGTCATGTACGCCTATACGTGAGAAAAAGTATGAATAGAACCTATGTTCGTAAATCCAAAATGGTGACCGGAAGTGGGGTTATCTTGGAAACGGTAAGACTTAGGAAAAATCTGTTTGCGAATTCATCACGTACGCCTATATGTGAGAAAAAGTATGAATAGAACCTATGTTCGGAAATCCAAAATGGCGACCGGAAGTGGGATTATCTTGGAAACGGTAAGACTTAGGAAAAATCTGTTTGCGAATTCGTCATGTACGCCTATATGTAAGTAAAATATGAATAGAACCTATGTTCGGAAATCCAAAATGGCGACCGGAAGTGGGGTTATCTTGGAAACAGTAAGACTTAGGAAAAATCTGTTTGCGAATTCATCATGTACGCCTATATGTAAGTAAAATATAAATAGAACCTATGCTCGAAAATCCAAAATGGCGACCGGAAGTAGGTTATCTTGGAAACGGCAAGACTTAGAAAAAATCTGTTTGCGAATTCGACGACTGCAAGATCAAGAACGTTTATCTCAAAAATGGACGTAACGAAGTGTTCCCGCGCGAGAATTACAACCTCGACATGACCAAAGACGATTACCTCAAACTTTACGAAGCGTTCTCGGCTTACAAACGCGTGACCGAGGGAAACGTGGACATGTACTACACGCCCAGCGAATTCAAAACCCACAGACCCATGTCCGTCATCAATACCACGAAAAGAAAAAAGGTGGTGGTCAACGATCGCACCAACATCAAGGTCGTCTGCGAGTTCAACAGTCCGCTGCCCGCCGATACTCTATGCAGCGTCATCCTGGTCGCAGAGAAGTCCTTCGTCCACGACGTGAAGAACGAGAGGGTCACAGAGCAGTTTTAAAAAATAATTCGGCGAGCTCCACCGAGCTCCACTTTCGGTTTGTGAACCGGGCTTATTGCACTACGACGAGTTGGAAACACTGCTAGTGGGTTTATAAGTCGGTGCTGCCAACTCCTATTTGTAGGTTAGCTTAGCCTGTGAAAGATCATATAGTAGAATTTTCTTCGGATGGGTTGGCAAAACCCAAGCCTCAAAGGAGGAACATCCAATAGAGTTGCCAAATGTAAAAAGAGGACAATAGGTCCCCCCTCATAAAAGGCTACAGTAAGAGCCCACAGTATTGCCAACACTAGGCCCCCAGCAGTGTTGCCAAACATAAAGGGTACATGGACCCCTCAGGCCCTTTGATAGGTTAGATTAGGTTAGGTTAGGTTAGGTTAGGTTGGGTTGGGTTGGGTTAGGTTAGGTTGGTTAGGTTAGGTTAGGTTAGATTAGAGTAGGTTAGGTTAGGTTAGGTTAGGTTAGGTTGGGTTGGTTTAGGTTGGGTTGGTTTAGGTTAGGTTAGGTTAGGTTAGGTTAGATTAGAGTAGGTTAGGTTAGGTTAGGTTAGGTTAGGTTAGATTAGAGTAGGTTAGGTTGGGTTAGGTTAGGTTAGGTTAGGTTAGAGTAGGTTAGGGTAGGTTAGGGTAGATTAGAGTAGGTTAGGGTAGGTTAGGGTAGGGTAGGTTAGGGTAGGTTAGGGTAGGTTACGGCGAGCTCCACATGATGATTCGAGCTCCAAATGAGGGCTGTGAACCGGTCAACCTGTACTACTTTTTCCATTTACAACAGTATAAAATAAGAGGCATGTGTGACAATATCCATATTAATTAGGAAGGTATGTTGTATGCTAGGTTAGCTAATTGCGTTTTTTTTTTTACAGCTTTACTGTATAGAGGGAGAATGGAAAAAGAGAGCTCTACGGAAACTGACAATATTGTACGCCCGTGAAAATTATATATAAATAACACTTAAGCGTATTATCTGCTCTCATGTCAGATTTAGCCAACCTGTGAGCTGTAGTGTTTAGGTGACAAGCAACCTGCTCAAATATGATACTGTTGACAATATTGTACGCCCGTGAAAATTATATATAAATAAGACTTAAGCGTATTATCTGCTTTCATGTCAGATTTAGCCAACCTATAAACTGTAGTGTTTAGGTGACAAGCGACCTGCTCAAATATGATACTGTTGACAATGTTGTACGCCCGTGAAAATTATATATAAATAAGACTTAAGCGTATTATCTGCTTTCATGTCAGATTTAGCCAAACTGTGAGCTGTAGTGTTTAGGTGACAAGCGACCTGCTCAAATATGATACTGTTGACAATGTTGTACGCCCGTGAAAATTATATATAAATAACACTTAAGCGTATTATCTGCTTTCATGTCAGATTTAGCCAACCTGTGAGCTGTAGTGTTTAGGTGACAAGCGACCTGCTCAAATATGATACTGTTGACAATATTGTACGCCCGTGAAAATTATATATAAATAAGACTTAAGCGTATTATCTGCTTTCATGTCAGATTTAGCCAACCTATAAACTGTAGTGTTTAGGTGACAAGCGACCTGCTCAAATATGATACTGTTGACAATGTTGTACGCCCGTGAAAATTATATATAAATAAGACTTAAGCGTATTATCTGCTTTCATGTCAGATTTAGCCAACCTATAAACTGTAGTGTTTAGGTGACAAGCGACCTGCTCAAATATGATACTGTTGACAATGTTGTACGCCCGTGAAAATTATATATAAATAAGACTTAAGCGTATTATCTGCTTTCATGACAGATTTAGCCAACCTATAAACTGTAGTGTTTAGGTGACAAGCGACCTGCTCAAATATGATACTGTTGACAATGTTGTACGCCCGTGAAAATTATATATAAATAAGACTTAAGCGTATTATCTGCTTTCATGTCAGATTTAGCCAACCTGTGAGCTGTAGTGTTTAGGTGACAAGCGACCTGCTCAAATATGATACTGTTGACAATATTGTACGCCCGTGAAAATTATATATAAATAAGACTTAAGCGTATTATCTGCTTTCATGTCAGATTTAGCCAACCTATAAACTGTAGTGTTTAGGTGACAAGCGACCTGCTCAAATATGATACTGTTGACAATGTTGTACGCCCGTGAAAATTATATATAAATAAGACTTAAGCGTATTATCTGCTTTCATGACAGATTTAGCCAACCTATAAACTGTAGTGTTTAGGTGACAAGCGACCTGCTCAAATATGATACTGTTGACAATGTTGTACGCCCGTGAAAATTATATATAAATAAGACTTAAGCGTATTATCTGCTTTCATGTCAGATTTAGCCAACCTGTGAGCTGTAGTGTTTAGGTGACAAGCGACCTGCTCAAATATGATACTGTTGACAATATTGTACGCCCGTGAAAATTATATATAAATAAGACTTAAGCGTATTATCTGCTTTCATGTCAGATTTAGCCAACCTATAAACTGTAGTGTTTAGGTGACAAGCGACCTGCTCAAATATGATACTGTTGACAATGTTGTACGCCCGTGAAAATTATATATAAATAAGACTTAAGCGTATTATCTGCTTTCATGTCAGATTTAGCCAACCTGTGAGCTGTAGTGTTTAGGTGACAAGCGACCTGCTCAAATATGATACTGTTGACAATATTGTACGCCCGTGAAAATTATATATAAATAAGACTTAAGCGTATTATCTGCTTTCATGTCAGATTTAGCCAACCTGTGAGCTGTAGTGTTTAGGTGACAAGCGACCTGCTCAAATATGATACTGTTGACAATATTGTACGCCCGTGAAAATTATATATAAATAAGACTTAAGCGTATTATCTGCTTTCATGTCAGATTTAGCCAACCTGTGAGCTGTAGTGTTTAGGTGACAAGCGACCTGCTCAAATATGATACTGTTGACAATATTGTACGCCCGTGAAAATTATATATAAATAAGACTTAAGCGTATTATCTGCTTTCATGTCAGATTTAGCCAACCTGTGAGCTGTAGTGTTTAGGTGACAAGCGACCTGCTCAAATATGATACTGTTGACAATATTGTACGCCCGTGAAAATTATATATAAATAAGACTTAAGCGTATTATCTGCTTTCATGTCAGATTTAGCCAACCTGTGAGCTGTAGTGTTTAGGTGACAAGCGACCTGCTCAAATATGATACTGTTGACAATATTGTACGCCCGTGAAAATTATATATAAATAAGACTTAAGCGTATTATCTACTTTCATGTCAGATTTTGCCAACCTGTAAGTTGTAGTGTGTAGCAACAAGTTATTACGTAATATAATGATGTCATATCAGTCGTGTTGTTTTCTGATTGGCTTAGTGTCTCGACTAAAAAAACAGAGATTTTGATTGGCTAATAATTTATATGTGGTGTTTTCTGATTGGTTTAAGTAAGCAAGATTTCTATTGGCCGTCTAATTCTATATAAGCCGGAGCACAGCGCTGATTTCTCACCTCTGCTGGATTGGCAGAGGAACCCACGTGGCGGGGGATAGAACCTGAACGGACTCCACCAAAGTATAGGAGACTAGAAGCATATAATTTGGCGGAAAAAACCCAAGTAAGGTCATAGAGAATATTTCAAAAATAGATTTTTTTTAAAAAAAGTTAACAATTATATTTTGCATTGCACAGCATTCGGTATTAAATAACATACCCCCAAAAAATCTGGGGATAGAACCTGAACGGGCTCTACCAAAGTATAGGAGACTAGAAGCATATAATTTGGCGGAAAAAAACCAAGTAAGGTCATAGAGAATATTTCAAAAATAGATTTTTTTAAAAAAAAAAGTTAACAATTATATTTTGCATTGCACGGCATTCGGTATTAAATAACATACCCCAAAAAAAATCTCTGCATTATGCGTTCTGTAAAAAATTGCCCTACGTGCCAAACTGCTGTGTCAAGTAAAAATTTTCAAAGACACTGTCGTACTTGTGTGCCGGGAAAGCGAATATGTGCGACCAAACTGTGCTCTAAGTGTGGAAAAAATATTACTATTGCCAACTTCAAGCGACACCAGCTTACTTGCAAGAGCACTGAAACATCTCTACCGCAACCTTCCAAGCGAAAGGTAGAAGTAACCTCTCTCGATGCATCGCCACCTGCCAAACGCGTCAAGCTGGCGAAGAAAGCAGACCGATTTGCGTTTGAGTATTTATTAGAAGATTTTGACATAACATCAGACAGCTTCTGCGATGTGCGTAGTTTTCTGGAGAGCGAGCGAGCTAAGATAATATCCATCCTCAACGATGTATTGGCCACACACTCCACTAAATTCTATGCTGTGCTATGCTGCAAGTATAAGAAACCGACTGATGAAATATATAAATTCTTCCATGCCACAAAAGCAAAAACACTGCATCAGGCAGATGTCACTGACCTCGACAGCATCTACGACAAGTTTGTCGAGGAGCTTGTGGCAAAGCACGAGGAGCATCAGGCTGAAGGCTCGGGCGGTTCGCTGTGTGGCGACCCCCACGAACTTTGTCTGAAACTTAACAAATTCCTGCCACTGGCAGGGTCTAGCTATATTGCCCTGCCACCCGAGGTTGAAGCAAGGAAAGCGGTTCTCAATATTCAGAACAAAGACACCAAATGCTTCCTCTGGTCGGTGCTGGCAGCATTGCACCCTATACCTTGGGAAAACAGTCCACGCTATGTTGCACACTACAAGCAGTATGAGTCGGAACTGGAGGATGCAATGACCGGGATTGCCTACCCTGTAGAAGTCTCGCATATTCGCAAGTTTGAGGTTCGTGCTCGTGACTTGTTGGGCCTGCAATTAGCCATCAATGTTTACGGTCTCACCGAGGCAAACAACGTCTACCCTATTCGGGTAAGTGATGTAGATGATGATAGTGCACAGCGAATTGACCTCCTACTCATCAAAAACGAAACCCATCACCATTACACCCTTATCCGTTCCCTCTCTCGGCTTGTTTCGAGCCAACGGAGCAGTCATAGTCACCATGTTGAGGTGTGTCGCAGGTGCCTGTCCACTTTCGACAACCGAAAACAATATAAATTCAAACACTCTCGAGGACCCAACATTGCTGCTGAGAAGCTAGCTCGCCACATGCTCTACTGTGGTACCAACAAGCCTGCACGAACTATCCTGCCCGAACCTGGTGCAGTAGAGAGCTTTCGCATGCACAGTGCTATGGTGAAGCATCCTGCCTTTATTGTAGCAGACTTCGAGGCCTTTCTTCAACCTCTGTCTAACTGCGAGCCCAACCCCGAAACATCCTCTACCATTCCTTTCCAAATCCACGAGGCCTCGAGTTACTCCTATGTTGTGGTGTGGCGAGACCAACATATTGCCTCCGAGCCCTATGTGTATCGCGGTCCCGACCCGGTCAAACACTTCCTGGAGAGAATGCAACAGGAAGCCATCAAGATAGGGAAGGTGCTGTTGGCCCCCAAGCCCATGCTGCCTCTGTCTCCCAAAGACAAGCATCAGCACGAAATAGCTCTAAATTGTCCTGTTTGCAACTCAGTCTTCACTGACGATAACAAAAAGGTCCACCACCATGACCATTATGAGACCGGAAGCTACATTGGCCCGTGGTGCAACAGATGTAACTTGAGAGCCAGGGACCCGCGCTTCATACCGGTCTTTTTTCACAATGGCTCGGGATATGATTTCCATCACTTGGTCACACATCTAGGGTACGACAATGCGAGAATCAA
Organism: Lepisma saccharinum; assembly: GCF_977018435.1. NCBI lineage: Eukaryota > Metazoa > Arthropoda > Insecta > Zygentoma > Lepismatidae > Lepisma > Lepisma saccharinum. Next base: position 4,048,564 of record NC_139232.1, read on the forward strand.
GGTCCTGGCACAGAACGAGGAGCGTTATATTAGCATCAGCAAGTGGGTGCCGATCCCCGACTTAAAAGACAGCAGCATCGAGCTTCGGTTCCTCGACTCTCTGAGGTTCCTCCAGGCAAGCCTGGATGCTCTTGCTGGGAAGCTCAGAGACGACCAACTAGCCATTACCACATCAAGTTTCCCGAACTTAGATGTCGCACTCATCAGACGTAAAGGGGTCTACCCCTACGAATACGTCACCGACCCTTCCAAGTTCGAAGAAAAGTTGCTGCCTCCCCAGGATAAGTTCTACAGCCAGCTGAGAGGTTCAGGTATTACCGACGAGGAGTACAAGCATGCTCAGTCTATGTGGGTCAAGTTGGGTTGCCGAACTTTCGGTGATTACCACGATGCATACCTGAAGCTTGATGTGACGCTTCTTGCCGATGTGTTCCAGGTGTTTCGGGCGACTGCGATAAACATTTACAACCTGGACCCTGTATATTTTTACAGCCTTCCTGGACTGGCATGGTCGGCCATGCTCCTGCTGACTAAAGTTAAACTTTCACTTATCTTCGATGTTGATATCATGCTTTTCATCGAGAGAGCTATCCGGGGCGGCATGGTCCAAGTGTCGCAACGCTTCGCACACGCCAACAATCACCACATGGCCACTGGTTACGACCCCTCCCAACCATCAAGCTACATCATGTACACTGACGTGAACAACCTTTACGGGCACTCCATGATGCAGCCACTCCCAACAGGACAGTTTGAGTGGGTTGATCCTTTATACCACGACATCGTTAAAGAGTGCGACAAGTTTGGGTTTTTTACCGAGGTGGACCTTGACTTCCCCGAGAAGCTGCAGGATACATTCTGTGACCTTTCGCCTGCTCCGGAATTCAAATGTCCACCTGGCTCGGATCAACCAAAGCTCGTCATGGACTTGGAGCCCAAAAAACGTTATGTGCTACACTACCGGAACCTCCAGTGGTTAATGCAGCAAGGGGTCTCGGTCAAAGCAGTTCACCGCGTGCTCTTGTTCAGGCAGTCTCCATGGTTGAAGTCGTACATCGAACTGAACACCGAACATCGCACTGCCGCCATTTCGGAACTTGATCGTGATTTTTTCAAATTAATGAACAATGCGGTATTTGGGAAGACCATGGAGAATGTGCGAAATCGCGTTGATGTGAGGTTGGTGACGAAGAAAACACAGTGTCGTCGACTTGTTGCAAGCCCGCTGTTCAGATCTCGAACAATTTACAAGGAACAGATGTCTCTGGTTCACATGAACCGGGGCGAGGTGTTACTCAAGAAGCCCATCTATGTGGGAGCTGCAGTTTTGGATCTGAGCAAGTTGTGCATGTTCGAGACATATTACGACGTACTACGTGCACACTACAACCACAATATCTCGCTCCTCTACACAGACACAGACAGCTTGGTGTACCATGTTCGCACGGCCGATGCGTATGGTGATATAGCCAAAGTTCCAGCTCTTGTCAAGCTCTTCGACACATCGGGCTATCCCCAGCCAAACCGGTATGGAATTCTGCCCCGAAACAAAAAAATACCCGGCAAACTCAAGGACGAGAAAGACGGGGATGTGATTGTGGAGTTTGCTGGACTTCGGGCCAAAGCCTATGCGATCCGGGCTGAGGGTTCTGTAACAAAAAAGGCAAAGGGTGTAAGCAGGCAAGTGGTTCGGGAGCACCTCAAGTTTGAGGATTACCTCGAGTGCCTCAGAACAAAATCGCCCATTCTACAAAAAGAGCATCGTATCCAAAGCGTTGATCATGTGCTTACAACTAATATTGTTAGGAAAGTTGCTCTAGATGCACACGACGACAAGAGGTGTATTCTTGAATGTGGTATTCACACATTGCCTTGGGGGCATCGTCGTTTAGAAATAAATAAGAATTGCGCACAGTGCAAATAATTAGCACTCACGGCCACACACAAGAATTTTCACTAACTCAAAAAAAAAAACATTTTGTTACTCAGTAAAAAAAAAAACACTTTGACTGTCATTACAAAATAAAACTTTGACCGTAGTCTTAAATAACCAGCATGCCTATGAATTTGTTCGGTTTCAAAAAACAGATCATCATGGAAACCATACCAGATCATGAAGTCTTACCTTCCATGTTACCTAAACTCAACGGTCTGTTGATCATTCACCTCAACAGCATTTGGACGAAATTGGATGAGGACGTCGGCAAAACTTTTTACGTCTTCAATAACAATTTACATTTCTACGAAATTCCGATCGGTGGGAAACTTCAAATCACTGTGAATCCGGAAAACGTAGGCGAAATCAAAATTTCTAACGGCAAGAACATTTTTCGAATCAAACACGACAAGATGCTTTCTAACATTGCATACGATGTTTCAGCAGGAGATTATTTTTACATAGAACTCCTCGGAGATTACGACAAACTCATTCCTCTCTTCGTAGAATTACGAATCGTCTATCCTATTATAAATAACCATTAACCAAAAATGCCTAACGACATTTTCGGCAACACCAAGCGTGTAGACCATGCAGAAGAGATTCTCATGTTGGACGTTCGTGTTAAGAAGTTGAGGACCGATTTGATCGCTTTGCAGGAGACCTTAAACAAAAGTTTAGAGTCGGAAATCGCTACGCTCCAAACTCAATGTCTCGACCCCATTCTGAAAATCGATTCCGAACTGAAAACGCTCATAAAAAATTATGTCGACGTACCTTCTTACGACAACGTTCAAAATATACAGTTGAGCGTGGATTCGCTTCAAAATGATTTGGCCAAATTACAGCAATTTCAAGCGAAAAATGAAGATTTGGAAAAATTGAAACTCGAAATCGAAGAACGAACTTCCGCAATCGAAAAAAATTTCTCCGAACTTCAAACCGTCGTGAACGATATTGACGTAGAACGCTTGCAGGTCGTCGTTTCCAAATTACAAGAAGAATTCACCGGCACGTTGGAAGAAATTAAATCCAAGTTACAGACTTTGGAAGATACCATGACGAACCTACCATCGTCGGACGAACTGCAGGTCATCGGTAAAAGCGTCGCGAACATAAAAATTCAATTGGAGGCCTATCGAGATTTCGATCACATTCAAACCACCATCGCTACGCTTCAGGCGTCCTTGGAATTGATCAACGAGGAAATTAAAAATATTCACGCTGAAGCGAAAGCGTTGACGAGCATTCAAGACACGTTGAGCACGGTTCAGCAGAAGATCGAATATTTAGAAAATTTGAACGTCGAATCCAATCTCGCTCATTTTCATCACGTACTGGACAACATACAGGGTGACTTGGAATCGTTACGGACGAGCGTGCCTTCGAGCGAAGATTTGGAAAAATTGAAAACGGCGGTGACGGCACTATCCGAATCGAGCGACATCAAAATTTCTTTGAGCGATCTCGAGAGTAGGGTGGCCAATCTCCCCACCTCCAAAGAATTGCACGCTTTGAAAAGGAACATATCACGTATGCTGAAACGACTGGAAACGGAAACGGCGAACGTGGAACAGATTCGAGACGAAATCAGTTCGCTGGTTTCGACGCTGCCCACTTCGCAGAGCGTCGCCGATCTTCACACGCAGTTTACAGAGATGCGAAGCATCGTGAACGATCTTACCGAGAAGAGCTCGAAATTGAATCAAGTTGAGAACCTTCAGAACATCGTCGTCAACATCAGAGATCAAGTCGGAGTGCTGGAATCCACGCAGTAATCGACGCTGGCTTCTTTCGGTGCCAAGTTACAAGAACTCAACGAAAACTACAAGCAGTTGAACGTGGAAGTGAAAATCAAACCGTCGTTGTCTGCCGTAACGGATACCATAGTCGAGCATTTGCTGCCCATCGAAAATAAACTCGGACACGTTCACAGTAATCTGCTCGGCGTCGACACTAAATTCGCTAAACTGCATTCTCTGCAGGCCATCGAAATCAACAGCGTACCCAATCAACAGAGAATCTCCACGTTCGTCGAAGGTAACAAACTGTACATGTTGCATCCTTATCATCCGTACTACAAGTTTCTCCTCGATGGCACGATTCAGATAAACGAATTCTCGTACTGGTCTCACGGCAGAAAAGCTAGCGTTCCCACCATGACTTTGATATCGAATCGCGGTGTCCAGAAAGCAGGAAACATTCCTCTGGCACGTTGGAACGAAGCGCGCAACATATATGAAATACACGAAGACGAAGATCTTACCGTTTTCGACGTGAGTGCCGGCGATAAGCTGATCATTCAAAACACGAGCGAGGTGCCACCCTCTTTGAATCCCATCACGCTGGTGCTTCTTTTGAAACGTAATCTCTAAAAAAAATGTCTAGGCAAGCCATCGTCGAAGAATTGCATAAACCTGCACGCCGCAACTACGAACGTTTGGCTGTGGTAACCAAGGGCATCGACGACCTCTGGCAAAGCGACCTCGTGGAGATGAGCAGCGGCAATTTGAAAAACGTACATAAATTGAACAAGGGCAACAAGTACCTCCTCACCGTCATAGACACGTTTTCGAAATTCGCATGGGCTCTACCTTTGAAGGTGAAAACGGGAACATGCGTCACGGAAGCATTCAAGACAATTTTTCGCGAAAGCGGCGGCAGACAACCACGGTTTCTGCAAACGGACAAGGGGAAGGAATTTTACAACGCTGTATTCCAAAAGTTTATTCAAAAACATGATATTCGACATTATTCGACCTTCAGTCACATCAAAGCCAGCATCGTGGAAAGATTCAATCGAACCTTGAAAACACACATGTGGAAACGATTCACGCTTAAGGGAAATTACAAATGGGTCGACATCCTGCCGGAACTCGTCGACACCTATAATCATACGGTACACAGAACGATAGGCATGAAGCCAGCTGACGTTACGAAATCTGACGAGCAGCGCTTAATTTCTACAGTTTACTGTCCAAAGTACACACCCACGACAAAAAAAGCTAAATACAAAATTGGAGACCAGGTGAGGATCAGCAAATTCAAACGCACCTTCGAGAAGGGATTCACAAAAAATTGGAGCACGGAACTTTTTACGGTGGTTCGAGTTCTACCCGGAAACCGACACACGTATATAATAAAAGATAGTAGCGGCGAGATTTTGAAAGGAAGATTTTACGAAGAGGAACTCTCTAAAACGAAACACCCCGACACGTACCTCATCGAGAAAGTATTACGCAGGAAAGGTAACAAACTGCTTGTCAAATGGCTGGGACTTCCGGAAAAGAGTTGGATCGACGCGAGCGAAGTGATCTTGTGAGTACGTGGAATGTGGTGAAGCGTCTACCGGATCCGGAAAGTCAAACGAGAAAAAAAAAGAACGGCGAGTTGCTTCCCGACAGCATCCGCTGTCTGATCGTAGGTCCTTCGGGGTGTGGGAAAACGACACTGCTCGTGGACAATTTTCTCCTCGCACCGAATTGGTTAGATTGGAAGAACAGGCACCTGTACGTGTTCTCGAAAAGTTTGGAGCAATCCAAATACCAGCAACTGATGAAAGTGTACGATGGTCTGGACATTGCAACGTTCGCTTCGGAAATAAAACCACTCGACGATTGTCGTGAAAATTCAGTCGTTGTGTTCGACGACGTCATCCTGGAAAATCAAAATGAAATTCGCAACTTTTTCACGCAAGGTCGTCACAAAGAAATGGATTGCTTTTACCTAACTCAAACGTTTTCCAAAATTCCAAAACAGTTACTACGCGACAACGCTAATTTCATATGTTTGTTTCGTCAAGATCACACCAACCTCAAGCACGCGTACGATGACTACGTAGGCGGAGACATGAACTACAATCAATTTTCGGAACGCTGCTCTTCTTGCTGGAACAGTGACGATTTCGGATTCGCGACGATCGACATGACGAGGAAACCCATCGACGGAAAATACAGAAACAAAATCAACGACTTTCTAAACGTTGCAACGTTGTGAGAAACGACGTGTATAAATAACGTCATGACGAAACGAAAAATCGAAGACGAAAATCTCAAGTTGCGAAAATACCTCGCGAAACGCTTCAAAGGTTGGAAATCCGAGAATCGCGGATTCTACGAAGAGAAGAAACGCCAGGATCAACCCGTGATCGATGCCATCAGCGGTCTAGGTAAAGAAATTAAAAGTGTTACGGAACAAAATAAAAATTTGATCAACGAACTCGTACCACTCGCAGCTAAAAGTTACGCTGTACCCACGCCCATTTCGAGCATTCCTTCGACGCCGTTCGAACTGAAGGACGTACCGGCACGACGTCGAGCCATAGGCAGCACGTCGTCTTCGGATAAGATCGAGTTGGGACCTTTGGCACGAGACTACCTGAGCACGGGGAAGTTCGACAAGGATGAAGTGTTCGGATTGTATCCGAGCATGGAAAGCAACGAAGGCGGCGGTGTGGTGTGGAAGATTGGGAAATCGAAGGTGACCTTCGAAGGCAACGACATTAAAGTCAATTTAGGCGACAAGGATAGTTGGAACAGGTATCCCGGCACTGTGGGACTGTGGGAACTCTTCGCCAAAAAGCAGCCGAAAGATTACACCGACGAAGATTACCAAAGTTACAAGGAAATTCTGATCATGACGGATGCCTTGTACCAGAACAACGACGCCTCGCAGAATAGGGTGAAATCGAGCAGCGGCGAGAAGTACAGGAATCTCATCAAACCGATTTGGAACCAGGTCAAAACAGGCAGCGCCGTCAAACGCTACAACACGTTACCCAAAGAATTCGTTTGGGTGGACGACGTTAGGAAACTCGTGGACCGATTGTTGGTGATAGCCGGCGAAGAGAATGCAGGCAATCGTAATTTCTACAACGAGAAGGTTGGCATCGTGGACATGATCAGCACGAAACTTTCCAACTTCATCGTGAACGACGACAAGGGCATAGGTTACCTGATCAAAATCATCAACACGCTGCCTCCGAAATTTTGGAACGTGGCTGAAGGAAAGGGACTCGTGAACGACATCATCAACAAGTTACCTTTCGAGATGCATCTACCTGGCTACCAGTACTGCGGACCGGGTACCAAACTCGAGAAAAGATTGGAGAGAGGAGACAAGGGTGTGAATCCGTTGGACGCGGCATGCAAAGATCACGACATCGCCTACAACACCACGCAGACGAATCTGGACGCACGTCACGAAGCAGACAAGAAATTGGAACATGCAGCTTTCGAAAGGTTCGTGAGCAGAGACGCATCGTTGGGTGAACGGGTCGCCGCACTGGGTACCACCATCGCCATGAACACAAAACAAAAATTGGGGTGGGGTATATAAATAACATACAGTAAAAAAAAACAACAACATGGCTTGCATAACTGATTTGCCGCACGAACTACTATCTAAAATATTCAAAAAGGTAGTTAACGGAGATGTTAATAAACTTGTGATCATAGCCGGCATTTCACATGGGATGCGAAATAGTTCTCAAGGACCGTCTTCGGGAGATCAGTGGAATGAGGTGTGGCGATCTCGACACACTTCTGTCGGCTGCAGGGGAAAAATTGAACGAGAGGTTGGACGAACTGCACGAGGCGAGGCAGGGGAGAAGACGGGGCACCGATGATTGGAGAAAATCTAAGCAGGAGACGGAAGAAATCATCACGCACATCATCGCGTTTTCGGAAGCACGAACTTTCTTCCTCTGTTAAAAAAATATTCGATACAAAAAAAAATCTCGTGAAAAAAAAATATATATAAATAACACACATTGTGAAAAATTAAAAATTCTTTAACACCCTGAAATTTCTCTTTGATATGACGAGTGAAAAAATGAGTGACCTCCAAGCATTAAAACAAATGCTAAATTTGTCAGTCGAGTATGTAAAAATTCAGGAATTGGAAGTCGACAAACCTTACACGATAACTTCTGGTTCAATCGTTTCTACCCAGTATGGTCCCAAGGTGCGTCTGTTGCTCAACGGACAATACAGTCTATTTTTACCAGATCGATACGCCAGCATGTTATCCGACGAGAAGCTAGCTATCTTAATCGAGAACAAAACTCGAATCGTGTACAAGGGGACAAAGGAACTTCTTGGTAAGAAAACAAAGCATGTAATAGAATTTGTGTAACGGGGCTACGCGGAGTATATATAAAATAACATCCATTGAAAAAAAAAATCTCAGAACATTTATATATAAATAACATACCGTGAAAATAACACATAGAGCATCAACATGAAGCCCAAGGGTGTCGTGTACCAGATACCATACTCCAATTTAAAAAATCTAGGTGCCCTCGATGGGTTACTCACCAAGAAACAACGCGAGAAGAAACGTTCTTGCTTGTCGAAAGGACACGGAATGAAATTGCTGCTCAGCATACCTCAATTGAAAAGATTGCAGCGTTCGCGGAAACAGCAAAAGATCGGAGGTTTCATATTCAGCATCCCGGCCATCCTGGCAGCATTGGGGGCCGTTGGAAGTTTGGCCGGCGGAAGTGCCGCCATCGCGAAAACCGTCATCGACTCGAAGAAGAACAAGGCCGAGTTGGAAGAACAGAAACGTCACAACCTGGCCATGGAGAAGAAAGGAGGAAAGGGCGTGGTGAAAAAGTTTAAAAAAAAGAAACAGCAGCACTCACCAACCGAGACATTGAATCTCTGATCGAACCGTTACGAATCAAACACTTCAGAGGAGTTTTCATGTCCGACTCGTTACCTTCAACCGTCAAAAGAAGAGAATGTGGAGTAGTCAACTTGGACAATCAAGAAAATCCTGGCACGCATTGGATATGTTACCACAAAAACGATGACAATAACAAAGCATTCGTTTTCGATTCTTTCGGAGGCGTTCCACCTACAAATTTAGCCCATTATCTGAAAACGAACAAAACCTCTATATACTACAACGACGAACGCATTCAAGATTTCGGAGACGTGAACTGCGGTCATCTCTGCCTCTCCGTGCTCGCGTTTCTCTCTAAAATAAATAACCCTACGATCGAAGATTTCCAGAAAGCACTGTGGAACCTGAAACACGATGGGCCTGTTCCATCTCACGAGCGAATCTTCAATCTTGAAACTCACGCTGCACGACGACATCGTCTATCCTAAATCCGTGGCTCTGCGTGCATTCTACAGCATGTACCTCATACCTAACGTCACGCATCACAACAACAAAATTAGTGTCGGAAGCGAACACATCGTCGTCACGCCAGGCCAATACAATCTTTCCACTTTGCAAGCTCAGTTACCCAAAGGCACGTACCTTTCTCAAAATTCGGTCACGCACAGAGTGGAAATCCTATCCGCGACGGAGACCGTGGACCTTGGCACCATGGGAGAACTTTTAGGTTTCGACAACGACACGAAACTCGAAGCTGGCATCAAGCACGTAGCAGTCAATATTCCTAAATTTCTAGCCATAGAGACTCTGAACGTACACTGCAACGTGGCGGAAGGAATGATCACGAAATCCTCGGACGGATTGTTAGGAAGTCACAAGCAGACGGGAATCATAGCCACGTTCAAACCAAGTTCCGAGTTCATGGAACCGATCATCTACACGCCCTCTTCGCCGATCTATTTTCCAGTATGTCGTAACCGCATAGACGACATAGAGTTGGTGGTGACGAACGAGAAAGGAGAGGTGGTGGATTTCGCAGGTGCAACGACCACTGCCATCGTGGAGATCAGCGTATAATAAATAACACACATAGTGAGAATGGAGCAAATCGAAAGTTACGAATTGCAATCTTTCCCTCCCAACCGTCGCACGTTCGCCAATCTCAACGAGGCGAACAGGGAGATCGAATACGATGTGGACGTAGGCGACGGGTTCGTTCATCCTCACAGAGCGGACCTCTACCTTCAATTCGACGTGGTGAAGAAAGAAAGCGGAGAAGCCTTTCCGCCCAATGCCAATTTGATACTCGTGGACAACTTCGTGCCTCACCTGTTCTCGCAGGTGGAGGTGAGGAAACACGGTACCGTCATCGACAGAATCGATTATCCAGGCATCACGTCGACGGCAGTGGGAACATTGAAATTATCCAAAACGGACGCAGCGTACTATCAGGCCGGGGGCTTCGAAGCAGGAACCAAAATATCGACGACAAGTCACACGGCGCTCTTTCCCATGCGTCTGCTGCCCGGTTTCTTCTCCGACTATAAGGAGATCATGTGGAAGGGAGGACTGCGCGTCACGTTTCGAAGAGCGGCCAACGACAACGACGCACTGATGCGATACACCAACTTGAACGCCGACGGCACGCCGATAGCCAACACATTACCCGAAGCGGCGAAATGCGTCATCCGGAGCATGGAATTGAGAATGCCGATCGTGGAATACGAAACGAACTACGCCCTCAAGTACAAAGCGGAGATCTTGAAAAGTCCCCAGGTGTCGATTCACTTTCACGGTTACCAGTGCGTGCAGAAGTTAGCGTCCGGAAGTCACATGGAATTCGACGTGACGACGCAGTTCAACAACATACAGTTCGACATGCCAGATTTCGTCGTGGTGCTCTTTCAGACCGGGCGCGATAATAACCAGGAAAAAGATTCCAGCAAGTTCGACGACTGCAAGATCAAGAACATTTATCTGAAGAATGGTAGGAACGAAGTGTTCCCGCGCGAAAATTACAACCTCGACATGACCAAAGACGATTACCTCAAACTTTACGAAGCGTTCTCGGCTTACAAACGCGTGACCGAGGGAAACGTAGACATGTACTACACGCCCAGCGAATTCAAAACCCACAGGCCGATGTTCGTCATCAACACATCTAAGAGAAAGCAGGTGGTGGTCAACGATCGCACCAACATCAAGATCGTCTGCGAGTTCAACAGTCCGCTGCCCGCCGATACTCTATGCAGCGTCATCCTGGTCGCAGAGAAGTCCTTCGTCCACGACGTGAAGAACGAGAGGGTCACAGAGCAGTTTTAAAAAATAATTCGTAAAATAATTGCCACATACTAAAAAAATCAACAAAGTTATATAAAATACAATGTAAGTTAGTTCGGTGCGCAAATAAAAAAAAAAATAATAATTCACAAAACTCTCTACAGAGGCATTGTTGGCGGCTTTGATAGCCCCACGACCATTATATAGAACTTTTTTGGTGTTGGGCACCACGCACTCCTGGCGGGGTTATAGAGGCCAGAAATCCTAAAAAAAAAAAACAATTATTATTATTATTTTTTTTTTTTGCTTGCGTCACAATACAGGCACGCGCGCGTGTGTGTATGTGAGTGTGGCACATCGTTCCCGAAAAAAAAGAGAGGTTTACAAAGGTCACGATATACAAACATTTGACCGGGACTTGGAAAATTACGATATGGCGCATTCGCTCACCACTGTTGCCAGCTATAGGTCTCTCTCTCTCTCTTCATCTTACAGCAACGTTGGCATCTCTCTTTTTTTTTTAGTTGTAGGTGGGTTGCTAACACTCTCTAGTTAATAATGCTACATATTATACACGCACACGCACACGCACACATATACTGTGTTGCCATCCATCCATCTTTTTCTTTCTCTAGCCCTTGCCAAGTAAAAAAAGGGGGTGTAGGTAGGAGTTGGCAACACTGCAAGAAAATGGAGCTCATGCCTTACAAGAGAAAACCATTAAGGCGAGCTCCACCGAGCTCCACTTTCGGTTTGTGAACCGGGCTTATTGCACTACGACGAGTTGGAAACACTGCTAGTGGGTTTATAAGTCGGTGCTGCCAACTCCTATTTGTAGGTTAGCTTAGCCTGTGAAAGATCATATAGTAGAATTTTCTTCGGATGGGTTGGCAAAACCCAAGCCTCAAAGGAGGAACATCCAATAGAGTTGCCAAATGTAAAAAAGGGGACAATAAGTCCCCTCATAAAAGGCTACAGTAAGGGCCCACAGTATTGCCAACACTAGGCCCCCAGCAGTGTTGCCAGACATAAAAAATACATGGACCCCTCAGGCCCTTTGATAGGTTAGGTTAGGTTAGGTTGGTTAGGTTAGGTTAGGTTAGGTTGGGTTGGGTTTGGTTAGGGTAGGTTAGGTTGGGTTGGGTTTGGTTAGGTTAGGTTGGGTTGGGTTTGGTTAGGGTAGGTTAGTTAGGTTAGGTTGGGTTGGGTTTGGTTAGGGTAGGTTAGTTAGGTTAGGGTAGGTTAGTTAGGGTAGGTTAGTTAGGTTAGGGTAGGTTAGTTAGGGTAGGTTAGTTAGGTTAGGGTAGGTTAGTTAGGGTAGGTTAGTTAGGGTAGGTTAGGGTAGGTTAGGGTAGCCTCAAATGATGATTCGAGCCTCAAAAGATTATTGTCAACCGGCCAAGTGCCTCTACTTATTTGTTGAGAAACTTGGTCCAGGGGCGAGTTCCATAGGTGGTCCATGGCGGGCTACCGTGGGAACAGGTTACACTCGCCTCTGGAATTTACACTTTTTTCACATTAAAATACATTTTATTGTTAAAGATTACCTAATACTGTTAAATTCGCATAGACTTCCATGAATCACTAAATGTTATTAATATGTTGGGTTTAGTTGGGTGAAATTAGCTAAAATTTTGCTGCAACCCGGAATTATGTACTACAGAAAATATTTTATCCAAGAATGTTCTCCAATGTTAGGACAACTCAAATCCATAAATGACAAGAGATGAAAGCTTGGGGAAATCATTTTACATACGAGGGTCCGTAAATAAGTAACCACTCCGCCACGGAGGTCGGTTATGCGTCGTTACTGTACATAATGTATGTCACCAATCAAAGGTTTGAGACTAACAATTTCTCTAATAGATTATAAAAAATGAATTAATATGTTTTCTTGAGTACGACCAACATTTTCTACAAAACTTTAAGCAGTGGGCCACCTTGGGAACAGATGTAACGGTTTCGTAATTATTTTTTTTAAAAAAAGTTACAAGCAATTTTACTAAATATTTATATGGTGCATGTTGTTAATTAGTTAGAAGAGTTATTTCTTAAAATGTCATAAATTTATCTCTCATTGGAGATTTGTAAATTGTTCTAGAAGCTTAACTATGGCCACCTTTGGCTCACCTACCTTAATGGACTGTGCAAGGAAATCCTTGTTTTTGACCATAAATTCTGGATTAATGATTTTAAAAAAAGAATCCAAATCCACTTCCACGAGAAGTAAAATCATCTGGATCTCCCCAAATATTTCTCCTTCCACCTGACATCTTTCGTTTTCCGTTTCCTTTCTATAGTGCAATTCTGAAGTGATAAATGACCGTACACATCAAACGTGTGGTCATTGTATTTGTTCCCTCTTGCTTCCACGATGAAAGACACCGCAGGCATTTCTTCGACCTCTGGCCGAGCCACGATAATACGAAATCGTTTGACAACTTCCACCATGTGTTGCGGTCTCTCTTCGCACTCAAGAAATATATTTTTCCTCTGTGGACTGGGTGCGAAAGAATAAATTCTCTCTCGTATCACCCATCTCTCGTAAATTCATCATTCATTCTAGCAGTCTCGATTAACTGAGTAGGTATTTCGAGTGTGTGTCTGAGATTAAAAATTTGTACAGCCTTCCTCCTGCGAATAAATTTACTTTCCTTAACATTTTGTCTTGGGACCACGAGTCGTGCTTTACACCCATGTATGATTGCCAACTTGCAGATGAACTTTTACAGCAGGATTCGATCCTGGAACCCATGGTGTCGTAGCGCGCTGTGCTAACCACTTCCCCATAGAGGCGGGCAGTTACAATTAGAATTTCACGAAAAGTAACTCTTATTTGTAACTGCATCGCAAGTAAATAGTTATTTCCAAACACTGGGTAAGACACCCACACATTCTCGATGTGGACACGTAGAGATGATATGATCAGCATCACATCCCGGCCACCTTTAACTTACAGGATTGGCCCAAGGTACCCATTGATTAAAGGCTGGGTAAGCCCCAGATCTACTTTATTCAGAGACAGTCCGAGAAATGTCCAGCCGCGAATAGCATTTCGGTTTCAGGCACCACACGAACTGGATTGCTGTGGCTTGTCACATACGATTAGTTTAAACGAAACTAGACGAGTTTTCTATTCACATGGAACTTGTTTCTTGTAGCTATTTTGAACCATTAATTATTTTGCAGACTACTTGAACTATTTACATTCAGCGGAACATCATATGTGTAATGCACATGGGTCATGCGGTTGTGGGTTTTATTGTATGCACACATACTTTACATGCAGTGGAAAGAAATGTCAAAAAATGGGAAAAGTTGACCTCCAATTTATGATATTTTATATTAGTCTTCCTTTTCTCATTCCGGAATTGCTTGTGCAACAATTCCGTTGTGGAATTTGAATCATTCAACTAAATGAAAAAATACACAGATATTAAATTTTATCATGAAATTGTTTGTGTGCTTGAAACATTGGAGGTTAATTTCACTCAGGGTGGATAAAAATAATAATTTTTATTTTTTAAAAAAAATTGATGATTTTTAATTTAAATAGGATTTTTCATTTAAATCGATTTTTTAGTTTAAAAAGACGACTAAAATTGCTTGCATGGTTTTTGGCACCACACATATACGTAGATATATGTTTTTGTATATAGAAAGTCGTTTTCTGGTAAACGGGCCTGTTAAATGTTAACTTGAAATATTCTTATAGTCTTTGTAGCTCAATTTTGGCGATTGTTTAACGATAGTTTGCAAAATATGAGCTGCCATGTTTATTTACGGTTAAACATCATTAGTATTTTTTTAATTATTCCACACAAAATGTTTGCTATTTTTGTCTACAAAAAATATTTAATTTCGAATCAAGAGAAATGTAAGTGTGTTTACAGTTTACATATTGAGCCTCCCCGATGGCGCAGGAGTAGTGTAGTTGCCTTGTAATCAAGGGGTCCCGGGTTCGATACCCGGTGAGGGAACAAAGTGGTTCGGATCCCACTTTAAACTGTAGGTCCAGTCCCAATTGGCCTTTCTGTGCATAAAGTAGACTTAATACACCAACTCAAATCAAATCAAAAATGAAGAACAGATTACATTTTCTATCGTATGATCTTCACCCCATCAGTACATGTATTTTGTTTTCTTTTTTTCTTTTCCTTTCTTAGAGCCTAATAAATATCATTAAATGCTTACAAGATTAATGTACTTTCAGTAAAAGTGATTCTTATATCTACAAAATCCTTTTGTACATTATTGTATATTTTTTCTTTAAAGTTATTTAAATGAATCCACCTTGATTTCACGATTGAATTGTTTGATTGGCTAGCGTTTTTTTATGTGACTTAAAACTCGAAGCACCAAACGATAGATAGTTTCAAAGTATATAATAAGATAATGCAAATACTCAAATCGCGTGGCTATTAACACTGTAATGCCTAGGACTAGGATTTTTATGACCTAAAAATCACCAAAATATGCAAAATAAAATATGCTATATTTTATATATATACGTATATATACTTTATGACCATAAAGTTTACAAAATATGCACTATAATTTGAAAAATATGCCCTTATAACTGGACTGTTTCAAACAATATCTAAATTCTGAGATATTTTCACATACGTACTATTTTGTTCACTTTATGGGTCCTGAGTTGCAATGCACAATGAATACTTTCAGTAATTTTCAAATAAAAATGAAAAAGATTGTGCTACAGTCAAAAAAATAAAGCTCGAGTAAACATGGGAGTAAGAACGAATCCACTTAGAAAATGACTGTATCTTTCTTGAAAATGCAAAAATATGCTGAATATGACCGAAAATTCATCAAAATATGCTATATCACGCAACAATGGCTAAATATGCCAAAATATGCCCTTAAAAGGCGCCTTAACTTAATTAGTTTCTTCATAATATGAATTTCCATATGTTTGGGGAACACATCACCCTTACCAAAAAAAATATGCTAAGTCATGAAAATCCTAGCCCTAGTAATGACCAAGACTCGCTCTCGTGATTCTTTCCATATGGTTGTCTGGTTTGATCGATTAGCTACATGATAATTCTACCAATAAGCACATGGAAACTCCAATAAATATCGATTATAAATTGCATTCACAACAAACATGCCACAGTAGCCATACCAACAGGAAAGGTGGAGGACACGTGATAATATAATTGCTTTGTCCCGAAGATCTGTAGAGCAAGAAGTGACTGGAGAGTGCTCCAACAATGAACAAGTGCAAGAGGAAGTGAGTGTATGGAGGGGACAACTCAACTGCATCTAGCTGCTTTGCTCCGTTCATTCCCTTCTTCCCTTTCTCTATCGTTCTGCGCGGCGTTCTTCCACAAATTGCTGGGAGAGACTATAATTTCCCATCTTCTTTGCATTTTCACCAAGAAATTGTGAGGTAAAAATCCTATTTTAAACGAAACAATAATTTTAGCAAAATTAGCATTGTGTGGAAAACTGTGCATAAGCAAAATTTCTCGGGGAATTTTAAATTTAGCATAATGTCCAAATTCCCAATTAAAGACGACTAATTCAAATCTTTACGACGAAAATTTTGTGTGCGATATTGTCATGTCCTCTTATCGATTGGAAAGTGCTGAATAAAGTTTATTATTTTTGAAGAAGTTTTAAGTCAATTTTATGCACATATTCAAATTCAAATTCAAATTCAAATTCTTTATTTACGTGGGCGAGGTTCAGCCTGAGGCTGTTCTGCCACCTAACCCGTGTCATCGATTACATTTAAATTTACATTTCTTATACATACGTTATTACAGAATTAATACAGTGTGCAATAAACTGTATGATTTAGTTACAAAATCTGTTGATAAAATAATTGTAATAAATGTATGAATAAAATGATACAAAAATTGTGAAAAGACAACTACATAAAAATAAAAAATAAATGTATGAATAAAATGATACAAAAATTGTGAAAAGACAACTACATAAAAATAAAATAAAATGAATGAAAAATAAATAAAAATAAAAACATATAGGCTAATGGGAACTGCATCTACAGTTTTCAGTGAGATCCGAACCAAAATGTGCCTCAACGGGGTATCGAACCCGGGGTTGAATAAGATTCCTTGGTTATTATTATACGTAGAGCTCGAAGTTGAAAAGTATGAAGAAATAACCAACAAAATGAGCCTAAAATTATGAAAAAATAACCTCAATATTAAAAAAATGACCAAAAATAATTTTCGCTCTTAAAATGAAAACTTGATTTTTCATAAATTACAAGAGAGTATTTGAATAATTCCCGTTGTTTGGTGGTTCGGACTACTGAAGCAGTGGGTAAAATGAATTAAATGCTAATGTAGTTTTCTTTATTTTTGCTTGAAGGTTACATAAAATACACAGCAAGTTTTTTCTTTGCATGTACCATTCACCTCCTATCAGAACAGGCTTTGCATGTTACAGTAGTCTGTCAGCATCTGAAAATACAGTTGTGCTTCGTGTACATCAGGTTATGTATTTTTTTAATATTGTGACTAATTTTCCTTTAAAATCACTATTAAAACGATGATAGTGGCCAGCAAGGGATCCTTAAAGTAGGCTTCACGCAAATTATTATTACAAGTTCGCTGGAGGAAAAATAAATTTACCACAATTGATTTTTTAATTCATTGCCAAACATTTAAGTAAAAAATGATTTTGTGATTTTCCATTGACCGTATTTTAGATTAATAACGAACTTGTTAAAAGGACCATGTCAGGAAATTTAAATGTGTAAGTTATACAAGAAAATGTTTTTAACAGGGCATGAGAAAAATAAGCCACAAAAATAAAGAAAAATGAAATAAAAAGCGGCAAGAAATACTAAAAAATGACCTAAGCCAAACAAGGCCTAAAAATGCAAAATACTAGTAGAAACAATATTTTCTGGTTCTAACTGAAGTGACACAGACTGAATGATGACAGCATTGTTTCCAAGGTTCAAGAGAAAGATGATTGGTCAAGCCCTAGTTGTAGGGCCATTCCACGCCATTTCAACGAGGTCATGACACCCACCAACTCCGATTTCTATGAAATTTGTTATACACCCTTCCTTTATGGTTGAAAGAAACCCCCTAATTTTTTTCACTCTATCTCGAACGGTGTTCATTTTACAGCACTTTGAAATGTCATCAAATCAGTGTTGTCTGTCACTCTTGATACTCTCGACACAAGATACCCTTGCTTGCATTTTATTTCTTTTCTCCTTAACCAATCATCAGATCTCTTTGAAATTTTACACAAAGTTCAATGAAATAATGAGGATTTCAGAAAAAAATACATCAGCACTCACAAATGTTTACAAATGCCTATAATAAGACTAATAATGGATTTGTAGCCTAATTTTTGTGGTGAGAAAACTAGGTTACGAAAATCTGAATTTTCATCATGTGGGTATGATGGAACCAAAAACTATTGATGATGAAAATCATTGCAAAGACATGCTCTTTCGCTACAAAAAAGAAAAAAATGTTTTTTTTATTCCTTTTAACGAAAATTTTACGATTTTTGGAAATTGCCTAAAATTTCAGGGTCAATCCGTACCAAATGGTCCAGCACTGGTCGCTCGACCATTTTTTAAATTTTTCATTTGTTTGTCGTTGTAACCCCTGTACAAGGGTAGTTCAAAACAGGCATTATTTTTCTAAAACTAGACTTCGTTTGAAAATGGCGGCCACTTTTGTTTCATGACTTGCAACATTTTTGGCCTATGCGGACAGTTGCGATAATTATGAAAACTCAGCTAAGAAAAATTATAGAAATCTGGGGTAAGAAACATTGTTTTCAGTACATTTCAGGCTACATTTTATGTTCCGTATCTTTTTTCACCACATCTAATGCAAATGGCTGAAATTTAGGGTCAAAACTGACTGATATTTAATTTTGAAGGGAAATCAATGTATAGGATATATTTTTTTTAGTAGGTAAGCAATGAAATATCAGAGTTATAATTTTGTTAGAGGAAACATGTACGTACATCCAAAGTTTCAGCAGAAAATATTTGAGCTCTGTTACTGGTTTTCGCATTAAGTTAAAGCTCTTTGAAAATGTTCATTTTTCTCAAAATTTGGACTCCAAATATATGTCTGGTTCGAAAGGTCTTCCCGATGGGATAGTGGTTACGTCGACGTTTTGTAACCAAGGGGTCCTAGGTTCGATACCCAGTGGAGGCACATACTGGTTCGGATCCCACTTTTATAAACTGTAGGTCCAGTCTCGATTAGCCTTCCGTGCATAAAGTTAACATAAAACTGAAATGAAAACAATATCTGGTTGGGAACCTAATAAAATTCGATATTTACTGCATAAAGAGGTACCTGTAAAAATTTCGAGATTGATATTATATGATAAAGTTACAAGAGGGGGAAATTTGGTAAAAGCAGACAAATTTACGTTATTAGTTACAATTATAATTATTTACTTTTAATTAACTATCATGCAATTACAATTATTGTACGTATTAATTAATTGCAACATACGAATGGGGGAGCATATTAAGAATGATGTTATTTTTTCACCTAGCGGATATACAATATTTGAGACATAGAAAGCCCGTTAGTATCTATTATCAAAGAAAAGGCGTGTACGGCTGTGTGTCAAATATTTTCTGCTGAAACTTTGGATATACATGTTTTCTCTAAAAAAAATTATAGCTCTGATATTTCATTGCTTACCTACTAAAAAAAATATATCCTATACATTGATTTCCCTTCAAAATTGAATATCAGTCAGTTTTGACCCTAAATTTCAGCCATTTGCATTAGATGTGGTGAAAAAAGATACGGAACATAAAAAGTAGCCTGAAATGTACTGAAAACAATGTTTCTTACCCCAGATTTCTATAATTTTTCTTAGCTGAGTTTTCATAATTATCGCAACTGTCCGCATAGGCCAAAAATGTTGCGAGTCATGAAACAAAAGTGGCCGCCATTTTCAAACGAAGTCTAGTTTTAGAAAAATAATGCCTGTTTTGAACTACCCTTGTACAGGGGTTACAACGACAAACAAATGAAAAATTTCAAAAATGGTCGAGCGACCAGTGCTGGACCATTTGGTACGGATTGACCCTGAAATTTTAGGCAATTTCCAAAAATCGTAAAATTTTCGTTGGAAGGAATAAAAAAAACATTTTTTTCTTTTTTGTAGCGAAAGAGCATGTCTTTGCAATGATTTTCATCATCAAAAGTTTTTGGTTCCATCATACCCACATGATGAAAATTCAGATTTTCGTAACCTAGTTTTCTCACCACAAAAATTAGGCTACAAATCCATTATTAGTCTTTTTATAGGCATTTGTAAAATTTTTTGAGTACTGATGTATTTTTTTCTGAAATCCTCATTATTTCATTGAACTTTGTGTAAAATTTCAAAGAGATCTGATGATTGGTTAAGGAGAAAAGAAATAAAATGCAAGCAAGGGTATCTTGTGTCGAGGGTCTCAAGAGTGACAGACAACACTGATTTGATGACATTTCAAAGTGCTGTAAAATGAACACCGTTTGAGATAGAGTGAAAAAAATTTAGGGGTTTCTTTCAACCATAAAGGAAGGGTGTATACCAAATTTCATCGAAATCGGAATTTATGGGTGTCAAAATCTTAGTTTTTGCGTTGATTTGATGTGGAATGACTCTGTAACAATTATTTTAGAAGTATTTTAGATAATTGTTAATATTTAATTGTCATGTGTTTTGGTTTCATTTGATGTTTTAAGTCCACTTTATTCACAGTGAGGCTAATCGGGACTGGACCTACAGTTTAAAGTGGAATCCGAACCACTTGTGTCTCCACCGGGTATCAAACCCGGGACCTCTTGATTACAAGTCGACGACATCGGGGAGGCCCTTGGTGGGAAGATGGAACAGTAGTTCCACGTGGCATGCCTCTTTCTTTGATTCTTCATCCTAAGCAGATCAGCCATCAAGATCTAACATCCTAATGACATCGATGATCTTCAACAGCATCCTAAGGAGAAGCATCTTCTTGGAGGTAAGTTCTTGCAACAATTTTCCCTTTCGTGATTGTTCGATGACGAAATGTTCAATGTCTGTACCATGTCATGTGCTACTATTGCCGCACATGGATGAACTATCTAGAATAATTCTGGATATTCTCATTATGCTTGCTGTGCCAAAAGAAAATCTTACACATTCTCTTCCCAGTCGATAACTTATTTATACAACTTATATAAAGCCCTAATCCCATCACTCACTCACTAACTTACATAAATGTTGTCCTTAAAGAATTAATTCATTCAATATTTTATTTTCGACCTAACAGCTTATAAGCCGTTTTTGTCCATTTTAATATAGGTAATTGCGTTACATTGAAATATCCGTCTTTCTCCCCATATTTTACAGACATTAGATTCAAAAGGATAAACGTTCCCCTTTACAATTAATTGTATGTTACACTTTCTTAAGAATGTTAATAAACAATAACCTATAACCCATCCGAACATCCGGATTGACAACTAAACTTGATAAATTTATTGGAAACTGAACATTTAAATTACATATAGTTTTGTATATTTCTCTCTATATTATATTTTGGGCACTCCAGTATTATAAGTTGTGCTTCTACACTTTCCCAGCCACACCCCCGGAGGCAAAGAAATCCAGTACGAGCCCTCGCGAAATTGTCTGAAAACAATTGTTGGCCATGGAAACGGAAGTTCCTAGGAAACTTGAAGGAAGGTTATTTTTCCTCCGAAAAACTACGGTAAATGAGAGATATTTGAATGTTCTTATTTCTGAATATAGGTCAATTGCATTCGTTTACATAAAGCATCTAACCAACTATTGTGAAACGGACAGTATTTACTCAGTTTATTATTAAGAAATAGGCAATAATATTTTATTTGTACAATATTAGAGCACGTACACATGTAACATTGCACGGGATCAATAACATGGGAGATGAATCAATTCCTAGTTAGAAAACGTGCTTCAAACAAGAGCGACATCTATATAAAATTCAGTCCAGACATAAACAATTACATAGAAATTAGTACTCAATAAGAAAATACGCGTAGCTACATCATGGCTATTTTAAAATGTCCAGAGAGCTGTCGTGTTTGCCATGTTTGTTGTTGGTCATTCATACGGACGTTTTCAGAAAAACTAAAGAATGTTTTTATCTCCCACGAAGCGAGTGATGCTTGATGTTTGGTATTTCAAGATATGATTTATTAAGGAGGCAAGATAGGAATTTGCGTAGAAGGCCGAAAACAATTTATTGATTTCATAATTAGGCGTCACTATTGTATTCGTTTATGTAAAACATCTATCTATCTATTTTCAAACAGGGATTACTTATCCAGTTTAATATTAAGAGCCGGACCCTGTGGCCGAGTGGTTAGCACATCGCGCTACGACGCCAAGGGTCCCGGGTTGGAATCCCGCTCTAGCTTTGTTGTTTGTGAATGTCCATTCATCAATTTCATCATTTCATCACTCATCCCCATCTTCGAAAATTAGCCAAGAGGCACAATACGCGAAGTAAAATAAACTAAATCAATTAATATTTAGAAAATATACAATAATATTTTGAGTATTTTTATACCTATAATATTAGAGCACGTACACGCATAACGTTACGTTCTAAACCTTTCAAGTAAGCGAAACGTACTCACTTGTTTCTCTTCCTCTAACACTACAACACTGCATGCTACAATTTTCAAACATGAGAGCGCACACAACGTGCTGATGGTCGTTGCGAGTTGTTGTATATTAGCAGAACGCAGTTGTTTTTATTATTATGAAGCGTACTTCTGAGACAGCACAGCGTACGTTCCCCACCCCCGTTTATTACTTTCTCGTTACTTCATATTGGCGAGCCTTGAACCTGTTGTGTGATCTAGCAGCATGAAAAAGAAACAAAAATCCAATCTCGACGGTCTAAAATTATTTCTGAACTTCCATTCGTTAATAACTTCTGTTGATTAAAGATCTCCGAGTTCTCTATCCGTGATGCAGCTTGGCATATGGTAATGTTTCCCTGTCTCCTCCAGTCGTCTTCAGAAGATTCTCAACTCAATAACACTATCGCAATCCTATATGGTTAATGGTTTATGAGAAAGATCAATATGCGGTATCAGTGTTGCCTTTTCTTCGACTGGATAAGGAAATTAAATTTGAAGGGAGCAAAGCAAATGGTGTGGTGCACTGCGGTCCATAAGATATATTGAGTGATTGAATTGGGTTGTTTCAGGTGGCCTTTCTTCCAGTTTCCGCTAATCGCAACGACGAAGATTAGTGCTGGTATGATGAAATTGATGAAGGAACAAGAAGGTCTGCTACAGTCCATAAGAATAGTAAGATATATATATATATATATGAGAATTTCCAAATAAATCAGCGAATTGGAGTTCATTACGTCACTTTTCGCCTAAGATTATTTTCAATCGTTGTGTTCAAGTAGGAAGATTACATTCTAATACGAAATTTATCATTCTTAGTGTTGTAGAAGTGTGAAGCATAGTCATTTATTCGTCGTAATCCCGAACGTCTCTTCAGCATTCCTAAACCTGAAGATATATTGCAAATGAAGCATTTATTTTTTATCTATCTCTATTCTGAGCAAGAAAAATCTACTGTAGACGTTTCAATTTCCTTCATGCCCATCTAATGGAGCCAATTTATATGGGCTTGTGGGATTCGAGGCAACTTAATAATTTGTCTGTTAGTATATTTTGTTTTAGAAATACAGTTCCCGGTGCTTTAGAAAACAAAATATTTCATCATGATACACCTGACGAATTCTCACAATTTAATTACTGACTGAGTGTTATCAAAGTAGATATTTCTTGATAATTTGTTACATCTCCAATATGATACTTTTTATAGTGTCTTACGTTATTTACACTATCATTAGTCATATCGTTATTATGATAGTAAGGGACGATAAGGGCTTATAACTAGGATGAGAACTGACAGGTACTAAAAATATCAAAAGAGGTAGGCAAGAAGCACCGAAAATACAAAATAAGCACTAAAATTAATAAAAATTGACTAATTTATCACCATTTTCCGGGATTAGACACTCAAAAAGCAGTAATCTTTGATATAGGTTCATATAAGGCAAAACAGCCACTATAAAATTCCCGTCTTCCTCTCAGAAATGGCCAGAAACTGTTTTTCAATACAAAAGCCTACATTTTCTGCGCAAGGAACAAAATCGGTATTTTAGAGCAAATTCTCAGCCTATTTATGGGTGACGTATAAAATTATAGAACAAATCTTCGAGTTCAGCCAAGACTATCTATCAGATAGAGAAGGTAATTGTACAGTCAACAGCAAAGATAATGGTAGGCCAATTGTCCACCACTATTTTCATTACTTTTTAATTCTACATCCTGTGTTGTTTTAAGGAATGAAACTATGTTGGTTCGAAGCAGCCATTGTTCTCTGCTTATTGAAGTCATTATTTCAATTTATTGTCATCACACTTGTGTAATACAGACTGGATGAAAATGGTGGTGGACAATTCGCCTACTGTTTCTTTCGCCGTTGGGTGTACAGCCATCCATTATTATGATTCCATCTTAGTCCTTCCCTTCCTACAGGTTTCTTACCAAGCATAATAGAATAATTGCAGGAATATTCATTGTTATAACTCGAAATCGTCTTCTTTAAATTTATTGCATCCTATTTATAGGCCGTGAATAACAAAGAAAATATATATGCTGACCAAGGCAGTAATTTATTTTATTAAAAAACATAAACTAACGTAACGTTTCAACCTTCTAGCAAGGTCTTCTTCAGACTCTGTATCAAGTACAAAAGTAACCAGATACAACAAGAAGGGTAATATATATACACAAACATTACTCCCTCCAGACTATTTAGAAAGTTGTTTGGAACTTTCTAGCAGATGACTTTCACTTTCCAACTTTACTTTCACCTAAAAGGCTAAACACAATTACTTCCATATAGAATGTGGTTGGACTTTTTTAATCTCACGCTCTTTTCCCTTCATTTTTCTTCCTTCTCCTCTCCTCTTTTTCTCTTGTCCTTTCCACTCTTTCCAACATCTTCTTCCATTCTTTGTTTAACTTCAGTCCCCCATTCCAGTTCATTGTGTCTTCTTCGCCTTTCTTCTCTATTTCCTTGGCTTCCTTCCATTTTCTCACTAGCATTCTCTTCTCCCTTCCTATCTGCTTAGCCTCATCCCACTCTATGTCATGTCCTGTTTCTCTCGTGTGTTTAAATATTGCATTTCTCTCTCTCTTAAGTCGTACATCATCCCTATGTTGTTTCAACCTGTCTTTCAGCCTTTTTTTCGTTTCTCCTATGTACACACTCTGACATTCTTTACATTTTACTTCGTAGATAATCCCTTCTTCTTCCTCTTCTCTGTTTTCCTTTTTCTTGTTAGCATTCCTCGCTATTCCTAAGATGCTTCTCCCTCCCTTCCTGTAAGTTTTAATTCCTGCTTTCCTAAGCACTTTGCATATCTTTTCTGTGGTCTTCCCCATACTCCTTATTCCAAACCTTCTCTCATCTTTTTCTTTCTCTTCCAATTCTCCCCTGCCCGTTTTCTTACTTCTTCTGTTTATGTCCAGTCTATCCTGCTTCCCTATGAAGGGAAAAGAGCGTGAGATTAAAAAAGTCCAACCACATTCTATATGGAAGTAATTGTGTTTAGCCTTTTAGGTGAAAGTAAAGTTGGAAAGTGAAAGTCATCTGCTTGAAAGTTCCAAACAACTTTCTAAATAGTCTGGAGGGAGTAATGTTTGTGTATATATATTACCCTTCTTGTTGTATCTGGTTACTTTTGTACTTGATACAGAGTCTGAAGAAGACCTTGCTAGAAGGTTGAAACGTTACGTTAGTTTATGTTTTTTAATAAAATAAATTACTGCCTTGGTCAGCATATTTAGTTTTTCATAATCATGGAAACAAGGCTTAATGGAGTTATAAAAGAAAATATATTAAACTTAGTTGCTTTCCCTAACTTCTCCCCTCCTCTGGAGAAATCTTTGAATTACCCACAATACTTTGTTACACTTTGTTTAATTTTAACATGTATACGTTTTATTTGTTTGTTACTTTCCTCTAATACGTTTTATTTGCTTCAATATTTTTTGTTTGGGTTGTAATCAAATTTATAGTTTTTTGGTTATATTATTAAAGATAATACCGGAAGCAGTAAGAAATTATCTTTCTGACATCACATCCTGAGCAGGTTCATAGAAGCCGTTACGTTAAAGGAGAGTATCATAACTCTACCGCGCACGGAGATTGGGCAGCTATCGTGACGTAATCGTAGCCGATCCTTGGCTTCCACAAAAAGTAACGTCATACTTTTCTTCGGAGTCCTGTTGAAGAAGGGTGCAATTTGAAACAAGTCCTTAACGTTGATAGCCCATTGCAATATCATCGATTTAATTGTACTTAAACTTTCCCTTACAGAAGGGGTAAATTCAATTACAAAACAAGCTGGTACCCTTACGTACCGAATGTAGTGAAAAATAAATACAACGATTCCAATTTTGTTCATTTCGACTGAGGTTGATCGGAAATCTTCACGTAGCAAGGAACTTAATGGAACGAAATTGGAACAATTATCGCAGTTTTTTATAGTCAGCCGTGACCATAAACCATTGACGTTCTGTGTCAATTCTGACTTCCCCCTTTTCGCTACAGAAATCATTTCACGTAGTATGGACCCGATGCATTTTTTTATGGCGCTGATTTCTGCAACTTCTTCAGAAGGAACCAATGCCTGTTTTAGTTTATTGTTGAGGAAACTTGTGTACGTAATATCCAAGCAAGATTTCTAGTAATTTGATATTGGCTTTCCAATATATATATATATATATATATATATATATATATATATTTGTGGGTGTGTGGGTTTGGTGGGTGTGCGTGTGTGTGTGGGTGTGTGTGTAGAGGTGTTATGTAGATGTAGACAAGTTAATATTTTAATAAGGTTTAATGCCTCGCCGATGGTGTAGCGGTACTGTCGTCACCTTGTAGTCAAGGGGCCTCGGGTTCGATACCCGGTGGATGCACAGAATTTTTCAGATTTTAAATTATAGTTTCGTAACAGATTGACCTATGTGTGCATAAAGTGATCTTTAAAGAACAAGAAAAGAGCACAAGAACTTGTTCATTACAACCAACATTTTTCGAAAAAAAATTTGCAGACTGCTGCAACTCTTCCATAAATATGTTCTCCGCGATTCAAACTTACAATTGAAAGTACGTCACGGTAACTACCCAATCTCCTTGTGCGGCGGAGTTATGAGACTCTCCTTAATATTATGCTACACAGCATTCTCAGGACGAAACGATTTGAACAAAAAAATAGCTTCTTGCTATTTTACAAATTTAATAACCCATTTTACCTTTAAACAATCACTGCAAAATAACAACAATATTCACAAACGCAATCACATTTGAATTAAGTTGCGGATTTTCCTTTAAAACAGTGTTTTTCACAAAATAAACATCATCTCACGCAACTCAACTTACTTTTTCCTTTTTTCGCACTGTTGTCCCGGCAACGGAATCAATAAAAGATTGGACAGTTCTACAAATGTTCATAAACCGGAAATGACTTCCGCTTCCGATATTGCGTGTAACAAATATACAGCAAAAATTATAAATTTAAATCAACACAAACAACAGCATTGAAACTGACAAATAAATCAAACAGGTTTCTGTGAAATTAACAGAAAACAAATAACATATTACATATCGCCAAAGTAGACAAGGCGTATCAAGTTCTCCTCCCATACAAACAAAGAAAATTGACGCAATGTACATGAAGGAAATTTTCTTTATAGAATAAACTTGATTCTTCTACGAGCTTACTTCAGAACTCTTCACTCTAAAACCTGCATGCAAACTCGCTCTAAGAAAATTCATATGATCCTACATTTTTTAATCATAAAAACAAATCTTCGAAATATCTGTTCTCTTGCTTTGTGTAGAACTTCTTTTCTTTCTTTTGTCATCCTTTCCACATCTTCTAAGAGCTTCTTAACATTAACAGCTTATTCTTCATACAACTATACATTTCCTAAACATTTGCATTTCCAAACGTTTAACTTCTGAAATTGTTCTGGGCTTAAACTTAATTATTGACATTGAAGTCTCACATAAAATTATACATTTGTTCCCTATTGGCCCTTTATCATTGTCAACTATGGCTGTCCTTTCCCTTCGACTTCGCCATTCATTCTCAGATTGGCGTCCTGGAACTATATTATCAACATTGTGAACTTCTTATTCTTCTGGGAATTATACCTAACGTCAGCTTTCTTTCGGTTTGATAATAATCATTACAGGAAATGAAATTCAAATTGTATCCAAATCATGTACACAAGCCAAGCATCATCTGAATAATTAGATGACTTTTTAAACTCTTCTTTATCCATTTTCTTCAAAGAATGTGCAGGACTCTCGACGATTACTTTCTACGATGCAACCTTCACAATGCAACCAAAAGATAGATTTTCATATAAATTTGATAACACGTACTTCACATCTTCACGTGCAAGCTTATTTGATAAAGTGTTTTACAAGCGGTTTCTTTTTGTTTTCTGAACTGTCTTCTTCTTCCTTCTTTTTCTCCATAGATCAAACATTTCTTTCTTCTCTTGCCACTTCAATAATTCTCCTTCCAACTTTTTCCTCTTGGACAACGGAACAGGATAAGGATTAGAGTAAACAGGTTCTTCACTGGCCAGATTTATTTCGCAGATAGAATTCCTAGATAATCCTGGCTTGTCGGCGAATATTCTTCTATATTTCAACAATAAATTAAATAGCTGCTCCTTTTCCTCAACTCTCAAAACATCTGAAGCAAAGGCTTTATCTCTTATGTCTGATTCAGTTGCAGTCCACTCATCAGCGTAAGCTTCTTCCTCCGCTTTCGTACACTGTATTAAGGCTGTCTTCTCCCGCGACTCGCCCTTCTCTGAATCTCCAGCGTTAGGAAGTAAATGTTGCTCTACTGTGTGTCCGCCATTGATCAGATACAATTTTTCTGCGACTGCATCCAGAGTGGCTTTGTATTTTCGAAGGAAAGGATAACCAAATAATAAGTCAGCTTCTAAGCACTTGACCACATATACCAAATCTTCAAATATAAAACCTCCAATTTCAAAATTTATTCGCCTACAACCAGCTATCCGCGATCTTTCTTTTCCAGCAAAATCGTTTAATATTACACCTGGACACTTCTGCAATTTAAGACCAGGTAATCGCTCTCGTACTTGAAGCCAAATATTATAATTCATAAGGATGCATTCGCTACCCGTGTCCAGAGTGCACTTTATCTGGAATCCTAATACCTCAACTAAAATTTCAGGTTTCTTCACATTATCCCTATCTTCTTCCATTATTGTCTTTCTAATTTTTAAATAATTTAGAGGAGTGGCTTCGATATTCAAGTACAATACTTCTAACGGATCTTCTGTTAGGAATGGGTCTTCACTCTCGTCGCTTTCTTGTTCTTGCATGCCCTTCATTGCAAGCGTAAGAGTACCGCTTACAACGGGCGCTGGGCTAAACCCAGAACTTCATTGCAGCTAATTTCCCATGGCGACGCTGTAACTCTTAAGATTACTGGAAGATAGCTCTTCCGTCTGTATTGCACACTCTTTTCGTTCTGTAGCTCTTTGATCCGTTCTCCAACTATTTGTGTACGGCGTAGTCCTTCTATAAAGTCTAAAGTCTGTTACTTGTCCAGTTTCTATTCTTCCACCATCCACCCGGGAATCGCTGTCCTTCTCTGGTGATTGGTTCCTTCTCATTTCCGCTCTCTGCTGTACGGGATCCTCCAGGATTCCTAGTAGTAGTCGTCATCTGTACTCTGCAAACCCGAGGTTGGTTAGGTCCATGGTTAGGTCTCCTTTCTTCTGCTTTATTTACGTCGCCTCTCCACCCGTCTATCTGTTCTGAGGCTTCGTACTTCCCCAAGAAATTGGTCAACTGGTCAATGTTTCGAGGATCCCTTGTTAATACTAGCTGCCGTATTCTGCATGGGAGCTGATGAATAATTAAACTTAACACTTCTGTTTGGTCCACACGTTCGACCAAGTTACAGTATGACCCGTAGATGTCCCAACAATAATCCTCCATAGAAAGACCTGAGGATTTGGAATATCTTCTGTTTCTTAAAATCTGGATCTCTCTCTGCTTCGCTTCTGCAGAGGCATACTGTTTTTTAAACGCGGCACAAAACTGTTCAAAAGACTTCCACCTTCTCTCGTTGGCAATAAACCAGGCTTTAGCTTTCCCTTTCATTACAGAAGGAAGCACCTTTAATCTGTAATGCATAGGCATTCTCATTATGTCCATGGACGTTTTCAGTTCTTCCAAATATCGCTCCGCTGATATGGAATTTATTTCTCCGGTAAATTTGCTCAGAGAGTTAATATCCGACATTCTAAAAAAATCTCCAGTGTGAGATAGACTGTGAGAAACATCAGGAGATTTATCAATATCTTCTCTGGATATCCCTTTTGTACTTTGGATACGTCTCCTCCTCTTACGGTTCCTTTTAGTCAACAATTCAGCAGAAGATACAGATTCTGTTGAGGTTATACCAGAAAACAAAGGGCCATTATCACCTCTCACCCATCGAATATTTTCCACAGATCTGTCAGTATTTCCAGCAGTCATTCCTGTATTTCTTTGCACAGATTCTAAATGTAATCTCTCCAACTTACCTAAAAGGAATTCCTCCATAAAATAGAACTTCTGGTTAATTTCTTTATTCATCTTCTCACTGTCCTGCATACACAAATTCCTTGAAGTACTTTGCTGATCCCCGACGGATTCTATCCTTGCCTTTACGGTGTCCAATTCATTCATTACTTTTCGTGTGTCTACTTCCCTGACTTCTTCTATCTTATTTAGTGCATCTCTCCCTTCATCAATTTGTTTTAACAAATCACATCGCACAACTTCCCATTCTTCTTTGTTTTCTTGTAGTCTGTCTTCTACTACTTTCATAATTTCATTTTTATCATCTTTCCGCTCATCCTTAATCTTCTTCATCAATTCTTGTGGGTCTGCTTTCATTCTCGTCATCATTTCCTCCTTATCATTCCTAAATACCTCCTCTAAGTTTCTGAAAGCTACTTTACTTTCGTTTCTTCCGTCTTCAATAATCTTCATCAATTCCTTCTTATCCTCTTTCCGTCCTTCTTCAATCATCTTCCTCGATTCATTCTTATCTTCTAGCCTTCCTTCTTTCATTTTCTCAAACCTCTTTATCATTTCATTCTGATCTTCTTTTCTTCCTTCTTCAATGATCTTCCTTAATTCATTCTTATCTTCTAGCCTTCCTTCTTCCATTTTCTCAAACCTCTTTATCATTTCATTCTGATCTTCTAGCCTTCCTTCTTCCATTTTCTCAAACCTCTTTATCATTTCATTCTGGTCTTCTTTCCTTCCTTCTTCAATTCTCCTTAACCAGCCACAAAGTACCTCCATATTTAAAGTAGCACTATCCGATTTGCAATTTTTACAAACTAAGTCACCATCAGGAAGAAATTCTCTGGATATTGGCAAATTTGCACACTCTAAATGGAAATACGCCTCGCATTTCCTGCACTGAAATATTTCGTCCACGGGCTTATCTTTATCATCACAACAACTCAATTTATCCATTTTCTTCTTGCTCTGGCTTCTCAAAATTCTCCTTCTCATACCTTGATATCTCTGCAAAATCAATCACATGACTTACATCAGACTTTGTAACGATCGACAATTTCCTCATGACTTCACACTGCACAAAACACACGTTTTTTCACACGATATTACAGTTACATTTATCCTTTTACATCATCGGTGCCTTCACGTTGGTCGCCAAATTTACCTGTGACGTTCCTTTCTGGTGTTCGCCAATGGAGCACGGATCACTACGTCACGGTAACTACCCAATCTCCTTGTGCGGCGGAGTTATGAGACTCTCCTTAATATTATGCTACACAGCATTCTCAGGACGAAACGATTTGAAAAAAAAAAATAGCTTCTTGCTAACTAACTAACTAACTAACTCTCTAGCCTTCTTAAACCCGAAGGTTCATGGCTGCAGCAACACAGGCCTTCCATCTGTCCCTATCTTGAGCAAGATCTATATACTCTTTTCCATCCCTACCGATTTCCCTTAGGTCCATCTCGACGTTGTCCCTCCATCTTCGTCTTGGCCTTCCTACTGGTCTCTTACCATCAGGTTTCCCAACAAGAATCCTGTAAACTCCTCTTTCCTCTCCCATTCGTGCCACATGGCCTGCCCACCTAATTGATTTAATTATTCTAATAATGTCTGGACATGAATACAAATTATGTAGTTCTAAATTATGTAACCTTCTCCACTCACCTGTCTCCTCATCCCTTTTAGGTCCAAAGATTTTCCTAAGGATCCTATTTTCAAATACTCTCAATTTATGTTCCTCTTTCAATGTAAGGGGCCAAGTTTCACACCCATATAATACTACAGGCAAAATTACTGTTTTGTATATTTTAACTTTTAGTTTCTTAGATATTAAACGAGAAGACAAAAGTTTATGAAGAGAGAAGTAACATGCATTTCCTGAATTAAGCCTACTTTTTATTTCCTCTTTAATATAATTTTCATTTGTTAATATTACTCCTAAGTATTTGAATTTGGGAACTGGTTCAAACGAGTTGTTATCAATAATTAGATTTTGATTATTACCTAACACTTAGTTTCGGCCTGTAAGCATATATTTAGTTTTCTCTTTGTTAACTTCCAAACCTATCTCTTTAGCAGTTTTGGAAAATATTTTAGCATTATTCTTAATTGTATTCACATCATCCCCCAGTAAGTCTACATCATCTGCATATGCTAACAACTGAGTCACACCATTTAATTTTAGTCCTTCTTTAGTTTCGTTTACCTTCCTAACAGCATATTCTAAGGCAAAATTAAAGAGCAATGGAGATAATGCATCTCCTTGTTTTAACCCATCATGAATTGTTTCACTGGTGCATATTTTTATCATACTAACAAGCTTCTTAGGTATTCCAAACTCTACTGATATATTATATAATTTATCTCTTTTGACCGAATCATATGCTTTTTTGAAATCAATGAATAGCTGATGGACATTTTGATTATATTCCCACTTCTTTTCAAGTGTCTGTCTGATGTGAAAAATTTGATCTGTAGTTGATCTGTTACGTTTAAATCCACATTGATAATCACCTATAATTTCATTAGCATATGGGGTTAGTCTTGTTAAAAGAATGTTAGATAATATTTTATATGTTGTTGAGAGTAGATAAATTCCACGGTAATTATTGCAGTTCATTTTATCACCTTTTTTAAACACAGGAACAATTATGGATTCTTTCCACTGTTGAGGGATTTCTTCTTTATTCCATATTAAACAAATTAATTTATGAATTTGAGATATTAATGAATTTCCACCATATTTAATTAACTCAGCTGGTATTAAATCAATGCCCGGTGCTTTGTTATTCTTTAGCCTTTTAATAGCATCTTTAACTTCAGTCAAGTTAGGTTCTGGAACTAAAGGTTCTGCTGTGTGTACTTCATTCACTTCTGATTTATCTCCTACATGGACATTTAAAAGGTCATAATAGCTTCTTGCTATTTTACAAATTTAATAACCCATTTTACCTTTAAACAATCACTGCAAAATAACAACAATATTCACAAACGCAATCACATTTGAATTAAGTTGCGGATTTTCCTTTAAAACAGTGTTTTTCACAAAATAAACATCATCTCACGCAACTCAACTTACTTTTTCCTTTTTTCGCACTGTTGTCCCGGCAACGGAATCAATAAAAGATTGGACAGTTCTACAAATGTTCATAAGCCGGAAATGACTTCCGCTTCCGATATTGCGTGTAACAAATATACAGCAAAAATTATAAATTTAAATCAACACAAACAACAGCATTGAAACTCACAAATAAATCAAACAGATTTCTGTGAAATTAACAGAAAACAAATAACATATTACATATCGCCAAAATAGACAAGGCGTATCAGGTTCGATACCCGGTGGATGCACAGAATTTTTCAGATTTTAAACTATAGTTTCGGACCAGATTGACCTATGTGTGCATAAAGTGGTCTTTAAAGAACAAGAAAAGAGCACAAGAACTTGTTCATTACAACCAACATTTTTCGAAAAAAACTTTGCAGAATGCTGCAACTCTTCCATAAATATGTTCTCCGCGATTCAAACTTACAATTGAAAGTACATGCATTCATATTCATGATTGGTTACATGTGACGGGTATAATCCAAGTTGTTATGTCAGTATAATTGACCTCCTCGATGGTAACGTTGTCGGCTTATAATTAGGGGGTCTCGGGTTCGATGGCCGGTGGAGGGACTGAGCCCGTCGGATCCCACTTTCAATTTTCAATTGTAGGTTTAGGTCTGATTAGCCGTTCTGAGCATAAAGTGGACATAGAAATAAAACTCGAACTTAATATAATTATTATCTGTCTATTTTCGTCGCAGTTCTTCTTTTTTATCGAAAGTTTGACCCCATCCGAAAAATTATTATTCTTGTTACATTCCTGGGCGGGGGTATTCCGTGTTACACCTTGTTTATTTTTAGCATGCACGTATATGCTTTATTTGTTTGTTATTTTCATAATAATATCTTTGATTTATTTGTTTATTTCTCGTATTAGAGTTGTTGTTGAATTTATTGTTTGGGGTTTTATGATGATTGAAGGCAACATGGAAATGGATATAGTCAGTTATTGAATCAGTTAGATTTATATTTTTGTTAATCGTTTTATTATTATTGTTAATATTAATGACAACAGAGTGCGATGAGATAGAACAAAGGATTATATATATGAGGATAACCCAGCCCTATAAGCCATGGCGAACGCGGAGATCACTAAGAGGATACGGAAGTTGCTATACGACATTTCCGTTGGAGACGGAAGTTGCTAGCGGCATCTAACTGCTTGGATGAAAACTAACAGTCCTAAACTGATGGACAATTAATGGGATCTGCCCTGTCAAGGTTGCCATTAGTCCATGATCAGAGGCTAACTCATACAACGATGTACATTATAAAGTATATTTGTATTATATTTTGTGTAGTACTGCGTTACGTCGTGTATATTCAAGCACTTGCAACTTTCTAATAAAGCTGTTGTAAATATTCTAGACTTTCATGGACGTATTTCACTACTCTCAAAATTGGTTATTGACTAACCTGTGATACACCGGAGAGCAAGAACAGATTTTTTTTTATAAGTACATTTCGATTTAGTCTGGCTATATTTTACTTTCTGAACCAAAATTTGGGTTCATTGTGGAGAATTTTAAAGCTTCTGCGATTCCCCTTATGCTATTCTTGGTATGTTTAGGAAATCAGTGGTTATTGGTTTTGTGCTTAAGCCCTGTGCTGTGAAAGATGTGTTATGTCTTATGATATTTATTGATATTGAAATTTCAGTGGACCACAGCGGAAGAACTGTATGGTAGTGATCATTATCCCATTTATATTCATTCTTATTTTATATCATCACAACCAATCCCACATATCATATTTCCCATAAATCGCTGGAAAATTAATAATCTATCATGGGAAACATATACAATTCTAATATATTCTTATTGTAGAGATATGGAGACCATTAGACCGAGAAAACCTCGTATGTTAATATTCACACTTGTTCATTTCCTGAACTTGTCCGACCAGCGAGCGATCTCAAGAATGCGCTAGCTTGTAACTTCCGTAAAAACCAGGAACTGGAAAGGCAAACGCGTGGATCTAAACAGGATCTACCGCGTTCGAAAGGTTTAACAACCTTTCGACGCCTGTAATGATAAAAGCAAGCTCCTACCCGGAGCTAGCTCTCTTTTGATTCTGACACTCATCGACGCCACATGGAGAACTAGTCCGATTACTTAGACAACACTTTACACTGCTAACTACGACGATGGAACACGGAGTTACCACTGCCTAAGCATGCTACAAGGCGCAAGGGATCGCTTGGCTTGGTGAACTGAGGATCGCTGGATAGAACCTTGGAACTTTCACGATTCGGTCTGCGAGAAGCATTAGGACAAGACATCACACACATCTACCAGGTATGAACAAGCGTGAATAACCTTTTGCACCAACTTTCCATATCTCTACCCTCCTACGGAGCAGGTTCAGCCATCAAACATTATTAAGCTCTACCTAAAATGTTTAAATGAAACTACCCTGTACCTCTCAAAGCCCAGGAAAACGGGCTTACAACATGGTGGAGGTGCTTCAGGCCCTTTTTGCAATTAAGTACCCTCCTGTACGAATTGCTTTACATTAAATTATTCCCTCCCACCCCTCCCTCCCACTTTGGGAGCATTTTAAAGTAAATTTTTAGTAATTCCAACTCATACTCCCACAGTACGCTTAAGATGCGTCAGACCCAGTGACAATTTTGTGTATTACCCTATGGAAAACAACCCCTCTTTTTCTTTTTATGCCGAGCCCCCCCCCTTTTTCAACAAAAATCTAGTTCTTCTGCATAACATGTATTCAAGCATCATTCACACAGGAATGAGAACACTTGCTTATACTTATTTGACCAGCGATATATTAATGACATAAATAACTGTATACTCATACGTTCCTTTGTTCTTTGGTCAGCACGACGAACCTTCGTTTATGAATACGTCACAGATAGCGTTGCACGAACACCTAGATTCCTCCCTCGACCAAATCATAGAGTTAGCAACTGCAATCACGGCAAATCCAATAAATTCACGACCTTTAACCCCAATTCCCTCCCCTCCACTAACACGGTTAAGGTCTGCTAATAGAAGTTACCCTCAATTTGTCCTTGGACTACAAACACCCAACAAAAACCAACCCCAACCCTTAGCGAGTACCCCGGCTCCCGTTTCAACTTCCTCTAACATTGTTAATAACTCTGATCACTTAACTGTAGAAATTCCCACGACTAACATGGCTACCCCTATTCCAACTGCATTATACCCGGCACCATTTAGCGGAAATGACCCTACGTACATTGACTCATTTTTCCTTAAGTTTCAAAATGTAGCACACGCCGCAGGATGGTCGGAAGCTAAGCGTAAAGAGATGTTACCTTTATTTTTGACGGACACCGCTTTAACTTATTTTCATGACATACAGAAACGACCCAATTTTGTAGACTTGACATACACCCATATCAAAGACGAGCTAAGTACGTTATTTAAGGGTTCATACTTGTCAGCAGATCCTGTACAGATAATTCTCCAGAGAAAACAGGTGGTAAGCGAGCCCATTCACACCTACGTTATTGCTAAAAAGGCATTAGTCCATCAATACTTCCCGAACGCCACTGAAGAACAAACTCTCTCTTACATCATCACGGGACTGCGAGCCAAATACATTGGCTGTTTAACCAACAAGCATTTTGCCAGAACAGAAGAATTAATTGCCCACCTACAGAATTTCGAACGCCAGCAGTCATTAATTAATTCCCGTATGTTGGAAGAGAAATTGGAAATTGATCAGGCCATCGCTCAGGCGAGCTTACCCCAGACATTCACTCCGTCAGCACTTCACAGCTGTTCGCATGCACAGGTCTATTCCCCCCTCCCCAGTAGTAATTCTCACAACCTGACTCAGCACTTTGTACCATACAACCAGTGTCCATTTCCTTCTCTCCCACAATTGACACATCAAGTCCAAAGTCCGGCTCTCGTAAATAGTTCCCACACAGGGTATCAAGGAATGTATCATATACCGAGTTCTGATAGTGCCCGCTCCGCGGCAACACCAGCCGTACCCAGAGTAGAACACGCTCCAAGTGCTACCTCTGGTGACGAAATAAACAAACTTTCGTCACAAATCTCGACCTTAACTCTGCACTCGAACGAAGAGATCAACGCCAGTTCTCTCTTCAATCTTTGTTCAAATGTGCTGGAATTTGCGAAGACGGCTAATCAAAACGCACATAACAGAGGTTTCAACAAGGGGAATAATAAGTCCTCCTCCTACAGAAATAATAATAATTCTAGAGCTAATCACAGAGGTAACTTTCGATCGAACTCAAGAGGCCAGTTCAGAAGTAATGGTAACAACAGGTTTCAGCGTCGAGATCAGGCTAATCGCGACGATGCAAATACCTCAGCCTGCAAGTTTTGTGGTCGTTATAATCACGAAAGCGACAACTGCTTTTACAAGCCACAACGAGACAGTAATTTAAACTAAAATCGTCTTCGACTTGCAGGAACGAAATCGAAGATAATACCAGATTAGATAAAGTTCCTATAATTGAGAGAAATGGCCTATACTTTATTAATAGTAGCATACAAGGAAAACAGGTAGATTTACTTATTGACGTGGGTTCCCAAATCTCAATTTATCCCTCCCATCTTCTCCCTACTGAAAGAAAAACATACAAAGTACAATCCACAATCCAAGGTGTGTCCGGATCGAAACTGAGTGTGTCTGAAATTGTAGTTCTTCCTATCATAATTGGAAAGCGTAAATATTCGCACCCATTTAGAATAGTAGATTCAATTAACGTCCCTCCCCTTTTAGGAAATGACTTTTTACGAACGCAGAAGTGCGAAATGTCATTAAAAGACAATACAATAACTCTTTGTCATTTAGGACGTACTCCTAATTATAGTATTTTAAGATCAAAGTACAAGACTCACCAGCTGTCGCATGACATATTTACTCAAATTGAGAATGCAAATGTGTATGAGGGAAAAGCTACCCTTTCAAACACAGTTCAGTTAAGTCCACGAACAGAAACTTATATCAATTTGAACATTACCACTACGACACCTAACACCCCTAGTACCCCATCTGCTTCCCTTATGGCCCAGCATCCAGAAGTCCTTCCCAATGATACAGTAAACACTCAGTCACCTGTCATTCCCAAAGACAACCCTATAGAAAAGACTAATCATGACAAGAAAAATGATGATGATGATGATGATGACTTATTCTTTCATCAAGTATTTCATGCACAAGCAGCAGATTTTGATATTAGTTCAGAACAACGTAAAGACCCCTATTTCAGAGACATTATTGACGTATTAGAAAACAAAGATAAAGCTAGTGACCCTAAACTAGAAAAGCTTTCGTATTCTTATGTACTCAAAAATGGAGTCTTATACAGGACTAATAAAATCAAAACTGGTAATAGGGATAGACTTTGTATTCCTCATGCATTAAGAAATCAAGTTTTCGACCTTATTCATGCACACAAAATGAATGGAAGTCATCAAGGTGCACAAAAGACATATAATTTAATGCTTATGCGCTACTTTCTCCCCAATATGAAGAAATTTGTGTACGATAAGGTTAGACATTGCATCCCTTGTCAGATTTCAAAGAAACCACAAGGTTCTAAACCGCATACGCTGCAAACATTTCAACCAGCCCAAATTCCTTTCCAACGAATTCATATTGACGTATGTGGTCCTTTAGTCTCTTCAAAAACGCACAAATACAAATATTTCCTATCAGTAGTCGATAGTTGTACAAGGTATGTAATTACAGCTCCTTTGGCTAATCACGATGCACAAAACATAGCAACAGCCCTAGTTGAGAAAGTCTTTTTAGTCCATGGCATCCCGGAAACGATCTATTTAGATCGTTCAACGCCCAATTCAAGTTTACTCTTACGAGAGTTAGCCAATATTACAGGTGTACAACTAAAATATGTAGATACTTGTGCCCATTTCACGAATGGATTAGTTGAGAGTTCATTTAGTTACTTAAAGAAAGCTATGAGAGTCTTTGTGTTAGAAAAGAAAGCTTCGTGGTGTGATTATTTGGCTAGCGCAGCGTTTAGCCACAACGTTACAATCCATTCTGGATCCCTCCAGAGCCCGTATTTTACTTTATTTGGCTACAACCCAAGGATCTTAGCTGACGCTGTCCTTCCTTCGAATCCCGACAATGTTTCCCAGACGAACGCACAGAGACTTGAACTACTGACATCCATACGAAAGACCGCTCACGACAACTTGAACAAGCGTTACGAACAGCAGAAAAGGTACGTAGACAGCACTTCTAGGAAAATACAATACTCACCAGGACAACATGTATGGATTCTAGATGCCACTCCAACTCCAGGCGTGTCAAAAGCCTTTGCGTCCTCTTATAAGTACAAAGGAACTATTCTTCGCAAAGTTAATGAGAATTCCTACGAAGTAACTTACATCGACGGGAGAAGTAAACAAAAGACTGACACTATTACTATTTCTAGACTTAAAGCCCGCTACGACTAGTGCCATGATAACCCCACTAACATTCATTAACACGCCATTCCGTTGTCACTCGCTTTAGCCTCCTCGTTCCTCGTTGCGTACATTGCATATGCATGATCCAGCATTTTCTCACGCTCATCCACTCCCCCCCCTCCTTCCATTCCTCGTGCACGCACTTCATTTCTGCGTTAGAACGAACTCATTTTTATTTTTAATACAACATGGTTATTTTTATTTTAACAAGATCAGGATTACAGAATGCTATCTCAATCGTCGGAACATTTATAATACATCTCTTGCCTAATAATTAATTTTTTTTACAGATATTTTAATGTTATTTTATATTTTGCGTTTAAACGCATAGTAATAGTCAGAACATATCACTTAGCTGATTTGACTAATAAGTACTTAGTGTGTTTATGATCCTAACTAGCAAATATATTTTTTTTCCCCATTTGCTGGTACATATACGCTCAAATGAAGAAAAAAGTACAAAGAAATAACGAACGAATGAACTAAGATAGAACAAGATCAATGATTTAAAGAACAAATGAACTGCGTAGAACTTGCTGAACTTTTGGCTTTTTGGCCACAGCAATTTTTTTTTATTTACGCTCAGGTGTACCGCGAACTGCTTCTTTGAAAGCTGCAATGCACTAAATATGTTAATAAAGCATATAATAAAATAGGCAAATGTTCCCACTCTCTCCTTTAATTTTATAGTTCAAATATTGATAGCATACAACATGGTATAGCTCATATCCCATGACATTACAAACCTACTCTATTTTTCAATGAACTCTTACACAAATATATTACTTACTCTTTCTCACTTCTTTTTCAATTTTTTTTTATTAGCAGCGAATCGAAGGCGCTTAAACCTTTGTCCACAAGACACGTAAAATTCTTGCAATTGCTTTTATAAACGACATTTACACATATTACAGAAGGAAATGTCTCGTAATCACTTAGTTCGTTCTATTATCGCTGAATTCTCCTTTCTTTTCTCATTTCATTCCCGGCTAAGCCGACTATTCAAATTCACCCCCCCCCCCGCCGTTGCGCCCCGGCGAACTTTCCTTACAACATGGAATTATTCCACCTACTCCCCCCCCCCTGTTGCCCGGCGAACTTTTCTTCAGGTAAACCTGTTAATCATAAACAGGCCCCCTTCAAAACTCTACATCATACAAGTAATAACGCCCCTTCGCCGTCATTCAAATTAGATATTACCTCCCCTCCCCCCCAAAATGATTCACCAGTTTTAACTGAAAGTCCCTTTTCAATCGATTTTATAACCCGTCATCACTTATTGTAAAATCTGCTCCACTACCTTTTGCTTTTTCCTAATTTTCCCTTTACGCTTGTTTCATTATCTCATCGCCACGGATGTTCCTGGACCCATGACGACCTTCGAGCGACAGACCTAGGCTCATCGCAGAGACCAACAACGATCTTGTGGAGTTCCAGCACCAACAAGGACCCGTTCCCGTCTGGACTCATGGCTGATCTTTCCATCTCTCACGCCGCGACCCAGATGTGGAGCGCTTTACCCAGGACGTTTCTTGCCCCGAAGCGCCATTGCAAATTTGACTTCCAGACTCAACTTCGCTGACGTCACGGCGATCTTCATCGACAGGCCCCGCCCACTGAGTGCATCCTGCTCTTGTTTCCCGACGACACATGATACTTATTGTTATCTTACATCGGCTACAAGTGTTCCGGTGCTCAGCTATTTCAAGTACCGTAAGGCACACGCAATTAATACAAACATATGTCATTTACAGTGCCAAAGTTTGTGCCCATGAATGCTACCCATATTGGATTAGAGATACGTCTCTTTCTTTTGTGTTCTTTTTTATTATCGTCAGCTGCACAGCACGTCCAGCCTATGGCGGCATGCAGTTTACAGAGTTGCCATAGGTAACATACCTCAAGGCTCCGCCCAGCATTGTGTATGATCCGCCGAGTGTACTTTGAACTCACCAAACAGAAAAAAAACAACAACCGCTTGCGGTTCCCGGCGTTTCCTCACACTGTGCTGACATGTGTTTTTTTTTTTTATTGTGCTGTCATCACTCAATCAAAACTAGTTCAGTGTTACGCTTAAGCAATTATTTTATCCATGCCTCAAGACTTAGTTGTTGTGCTCGTACTTTTTGAGTTTATATGAGGCTATAACCTACAGTTTTCATTTTTTTTATTATTCTACGTGTTTTTATATTTTTTTTCTCAACGATGTTTAGTGCCACGTTATTTTCGATGATATGAC
Source organism: Lepisma saccharinum (assembly GCF_977018435.1). Lineage (NCBI taxonomy): Eukaryota > Metazoa > Arthropoda > Insecta > Zygentoma > Lepismatidae > Lepisma > Lepisma saccharinum. The sequence continues at coordinate 4,090,918 of NC_139232.1, forward strand.
TCTTCTGGTGATTACCATTTTTTTTTCTACGGTGATGTGATTCTTCTACTGATTGGTTTCCTGTATTGGTCTTCTACACGTTTGATTTGTTAATAAATCCTAATTTTTTAAATATAATCTACTCCGGATGAAGTTGTCGACCATCACAGAGTGGTTCGATTATTTCAACAAGGGGAATGTAGAGATATGGAGACCATTAGACCGAGAAAACCTCGTATGTTAATATTCACACTTGTTCATTTCCTGAACTTGTCCGACCAGCGAGCGATCTCAAGAATGCGCTAGCTTGTAACTTCCGTAAAAACCAGGAACTGGAAAGGCAAACGCGTGGATCTAAACAGGTTCTACCGCGTTCGAAAGGTTTAACAACCTTTCGACGCCTGTAATGATAAAAGCAAGCTCCTACCCGGAGCTAGCTCTCTTTTGATTCTGACACTCATCGACGCCACATGGAGAACTAGTCCGATTACTTAGACAACACTTTACACTGCTAACTACGACGATGGAACACGGAGTTACCACTGCCTAAGCATGCTACAAGGCGCAAGGGATCGCTTGGCTTGGTGAACTGAGGATCGCTGGATAGAACCTTGGAACTTTCACGATTCGGTCTGCGAGAAGCATTAGGACAAGACATCACACACATCTACCAGGTATGAACAAGCGTGAATAACCTTTTGCACCAACTTTCCATATCTCTACCCTCCTACGGAGCAGGTTCAGCCATCAAACATTATTAAGCTCTACCTAAAATGTTTAAATGAAACTACCCTGTACCTCTCAAAGCCCAGGAAAACGGGCTTACAACATTATATACTTAAAGAACAAATAAATTTCTCTCAATCGGTTTCATACTATACACTACTCCAAAGTCACACACGTTTCAGATATTCTTATTTCACGGAAAATAATCAATTTTTCACGAATAATTTTTCCAAAAATTGATTGGTGGACCTCAGAGTGCGAGACAGCAAAAGCCAACCGAAAAAAAAGAGAGAATCAATTTGCTTCATATCCCACCCTTGAAAATCGAATATTATGGAAAAACTCAATAGCACAAGGAAAAAAATATTTCTGCAAGCCAAACGTCAAGCGTGGATGAAATATTGCAATTCAATAGACATGCAGGAATCATCCCGAAATGTGTGGCATAAATTTAATTCCATACGTAAACCACGTCCACCTCGTAAAAAACCAATAGATAATAGTTGGCAATACCAATTTTTAATGCTTTTGGCTCCACCGTCAGTACACCTTCCATATGAAAAAATGGAGGAAAATATTTCAAACTTTTCACTTGAATTCCCTCCCATTGCTACAGAGGAATTAAAAAACATAATTAATAACGTTAAACCCACAGCAGCAGGTTTAGATGGAATACCTTATCAAGCCATAAAATATCTACCGAAAGTAGGTTTAGATATACTTGTATCTCTTCACAACAACATGTTCCGTACCGGTATAGTACCGAGGGAGTGGAAATATTATATAGTTCTTCCAGTTCTAAAAACAAATAAACCACCACATTGTGCTACATCATAGCGTTAATTTCAGTCTCAGAATTACCTGGACATTAGTCAAAAAAGTAAAGTAAAGTGCTCCCCTGTGCTTAGCACCACGCCATGAAGGCGTATAGAGGGTAACGCCCGACATTTTCTTGATCCGGTCATGAGTGGGGGTGATGTGATCAGCATCACGCCCCTGACCGACTTTACCCCCCAGGGTTTCCCCCAGGTACCCATGGTGGGCGCCGGGGCCGCTTCCATCGTTAGAAAAGTTCCCGGATTTGAACCGGCCGGGGATCGAACCCGGGACCTTTAGCATGGTAGTCAGACGCGTTACCGACTGAGCCACCGCGGCCTTCTGGACATTAGAACGTCACCATTTCTTTTATCCTGTTCAACTTGGCTTTAGAATCAATTATGGCAGTCAAGATGCAATAGCTATCCTAAGCACTGCAATTCAAAATAGCAAATTAGTGGATCATACTGTTATAGTCATTTTATAGATGTAGGAAAAGCATATGATTAAATTAATTTACATATGCTCTGTAACAAATTAGAAAATCTTTTCATTCATCCTCTATTATCGTTAATCATATGGAACCTATATTCCAACAGAAAGATATATGGATGGTTCTCAGAAAGAAATTAGTAACCCTCGTTTCACTTCCATGGGAATTCCTCAAGGTGCACCATTGAGTCCTTTATTATTTAATATTTATACAAATGAAATTCACTCCTTATTTCTTTATCCATTCCAGATAGTACAATACGCAGATGATTTCTGTTTTTACTGTACTGAAGATGATGCGACCCAAGGCTTAATTAAAACGCAGAGATTGATCAGCACCATACGAGAATAGTTTTTATAATGCAGGATTAACCCCTAGTGAAAACAAATCCAAAATTATTTGTTTTAATAACAAATGTGCAGGCAGTTATCCCAATAATATTTTACAAATTTCTGACAAATCAGTGACAGATTCTTACAAATATTTAGGTGTGCATTTTGATAGACGTTTTACATGGAATACACACATTTTATATTTATTAAACAAAGGACAAAATTTTTTAAACATAATTCGTAGCATGACAACAACTAAATGGGGTGGCCACAAAAAAAAATATATTTCTTTTTTATAAAAATTGCTTTCGCTCATATTTCGAGTATGCAGCTTTCAGCTACGAGGGAGCAAAAACCAGTCTACTCGACAAAATAGATATATTACAAAGAAAAGAATTGAGAATTTGTCTAGGTCTTATGCAATCAAGCCCCAATGTAAGTGTTTATATGGAGAATAAAGGAACATCTTTGAGTCACAGGCGGATTCAATTAACAATAAAATTCCTCCTTAAATCATGGGAAAATCATCCTCATCCATTTAATAAATTGTTTGAAATACAAAAACAATGGGCTGAAACCGATGTAATAAATCCTCATACCACCTCATATTTCTTTGTGTACTCTCATTACTTATTTCCAGAACTTCGATCTAATACTTTCACTCTCTTACATCCTTTGATTTATCAACTAGATATTCCATTATATACTCAATGTTCAATTCACTTCAGAGATCTAGGTCTACATGTATTGTACAGAGAAAAATGGCCAACGCAAGTAATGATTTACACCGATGGTTCAAAGAATAACAAAGGGGTAGGATGTGCCTATTACATCCCAGAGAAAAAAAATATATCAACAATTTAGATTACCTATAGATTCATCTATATTTACTGCGGAAGGTTACGCTATATACAGAGCCTTACAGTGTGGAATAGAAGTTTTAAGAAACTTCTTCTCCTTACAGATTCTCTGAGTGGTCTTCAAGCAGTATCTACATCTTATCCCAGATTGTCATCAATCATATCTTAATATTTTAATTATTCAACAAGTTCAATTTGCTTGCAAAAGGAACATGGACATACAATTCAGTTATGTTAAAGCACATAATATTAACGTAGGAAATGATCGAGTGGACATATCCTAAACAGGTCAGAGATTTACAACTCATAAGTTTCAATAGATTAATGTATATGGATTTATTACCACGAGTGAAAATCAAACTCATGGAACAATGACACGAATGGTGCAAGGATCAATTTAAGTTTGTGGGCAATACATATAGATGGATTGCAGAATTTAAATCGAAGGACTCTTGGTTCAATTCATACTCACTCCCACGGCAAGTCATAGTTTTTATTAATAGATTTAAAACAGGACACGTGCGTACACCAGCACATTTAGCAAAAATAAATATTAAAACTCAAGAAAATTGTAAATGTGGCAATAATAATCCTGATGCTCAACATTTATTTCTAGAATGTCCAATATTTTGAAATCAACAAATGACAATCTACAAAGATAAACAATGTTTAAAAATTCCATTTCCAATATCACTCTCATCCATTCTCACAGATTTATCCCTTCATTAATATGGATTCTGTATGCATATGCTCGAAAATGTAGGTTCGAAATATAAAGTGATTTTTATATATATATATTTAAAAAATGAGAAACAGCAAAAGGATAAAGAAGTGAATTATTCATAATAATCGGTTTATGCTTGTGATTCTGATTAATTTGAGAGACTAATTATCAATCTTAGAAGAAAAACATTAAAACAAATACAAAACAGTAACGATGTCCAAAGTCGACAAGATAATGCTGACAGGGAGAGTTAAAAAGAAGAAGAAGATTATTGTTATTGATACAAGCCCTTGGGCTATGCGTATCCTACAATATTGTTACATGAACATACACCCCATTGATCATACATTTAGAAACAAACATTTAGAAAAAAATAATATATATATATATATATATATATATATATATATATATATATATGTGTGGGTGTGGGTGTGTGTGTGTGTGTGTGTGTGTACATGCATAAAAGGCAATATGGCTCTCTTCTAACATTTGAGATTGCTCATTATCACTACCTTCACAACACTGCCCGGCCTATGCCTGATCAACTGTCCCGTATCCTTCACTTTCACTGACCCCTTGTAGCATTTTCCTGCGCTCCCTCCAAACTGCATGTAAATATAAGCTAAGGGCTTTGACGTTTGCATCTGTTATATTACCCCTCTCCTCCCTAGATACAGCCTGGATTGTCTGCTCAATGCTGTCCCTTGCACTGACCCCCCCATTTGCATTGTCTGAGGGACGCCGACCAAACACACTCATGAAGGATGTGAGCCCTCGTCTCCTCTTCGCCGCATAACTTGCAGATGGCACGACCGTCCGGCCCCTTGAGTTTGTATTGCCTCCAGCCCCTAGCAGGAACCAGGCGAATCCACTTCTTTGCTGGTACGTACACGTATCAATGTACCGTTTTCTCCCTCATTCCACCCACTCCCCTGGCGGTTGTGCGGCGGTGAGCGCTACCTTCTCCCCACATTCTACCATGATGTCTTGCCTGGTACTGTCCACCAACCTCTCCCTTATAATTTGCAACATCCCAGTTTCGCACCTCCCGCCCCTCACATCTTCCCACAGTTCCCCCAGACCCATATGTCTTGTCATAAGAGACTAGAAATTGGGTGTTCGTGTATAACGTAGACATCTCATTACAAAACTTTTACATCCGTAGTGAATTAAGTATCGTGTAAGATTACGCTAGCTTATCTTTCTGTCTTTTATATTGATTAAATATCATCCTCTAAGAAGTCTCAAAGCAGACAGGTCTAGTTTGAACGCTCTAAGCTCAACATTTGTGTGTGTGTGTAATTTAAGTTGATGTAGAATGAAATTTAAGTTTAGTTGAAGAATAAATCTCCCTTATATCCTACAAAGTAGTTTTGCCTGCATATATGAATAGTTTTTATTTTTTTAATGGAAAACCTACATTTTGGAATAGTAAAGGATTTATAATTAATGTCAGATGGGCAGAAGACAATGGGTAAAGTAAACTTTGACGAATCAAATGAAAGAAAGAAGCGTGTGTATTCAACGTTACAAATTCTTACAGTTTAATATATGTGGCTACGTTCTTGCTCTGTATTTGCATGCGATGAATGAACTCCATAGTACAATACTTCTGTGGTATGTGCTGCGTTACAGGTACATTGTTATTTTAGTGCAAGGGTAAGATATTCCGGTCCTTTTGTTAATCTCACTGCATATGACGGGATTTCAATAATTAAACTTCAATGCAAATAAAACATCCAGAAATCAATTACAATATTGAAGTAGGCTATTAAGTAAGATTTTTAGTGTAAGAATTAAAATCTTTTACGAAAACCAAAAAAATGACTCAATATCATATATGTTTAGTAAATGTATAAGAAATTAGAATATTTTGTAGGCATTTCCTTTGGACAATCCAAGACTAGAATCAACAATTTTAATTATTATTTTTTCAAATTTATTACATTCCAATGAAAAAAGTCGATTTGCTTTCCAAGTATCGAGCTTAAACATCGATATGCGTATTAATCGATAGTTCCTCACTGTTCGAGTGCGTTGTCTTCCCCCGCCAGATGGCTCTGCTTGTACTGGGTGTGGTTTATAAGGCCTTAGAAAAGTGTTCGCACAGGTCAATGGAGACTATGCTCAGTGTCCCATCCTGTAATAGATAATCCTTGATAGAACGTTGATTACAATGTGTGAGAAATTATTTGTAAGAAACTATTTTCCAGATTTATAAAAGCTGTTAGGTTCCAAATAAAGGAATGAATGAATGAATTTTCCACATAAAGGTCCCTTTTATTGTTGTATTTAACAAAAGTGGCATTAAATAACTGTGAGTGTTCTATAATGATAGAACGACAATAAACTTTAGTAAAGGTAAGGAAATTATGTTTTAATTCTTTCGATATCAAGTCCTAGGAGGTAACATAAATGAGAGAGAGAGTCTCATAACTAGCGATCGGAAGTTGGACCTATAAATTGCCAAAAAAGACCTATAAAAAGACCTAAAAATATCAAAAAAAGAACCTATAAACGGAAAAAAGGACGTATAAACGTGATTCAAATAAATTAATAACTTCATTTTTAATTACATATTTAATGAATAAAAAAATACAAAATTCTGGTGGTATGGAACACACAGTGCGAAAAAACTGAAAGCTTCAAATCAAGATAAAGTTGCCACTTACAGCGCGACCTTCCAGACAAGTTACGGTTAAAGGACCTTGTACTGTACCTGCTTCAGTCGTCCAAAAATGTTTTTCTCTCGTTTCAGGGATAATTGAAATATATTTCTTTTTTTTATCTCTTTACTACAGAAAGGATGTTTAAGAGGTGATGAACTAATGATGATTCGAATTGAGATTGGGCAGTAAAAACGTAGCTGAAAGAAGGTGAAGTTGCAAAATAAAGCCGTTGAGACCTAAAAAGGGCTAAAAAAGGACCAATGAGCCAAAAAACGCCGAAAAAGGCAAAAAAAGGACAAATTAAACCCACCTTTTTCTGGCCTACAATGACCCAAAATGAACATATATTATGTTGAGCCTCGTCTTCGGACACTAGGAAAAGAAATAATTTTTTCTCAACTGCCGAGCCCTCCTCATAACCCTACCGAGCACCGAGATTGGACAAATCCTGTGGCTAGCGACAAAGAGGAACGTCACATCCGTCAACTCTGAACCGTAAGCCGAAACAAAGCATGCGCGTTGAAGTTCGTAACTTGTTGCAAAATCTTAGATCGTTTCTGAGAGACTAAGGGTCCGCAAATCTCTTGATGTAATAGTAAGGTTGTTCGAAAAACAAAATTTTCGTGCGGCGACTTTACATCCTGAAAGTTAAAATATACTTTGTAATTAAACGGAAACGTCAACAAGGCGGGAAGAACCACAGTGTGGACGTTTGGAGCAGTGAAATAAAAGAAGGCAGATCCTGCTTTTGTGCGAGGAGCGAAGAAGAACCTTGGAGAGCCTCTTGGACGAGCAGCTTTCGTGCGGATGCGGTTAGGGCATTACAGGTTCATTTGTTACCCATCTACTGTGTGGCCGGACGCGGGGACCTGCCTAACTTCGCGACTGAAGCAAAAATTTCTCGCTACATAGTCCCGTGAAGGAGCGTCGGGGCAAAATTGGAGGAGACGACCTCGGGAAACACCAATCGAGGTTTCGGAAAAGTTGGAGAAATTGGATCCCCCCTCCTCTCCGTCCTCGGGAAAGCTCTAATATTCCCACCTAGATTAGTGAATGGAACTCGCCTAGCTTTAACGAAGCATGTGAGAGTGAATAAGGCCTTAAAGGCTGATCTAGCGTGTTTTGAAGGTCGTTATACCTTTAGGTTTCTCGTCGAATCTGAGATGCGCAGGGTCGGACTGGCCACTGCTACGGAGTCAAGGGTCCCATCTACGATTTTATTGATTTATTTGTTGATTTTAAGTCCACTTTATGCACAGAAAGGGTAATCAGGACTGGCGCTACAGTTTAAAGTAGGATCCGAAACACTTGTCACTCCAACGGGAATCGAACCCAGGACCCCTTGATTACAAGGCGACGACGTTACCACTACGTCATCGGGGAGGCCGGTCCGTGTTCGAATAGCATAGGTGTTCTTTGTCAGCGTTCCCACATCAATTTCATCACCACTACATCCTCATCTTTGCGATTAGCCAAAAGTACCAGAATAGCAAAGTAAAAGAAGCCAAATCAATCAACCAATCAATGTGAGTGTCCCTTCATCAATTTCATCACTCATCCTCATCATTGCGATTAGCCAAAAGTAGCAGAAGAGCAAAGTAAAATAAACCAAATCAATCAATCATTGTGAATGTTTCTTTATCAATTTCATCATATTACAATCACTACTCATCCTCATCTTAACTATTAGCCAAAATCGGAAAGGAAGCGAAGTAAAATTAACCAAGATGTATCTATCTCAACAGCTACAGGTACCGTCACCGGCAATAAAAATGGGACACCTACATCCTGAAATACTGATCTCCCTGCACCGTCTTATGTGTGTTGCCCAAGTGTACGGCGATGAACGAACTTCAGTAGCATGTTTGACCGTGGCTGTACAATTAGGCAACGCACATAACACCAAGCAGGGTCTAGTTGTCTCATTATTATTGCCGGTGACTGTACAGTAGTAAAATTTAAGCACACTAACATGTATTTCTTGGGTTCAGATTCACACACGATGCTTTCGTCAGAGTAAACAATTTTACAATAGTCAACAATGGCTACAACTTGCAATATTGCAAAATCATTTAACATGGCAAAACCTTTTCCAGTAATGCAGAGATTTAATAAATCTCTTTATTTGTAGTAGCTTTTGTTGTTGTGACAAATGTTTACAGCGTAAACACATTATTCATGAACAATTAGTGTTAATAAATTAAAAAGCAGAAGACTACAGAATTGAGAAATAAAATTTTGAAGTTTACTGAACTAATTACGATATAAGACAGTCAGTTTCCTCTGTTAGTCAATTACCGTAAGAAATGTCCATGACCGTTTTTGATTAATTGAAATGTAAAATGTAGGTGCTTCAACACTTAGGCTATTTGCACCCATCACTTTATACGGTGCCAAAACCATTGCCATAGATATAAAATAAATATGTCTCTGTTCAGGCTAACGTTTTCTTACCCAGGTTAAGAACAGCCCGTAGGGACACTCAAATATATATATATGGACAAATCACAAGACAATCCACAGCCCTACAAGGGATTATACTGGCGGTCAGAACCTCGTTGCAAGACTGCAATTATCGGGGTGTACTGCATGGAAGTGAGGTTATTTAAGTATTGAAAATGTAGGTATTGTGCATGCAAGTGTAAATTATAATCATCTGTCTGTCTATACGGATGATAATATTTTAAAGTTTAACAGAAAACGAATGTCTAGTTTTTTGTAAAACAGTGTGAATCCAGCCACTTTACTCCGGAAGGGATATCGAACTTCAAGAGGGGAGGGGGCGGGAGGAATGCCATAGGCAAAAAGTTATAATACTAATAAAACAATACTAACATTGTTGATTGATTGATTGACTGAATTGCTAAATTTCACTTCGCTTCTTGTGCCAATTTTGGCTAATTTGCGAAGATGAGGATGAGGGATGATATGATGAAATTGATGAATGGACACTCACACACATCCATGCCCAGGCCAGGATTCGAACACGGGACCCCTGGCGTCGTAGCGCGATATGCTAACCACTCTGCCATGGGGGCCGGCGATACTAACATCATTAAATTGCCCTCACCTCTGATATGCAATTAAGTTAAATGAAGTGTAAGTTTCGATAAGACTGCACTGGCCAGCAACCACCAGCAAGCAGCAACTGTTGACTAACTAACTGTTAAAATATCTGCAAGATGTTGAAATTCGTTATAACAATAGAATCTTACATTACACCAGCCCTGCCGATCATCACATGCCCATTTTTGAGTATCCATGACGGACGATAATTAAATTTTGTTCATTATTTTTATTTTTAATTTTAAAGACGACTGAATCAGTGCTTATTATTATTACGAAAAAGTATACCTTCTACGTTATTACATGAAAGAGACTTAAAGAGAACATTGTTACAAAATTTCTTACCTGTTATCCGAATGCTCTACCTGGTATTTGAAATTATTGGGGAGGGCTTTTCTATTTCAGGGGGTATTTTCCCCACGGTCCACCTTCTGACATCACTGGACAGACAGACTGTTAAATTTTAACGTTAGAATATTGTAAATGTTACGGTAACTGTTAAAAGTGCATCTATTCAATTACCCGGCAAATATTGGAGCAAACAATAATGCCTCTCATATTTCCACGCAGAAGCGGAAAGAAGCATCTCAATAATTGTACACATGCTTTGAATGAGTCTTTATCAGCTTCTTTATCTCAGTTGTGGCGATTAAACATTTTTTTGAAACAAGCTCTATAAATGTATGTTAAGGGAACCGAACATACCTCCTGTTTTTCATTCCCAACCTACCTAATTTCCACGCGCATGCAGCAGTAATTACTTAAAAGAGGCTATACTCCATATTAATATATGAATTGACGCCAGAATATTTGCGGTTATCGTGTCGGTATTGATAAAAAGCACCGGTTCGGCTTATAAACGAATTCTGCTTTGTAAAGCGCCACCTCGCTGAAAATTTATTACCCTGACTGCATGCATCACATACATTCGCTAAATCCTTTGTCGAATATTACAATTTGAAGGGATATTTGAACTTAATTGAGCAATAAAATGTATGCTCTCAAAAATTATTACCCGATGCTTTTTTTTATCTGCACAGAGTAAATGTCAAACGGAAGCCCCGCTAGTGGGTTTTTAGTATAATGAAAACTTTCAGTTCGGATAATGAACCGATTAACTAGGTATGATATTTACAGCCTGGCTTTTGTTGAATGTTGTAAACAGGCATCGGGGAACTGGTAGGGAGAGCTTTCATTTTTTTTTCATGTAGGTGCACAGTACTACTCATTTTGAGACATTTGGCGGAGTGGTTAGCACAGCGTGCTACGAATCCCGGCCTGGGCATGGCTGTTCTTTATAAGTGTCCCTTCATAAATGTAATCATAGCATTACTCATCCTCATTTTCGTTAGCCAAAAGTGGCAGAAAAGCGAAGTAAAATAAACTAAATCAATCAATCTTAATTAATTAATCAAAACTTTACAAAAATTACAACAGGGAGACAATGCTAAGAGAACATTTCTTCAGACAATCGAGTCAGAATGTTCAAACGTTTAGAATTCCCGAAATTTGTGCAAAGCACTTATCATTCTTGGAATTAGCCAGAGGCGTCTCGTGAACGCATGCGGTGCATGCTGCGCATGCGTTAATTGTGGGAAAAGGACATCTTGCTCTGCGACGACATTCATGAGCATTTCTACATTCTAATTTCATCATAAAGGAGAAGTATTTATTTTACACGAGAGCGCTGAACTAAGCTTATATTGCATTTCTTGGATGTGAAGTGACGCATGCATCAATTGTGGGAAAATAATTATTACTTTATTTCACTTCAGATCCAATAAATGTAATATAAGCTTAGTTCAGCGCTCTCGTGTAAAATAAATACTTCTCCTATATGATGAAATTAGAATGTAGAAATGCTCATGAATGTCGTCGCAGAGCAAGCTGTCCTTTTTCCCACAATTGACGCATGCGTTCATGAGACGCCTCTGGAATCAGCCCACCTGCGACCCATCACTTTCACCTCTGACCGTCCTCATTACAGTGTTGTTCCTGGTTCAATGTGGAATTCGCTTTAGATTACCCCCAAATATTCCTTTCTATACTTTAAATTCTTTGTGTTTTGTTTTAATTTCCCCCTTGACATGAGCCGCAGTGGTGTAGTCGGTAAGGCGTCTGACTTCCACGCGGGAGACACGGGTTTGATTCCTGAGGTGGATGATAAAATAAAGCGGCTCCGGGGCTCATCTCCCACATCCCCTAAATGTGCCTTCATGACACGGTACTATATATGTGAACTTTATCTTGCCTTACCTTGACAAGAATACGGGGTCCCGAGTTCGAATGAGTGAGTGTGCTTTCATCATATCATCCATTATCTTCGTTGTCTCGATTAGATACAATTAGATTGAAGCCCCTCCCCCCCGCTTCTACCATGGTGGATTAATATAAGTTCAGGGTACCAGTTTCATAGATCGGAGACACATAAAAATTGCATATTTCGTGTTTCGCATGATTCGTACTTACCAATTGTGTATTGCGGAACATAGTTCAAGGTGCCATTATGCTTTTTACACGAAAACAAAAGGAATTTTTCACATTCTGAGTGCTTTTTTTTATCCTTTCTTCGCTTCCGGAACACACAATATGGCGGGCACATCTTGACTCAAGTTGTGGGAATGCAGTGTTTCAACCTTCTTCACCGAAAAATACCTACTATCGTGTTCATCACCGGTGGAAATTATACATTATGCACGGGTAGCTGACGGATAGCCACACAAACCATTCACGGATAGCCTCATGAACCATTATGCACGGTAGCTGACCGATAGCCCCACGAACCATTTCCGATAAGGTTAGGTTACGTTAAGCAACCATAGTAAAAAAAAGGGGGGGTTGAAACACTGACAGGGGCTTACGTCATCAAACGTACGCAGCATCCGGTTGTCGTAGGGCAAGCAAATGAAAGCAATGGCAATTGTGAGTCGGTGAGATATTTCTCTTGAAAAATACATGATTTCCCGGTCAAATATACTCCACGATGAAAGAAAATACCTCGACGAACGTTGTAAACCTTGGAGAAACTTATTTCCGTAAGTAGTTTCTTGTGTAAAATCGAAGAAATGTGTCTCCGATGTATGGAACTGTTACCAAGTTCAGTAACCAAAATCGCGAACTCATTTTCAAATACTTAGTTGTTGACCTCCGTGGCGTAGTGGTTAGCACAGCGAGCTACGACGCCATGGATCCCGGGTACGAATCTCGGTCTGGTCATGGGTGTTCTTTGTGACAATTCCTTCATAAATTTCATCATAGCATTGCTCATCCTCATTTTCGTTAGCCAAAAGTGCCAGAATAGCGAAGTAAAATAAACCAAATCAGTCAATAAATTACTTACTCAAAGCTTTACAAAATTACAACAGGGAGACAATGCTAAGAGAACCTTTCTTCATATAATCGAACCAGAATGTTCAGTAGATTGGCATTCCCGAAAGTAGTGCGTAGCAAGTTTCGTTCTTGTAATCAGCCATCACTTTCATCTCTGGCCGTCCTCTTTCCAGTGTTGTTTGTGATTACCCTAAATATCCATTTCCTGTTTAAGTTATTTTTATTGTGTTTTAATCTAATGTTTGTCAAGAATACGTGGTTGCGGGCTCGAATCCTGGCCTGGGAATGATTGTTGTTTGTCAGTGTACTTCCATCATATCATCCCTTGTCCTCGTCGTCGTGATTAGCCAAGAGTGATAAAAGCGAAGAAAAATCAATCAATCAATAACATCTTCACAAGAAGTAGAACCTCTAGCTTCGTAGATTGTTTCATATCCAAGCGACACGTATCGCTTGGAAGCGAATCCCGAATAATCAATTGAACCTTTCGAACAGAAGCGACACGACAAGAGAAAAGGTATCGCTTGAAGCTTGCTTGTCGCTCTGACTGGCCTGTTTTGTTTTCTCGATACCGTGCATGGTGTCGCCTCTTGCTCGCCCATGCGAAGTAAATGTTTTGCTTCAGACTGAATGGGCTCGTGTCGCTTGCAGCTTGTCGCTTGTCACCACTCACTCCCCTAACAGCGGTTGTCGTGATAATTAACATGTATTTGGTCCCATAAAAAGACATGCTTGAGTGCATAGTGACTGTATGCATAATTTGGTTTATTTTACTTCGCTTTTCTGCCACTTTCGGCTAATCGCAAAGATGAGGATGATTGATAATGTGGTGAAATTGATTAAAGGACACAAAGAACATCCATGCCCAGGCGTGGATAGGAACCCAGGACACTTGGCGTGGTACCGCGCTTGCTAACCACTCCGCCGCAGAGGTCGGCATAGTCCGTAGTAGCCTAAGCAGCTGTTCCTGCATGTACTGTGTGTTAGTGTGAATCATCTCCGCCGATCTTTGAATTTTCGCCTTTGCTTTCAAATCAATGGTTCATTGCGCCTGAATGGTGCGTTTTGTTTTTGTTGTGGAAGGCATTACCCCCCCCTCCCCCCTCTGCGCCTTTCTTGCTTAGTTTAGTATGCCGGGCCCTCTCGCCAAGCTGAAACGTTTCAGCTCGCGGAAGCGAACAAAACCTGCTCGTATAAAACTTCCACCGATGGGCTTCGCTGGCGAAATTCCTAATGCTTAAACAGCCAGACATTGTACGAAGGCTTTTGTTTCGGATTTACTGAGCTTTCCAGCTCGGTCCTACGTTTTCTGGCTCGCATTTAATATCCAGCATAGAGGATAGAGAGAGAGAGAGAGAGAGAGAGAGAGAGAGAGAGAGAGAGAGAGAGAGAGAGAGAGAGAGAGAGGAGTAGTGGACTGAAATGTGAAGGTTTGGAGAAACGTACATTTAACAATTCGTATGTGACCACAGTGTCAATCATTGTAGAATGATGCTTTCATTACATACACACGTGCACAGCATTTCCTTGAAAAAAAAACAAACTAAAACAATAAAATCGAATGAAGTGAATGAACAAAAGAGAATAGACGATTTTGATACTTTACTTTAGTGCACAATTGTTCCTATTTCAAATCTGTGCAATATACTAGAATTAATGTGTATCGTTATAAACATATGAAAACATTATAATGGTGAAATGTAGGTGGCAGGGTTTGCAAAATTTGTGTTCTTTATAAAAGAAACAAAACAAACTTTTTTTGTATTAAACATGTTTTAAGCAGGAACCGAAAAAACATGTTTTAAACGAATAAAACGTTTAAAACATAATCCAAGATGACTTTCTAAGAATAATGATTAAAAAGAATCTCTTAATCATCCAAGGATGGACTGTGTTCTTATTATAAAGTAAACGCTTGACTAACTTCCTAAAATACATATTCATGTTAGTTTCAAATCTCGCTTGTTGGCTGTTCGAGAAGCTTCAACTAATCCACTATTGCCAAGCCCTACTCAGTCCACATGGTAGCTACTCTGTTTTTTAAAATATATTTTATCTTGAATGCAACTAAATATTGACATTAACAACTATGTGCAGTATGTTAAGTGAGGAACAAAACTGTTTCATCCACATGGTATTCAATTTTAAAAATGTTTTAATCACTTGTAAAAAAAACAACATAGCCAGATGTTATAAACGTGGCCCACGGATATTCATTACGGTATGTTTCTTTGTTAATTGATGTACATTTTCAGTCGCTGAACAGATTTCTATGCACAATAAACAAAATGACGTGGATTGAATGAAAAGGCAAAGTTACAAAACACGCAAATAATCACAAACTATCAAACATAAAGTATAAAAATGTGTTTTAAACAAGTCTGAAAAAATGTTTAAAAAACTTTGTTTTAAACATTTGTGAAAGAAACAAATCCGTGTGTTTTAAACATTTAAAACAAGTTGTTTAAAACACTTTTGTTTTTGTACTTTTAATCACATTACAAATATGTATATCGTATAATTTGCACATTTGTTTGTGGGGGAGGGGGTTTGTAGATGAAGAACTTTCTCTCCCCCCACCAGTTTTCAATGATTTCGCACCTTGGGAAGGACACTTGTTTGATTGCAATGCAACTCTTTCCTCTTGCAAACCTGTTCTTCGCGAGGAAGTTTGACTGCTGAAACATAGTCTTGTTCCCTGCCGTGGTTTGAGGTTGTGTTTTGAAGATCCTTCTATTCCGAATTTGTTTTCTGCAATATTGGCTAAATATCGATACTTTTTTATATTGGCGCGCGTGAGTGTGTACGTGTGTTCTTGTGCGGAAAAATTTCGCACAGAATGGACAAAGAGCGAGAATGGGCCTGGTCAAAACAAACTATTGTAGGTGGCAGCACCCCTGTTGTGTCCCCGTGCTTTTGATGAGCAATTGTTCTCCCATTTAAATACATGGGGAATTTGAAGGTGCTGCTATTACATTAAATTGCAAGTTTAATTTCATCTCAACCTCAGAAATTGTGTCTGAACATGAAAGTTTAATAATAAGTGTTGTATAAATAAGATTTTTGAAATGACGATCGTCAACAACAGATAAGATATCGAAACTAAAAAAAGCCTTAAAATTTGCACAGCACTTGTTTACGCCACTTGTAATTTTCACAATACAATGGCTTTTTTTGTGAATTCGGTAAAACGTAATACATAATAATTCCGCGCGACTGTAGGTACTATAGTTATAGTTGTTTTTAATAACTGACTTATTCTTTCAACGTGATATCATACTTTTCCGCATGAGTAGTAAATATGGCCCTCTGTTTTATATATACACATTTATCGAGAATAATAATTATTACAAAAAATATTTAATGTTCTGTTTCATGTCTCGCAACCTCTAGGGCTTTCTTATTTACATGAATTATAATTTTAAAATTGTTGTTGAAAAAAAAAGGACGAAAATACGAGGATACGAGGAAAAATGTCAATACAATGAAAACATATATTAATATTAAGTTTTCGGATAGGGCGTAGTGTCATAGTGTATAATACTAAATATCATGACCTTACGCACTTAATATACAGTATGTAACATTGTTATTCGTACACATAGAATTTCCGAGGAAAAAATGCCATATCTACTAGTAAATATAATAATTTTCATATGTACCTGGAAATTAATGTTAATGAAGGTTACACCAACAAATGTCAATAAAAATGTATGTTCAAAGTGTATAAACGGAGCATATAGTTTGTGTGAAAAGAGAAAAACACGCTGTTTCATGCAACATTGTTATTCGTACAGTCAAGAGTTTGAATCTTCCTCGCATACAGCGCCACCGCTATTCGGGCGATTTCGTGCAGTTTGCAACTTCGTAACAAGTTTGAACATGCAGGCGCGCTCCCCGTGAAGCGGAATGCTGGCGTAGGTATTGTTGTAGGTCTATCGTCTATCTATCAGCGTGTTCGAAATGGGAGGTGAAGGAACTTAGTTCCGATCTGAAGGATGTTATTATAAATTTGGCCCTTAGAGGTTATTCGTTAAGAAAAATTGGACAAACAGTCAATAAATCACACTCCACAGTTCAATACATAGTAAACAAATTTAGAGAGGAAGGTTCAACACAGAATGTGCCGAGAAAACCAAAAGAGAGACGGTTGAATAAACGTGATGAACGCTTTATTTTAAAGAGTGTGTGAGAAAACCCCCGACTAAGTGTTCCTCAGTTAAGACCGTTAGTAGAAAATGTTGCTGGCAAGATGATGTCCGATCAAACTCTCCGACGTGCCTTGTGGAAGCATGGATATCATGGCAGAATACCACGAAATAGGCCGTATGTAAATAAGG
Organism: Lepisma saccharinum; assembly: GCF_977018435.1. Lineage (NCBI taxonomy): Eukaryota > Metazoa > Arthropoda > Insecta > Zygentoma > Lepismatidae > Lepisma > Lepisma saccharinum. Next base: position 4,108,256 of record NC_139232.1, read on the forward strand.
TGAATCGCAGGAATATACTTTCATTCGCGAAAGATCACATCCACAAGGACCAGGAATTTTGGGATAGTGGCATATGGTCAGACGAGTCTAGGATTAATATATACGGGTCAGATGGGATAAATAGGGTCTGGAGAAAATCAAATAAAGACAATGATCACATTAACACAGTTCCAACAGTTAAACACGGTGGTGGGTCATTAATGATTTAGGGCTGTATGTTCTCCAAAGGTGTTGGTACCATCCAGTTTATTGATGGTATATCATGGATGCATATGTCTATTTGGACATATTGAAGAACAATGTAAAGCAGAGTACCCAAAAAAATGGACATGCCGCCTATCTACAGATTCCAACAAGACGATGACAGTAAACATAAGGCGCGAGTTAACATGAATTGGCTAATATGGAATGTACCCAAACTATTACAAACACCAGCTCAAAGTCCAGACTTAAATCCCATTGAGCATTTATGGGCAAGTTTGAAGAGGCGAGTCCATAAAGCAGGCGTCAAGTCCAAACAAGAGTTGAAAAGCCGAGTGGAATAAAATAAGCTCTGAAACATGTCGGTTAATTCTCTCTGGTCTCTGGTTAATTCTATGAAGAACAGGTGTCAAGCAGTAATTAAAGCCAAACGATACGTATCGAAGTATTAGAACTGTCAGTCAATTTCTTCCGAATATACAGGGTGGGCCAAAAGTCAGGTGACAGCATTGTCATAGGTAAGGCTGGTGTGTTGGAGGTCCACTTTGGCTAAAAATGATGTTTGGGGGAAGGGGCAAACCCAAGGACACATGTGATCACCCCGGGCGCCATCTTGGAATCCGCCATCTTGAACGCAACTTAGGTTTCTTAAATGGAACCATAGGCATGTGGCATATCATTTCCAATTGTTTTTTCGTCAGGAGTCCAATGCCGCAAACCGTTTTGTTCTATCGTGACCCTTTTCCTAATTATGGCCTGTTCTATCTATGCAGGTATCACCGACTGATTAATGGTGCTGACGACTGAAGAACGTGTAGGGATCATCCTCATGTGTGGACGTCGGAGCTCGCGTGTGGTGGCTACAGAGTTTAATGCATTACACCGCAATAGGGAGCCCATTTCCCACAATGGTGTGGCCAAACTCATCAGCAGATTCTGAAATACGGGATCTGTGGCCGATAAAGCACGCAGTGATTGCCCGAAAACTTCAACAGATGAGGCAACCACTGTCGCTGCCCTCGCACCCTTCTCCAAAAGTCCCCCAACGTAGCACCAGACGTATCGCCCTTGAATCTGGAGTTACCCGAACATCCATACGGAGGATACTTGCCGTTTACAAGTGGCACCGATACAAAATTCAGATTCACCAGCATCTGACAGAGGGCGATCCTGATCGTCGGGTACAGTTTGCCGAATGGGCGACGGAGGAACTGGAGACCAACCCGGATCTCCCCTTGCAAGTGTTGTTCTCTGATGAGGCACTTTTTTACGTAAACGGAGAAGTGAACAAACAAAACCACCCTTACTGGAGTGACAACAACCCACACTGGATTGATTCATCGCGGATCGTTGGTTCCGAGAAGGTTATGGTATGGTGTTTTATTTTTGGCACGATGATCATTGGCTCATTTTTCATCTTCGGCACGCTGACCGCCGACCACTACCAACGACTGTTGGATGAGGAGATTTTTCCGTCGGTTTTGTCGGAGGACGGTTCATGCCCAACGTTCTTCCAGCAGGATGGAGCTCCTTCCCACTACGGACATTGTGTACGGGACTTCCTGGACCAGCAGTTCCCTGGGAAGTGGATCGGGCGTCGGGGACCTTTAAAATGTCCCCCACGGTCACTGGACCTCACGCCTCTCGACTTCTACCTGTGTGGTCAATACAAGGTCATGGTTTACGCCGTGAAAATCCAGAATTTACAGCATCTGGTGCAGCGGAATGTGAATGTCTGTGCTGCTGTGCGTCCGGAGACATTGCTGGCTGTGCATGAGGACTGGAAGAGGCGTGTGGCACAAACCATTGTGCACGAGGGTGGTTATTTCGAACATGTGTTGTGCGGAGACACAAAGAGGGAAAGACAGGCCATAAGTAGGAAAAGGTTCAGGATAGGACAAAACAGTTTGCGGCATTGAACTCCTGACGAAAAAACAATTGGAAATGATATGCCACATGCCTATGTTTTCATTTAAGAAACCTAAGTTGCGTTCAATATGGCGGATTCCAAGATGGCGCCCGGGGTGGTCACATGTGTCCTTGGGTTGGCCCCACCCCTCAAACATCACACGTGGCCAAAGTGGACCTCCAACACACCAGCCTTTCGTATGACAATGCTGTCACCTGACTTTTGGCCCACCCTGTACTTTTTTCTTTTATACGTATTATTAAGTGTACGAATAGAAAATTTGTACAAAAAATGGCATGTTTCTCTTTCGGTTTCATTTAATTTATTATTGTCATTGGTTGTACAGAATTTGGGTAAGATGTTATGTTCCTAATGATATTAGCTATTGAATTATAAAGAAACAATTTCAAAAGAGTGTATTTCCTTTCAGACGTTGAAGCATTTTCTTTGAAAATCCGTGTGTACGAATAAGAATGTTACATACTGTATATAGATACGTATATGGGTCAGTCCATGTCAAATCAGTTGACCCTCATAGTCACCAATTTTGATGATATTTGGTACACAGCTTTGCTTTGCTCCAAAACCGATACCTGTGAAAGGATTTTGCTGAAATATGATTATTACGAATTTTATGAGGATTGTTCAAAATGTATTTTTTGAGCAACATGATCTTTTAAATTAAGTATATCTCGGGAACGAATAAATATGCACAAGCGTTCTTTAGCTCGTTGTAAAGAGGAAAGACGGTTACATATTATGAGATGATCAAATGTTCAAACTTAGTAAAATTTGAACATTCTGTTCAAATTTCAAGTTTGAACAGCTCAAAACACCCCCCCCCAATCGATTTTTCTCATTTTTTGATATTTTTAACTACCATCCTTCCTCTTCATACTGCGAAAGTTTTATCGAGGTGTTTTTTGATATAAGGATAAAAATGAGATTGAAATTTGTCCTTCATCAGCAATGAACTGAGCTGCAGCGTCCCTATGATGAGACTTTTCATTTGTGTCGCGCTAAAGGATATATATCACGTACTTACTGTCCAGGGACAGATGATTTTCCACTTGATAATTGCCCGACCCTGTGGCCGAGTGGTTGGGCGGCCCCTGTGGCGGAGTGGTTAGCACATCGCGCTACGACGCCAGGAGTCCCGGGTTCGATTCCCGGCTCGGCCATGGATGTTTGTGATTGTCTGTCCTGAAAAGTCTTGAAATTGAAATATGAATGTAATGATATGAGTGAATGAAGTGTGATGGGGGAAGCTTCCGCATAGGGGCTTTCCTTTATAAAAAAAAAAAAGTGGTTGGCACATCGCGCTACGACGCGAAGGGTCCCGGGTTCGAATCCCGGTCGGGCTTGGTTGTTTGTGAATGTCCATTCATCAATTTCATCATTTCATCACTCATCCCCATCTTCGCAAATTAGCCAAGACGCACAAAACGCGAAGTAAAATAAACTAAATCAATCAATCAACCAATCCACTTGATAATTGGCTTAATTTTGTGCTGTTATTTGCTAATTTATGCGTTACTGTTTCCATATTTTTAGCCGCGTTCGAGGGGCCAGATGTGAGCGTGTTGTGAAAACTTCTGTGTTAGCCAAAAAAAAAAATGAAAGGGGAAAAGCGACGAATGTCGGGTATGTTTGAGAAAAGAATCATTACTTATAATATCTCATGAGAATAACTGTGAGTTATAAGCAATGGCCACTTTTTTGCATCGCACTATGTCCTCTTAATGCTAAATCTTGTCTAATAAGAAAATTAACTGCCCTTTCCCCCATCTCCCAAGGTTCGTCACTAGTAAGCAGTCTTAAAAATATTCTCGAATGAAACGATTATATATATTGTAATATTGGGTAATGTTTGATAGAAGTTTTAATTTAAATTTTGGATGAACTTATAGGCTAATACTATTTTTATATTTATAAGGTTCACAAATGGGTCAATCCATGTGAATTCATACAACCTGGTTGCTTGACCATTTTTAAAAAAGTTTATTTTTTGTGGGGTGTGAGCCTCATATATTGACAGTTCAGAACCACTCTTATTTTATTTTTACTATCACCGATTTGAAGATGGCGGGCATTTTTTTATCATGGCGCGCGTCATTTTCTCCATTCGTAAGCAACAGCGGCAACTTTCTTTTCTCAGCTCTGGTAAGTCCTACGACAATGAGACAAAATCTGTGATGTTAAGCACATTATAGGCTATAATTATATTTCTGTGTAATTTTCTAAATATTATTCCTTCATAATAAATTTGAAGGTCAAAATTGTGTATTTTAATCGCTCAAAATGACATTTTCGGACATTTTTTTTTGGGGGGGGGGGGAAGGCAGTTTGTTTGACACTTGAATTTTTTTGTGCAAGTACCTGTGTACCAATAGAGTATGTCAAAATTATTTGAAGCTTGAGACTTTAATATTTGTTTTTCTACAGGGTCATAAACATAAACATGTACTTTTTGTTAAAAAATTCCAAGTTCAGGGTTAAATATCTCTGGTGGGCAGTTGTTTAAAAATCTGAAATTTGTACACAATACAGTACTTCACGATAAGTAACTTCAGTAAAAATTTTGAGTTTGAGATTTAATTGGTTTAAGAGATACAAAACTCGTGAAAAATTCAACATTTTGCATTAAATATGGCATGTCTAATTTAATTTGTTATTAACATTTTGTGTTAAAATTCTGCAAACTATAATTTGGAATGTCAATGAACAACATTACAATCCTGAAATGGCTCTGCAATGAAGTATATATGCGAGGGCATGCTGAAAAGTAACGCTTCCTATATTTTTATTTTCTTTGTTACCTTGTAAACGCATTTTGGATTTTGAGCAACCATACATTGCACTTATAAGACTTTCCCGCTTCTCAATTGAAGGTTTCAAACTTCTATCGCAAGGGGTGATGAACTATTGCGAGGAAAATGGCAGCATGTAACCATGCGATGTCGGTGAAGCGCCTGAAGTAGCGTGCAGTGATCGAGTTTCTAACCGCAGAAAATGTGCTACACATTGACATTCATCTGAGACTGAGGGCACTTTATGGGGATGAATGTGTAGACATCAGTACTGTGCGATCGTGGGCTGTTCATGCTCGTCAAGATAACCCCAGCTGAACACGATTCCGATGACCTCCATCAGTTGCATTTCGCGGCCTTTCATTCCATTCTCTCACATAGCTGAGATTTCTTCAGGGGAGAAGGGCGTGAACTTTTGAGATTTTGTAGTTCTAGTAGTGGTCTAAGGGTCTCGCCGATGACGCAGTGGTAGTGTCGTCGCCTTGTCCTTGTAATTAAGAGGTACTGGGTTCGTTTCGCAGTGAAGGCAAATAGTGGTTCGGAACCCACTTTAAACTGTAGGTCATAAAGTGAACTTAAAACAACAAATCAATCAATCAATCAATCAGTAGTGGTCTAACAACTAACCAAAATCCATATTTTACGGAATTATTCCCGACATTCGTCGCTTTTCCCCTTCAGGTCACATCTCGCCCCCACGAACGCAGCTAAAAATATGGAAACAGTAACGCATAAATTAGCAATAACAGCACAAAATGAAGTCAATTATCAAGTGGAATATCACCTGTCCCTGAACAGTAAGTACGAGCATATATATCCTTTAGCGCGACACAAATGAAAAGTCTCATCATAGGGACGCTGGAGCTCAGTTCATTGCTGATGAAGGACAAATTTCAATCTAATTTTTATCTCTTATATCAAAAAACACCTCGATAAAACTTTCTCAGTGTGAAGAGGAAGGATGGAAGTTAAAAATATAAAAAAATTAGAAAAATCGATTGTGGGGTGTTTTGATCTGTTCAAACTTGAAATTTGAACAGAATGTTCAAATTTCACTAAGTTTGAACATTTGATCATCTCATAATATGTAACCGTCTTTCCTCTTTACAACGAGCTGAAGAACGTTTGTGTATCTTTATTCGTTCCCGAGATATACGTAATTGAAAAGAGCATGTTGCTCAAAAATTATATTTTGAACAACCCTCATATAATTCGTAATAATCATATTTCATCAAAATCCTTTCACAGGTATCGATTTTGGAGCGAAGCAAAGCTGTGTACCAAATATCATCAAAATTGGTGACTATGAGGGTCAACCCCTGCCTGATTTGACATGGAATGAATGACCCATATATATATAGGATGACTGGTAATTAGATGTATTCCCTGAAAGGGGTTTAAGTAGAGATCATTTTGCAATAAATTTGACAGTAGAATGACAGCACTATGTTCCTACGCGTCAGCAAAAATTTGATGCGACTGGTGTTATGTTACATCCGGTGTAGCGGGCCACGAGAGGTTTTATTGTTGAGTCAGCAGAACGTGTCTGATCACGTTGAAGGCATCGGAAGCGGTGGGGGAGGGGGGTCAATGGATTTGTCACGTTGTTTCTTGATGTATGCTAACCTAACACGTGCGTATGTTTTTGTGTGTGTGGAGGAAATGCGCGCGCAACCATTGCGTATGATTCAAAGACATGAAGAAATGATTTAAAGATGGCGCCGAAGGTGCTGTACCCCCCGAAAGCTTAGCGGCTAAGGTTATTGCTCTGTAAAACAAGAGGCGTCGAGGGTTCGATTCCTGGTAGAGTCAATATTGATTGATTGATAGATTCGGCTAGTTTTTTTTAAGTCCGTTTTATGCACGGCAAAACTAATCAGGATTGGAGCTACAGTTGAAAAGTGGTGATTCGGACCACTATGTGCCTCCACCGAGTATCGAATCTGGGACCCCTTGATTACAAGGCGACGATGTCAATATTGAATGGTCTCGATTAGCCTGGGTGTAAATAAAGGCAACAAAATGGTTGAGTTCGAAAATCGAGTTGGGTTAGTGAGTAGGTGGAATGCTTCGTTCTGGAGCTACCCTTTGACCTACTTTTCGCCTTACGACATTTTACTATAAGGCTGTCTCCCCTTACGATATTTTCCTGTAAGGCGTACGTTCTAGCCACGCCCATTGACCTACTTTTGAAATGCCTTACGACATTTTACTATAAGGCTGTCTCCCTTTACGATATTTTCCTGTAAGGCGTAGTAGGTGGGATGGTACGTTCTGGGCCTGCCCTTTGACCTACTTTTCTCGCAGTGTTGCCAACTCCTCACTCGAAAAAATCACCAAGGTTTTTTTCTTGGTCTAACCTAACCTAAAGCAAGGAGCTGGCAACCTTGCTTGTGCAATCAACCCGTTTCACAAACCGAAAGTGGAGATTAGTGTTGCCAACTCCTCACTCGAAAAAAAATCACCAAGGTTTTTTTTTGGTCTAACCTAACCTAAAGCAAGGAGCTGGCAACCTTGCTTGTGCAATCAACCCGGTTGATCGCCCCTCAAGTGGAGATCAGTGTTGCCAACTCCTCACTCGAAAAAAATCACCAAGGTTTTTTTCTTGGTCTAACCTAACCTAAAGCAATTAGCTGGCAACCTTGCTTGAGGCTTGCCTTACAGTGCATAAAGCAAGGTTGCCAACCTACTGGCACTTTTGCCATAGCCTTTTACAAAAAGAGAGAGAGAGAGAGGGGGAAGAGTTAAACAACCGACAGCCCACCTACAGCCTTTTTTTTCTTGGTCTAACCTAACCTAAAGCAAGGAGCTGGCAATTTTGCTTGAGGCTTGCCTTACAGTGCATAAAGCAATTTTTGCCAACCTACACACACTGGGCAAGGAGAGCCGGCACTGCCGTAAAAGAGAGAGAGATGGGTGGATGGCAACACTGCACGGGTTCAACGTCACAAAGTGGAGCTCGGTAAAACTCGCCTTAATGGTTTTCTCTTGTAAGGCATGAGCTCCATTTTCTCGCAGTGTTGCCAACTCCTACCTACACCTTTTTTTTTTTTTACTTGGCAAGGGCTAGAGAGGGAGAGAGAGACTTACGGCTGGCAACAGTGGTGAGCGAATGCACCATATCGTAATTTTCCAACTCCCTATATCGTGACCTTTGTAAACCTCTCTCTCTCGGGAACGATGTGCCACACACACACACACACACACATACATACATATACACACATATGCGCGCGCGCGCAACAACAAATTTTGTGCAAATTCTGATTGTCTCGTGCTATAGTGATGAAAAAAAAGATATTGTAACTGATAACTGATGAAATTAACATTTGTAACTGATCTGAACTAGTGAAATTTGTATTGTGCCATTGTAACTGATTGTGCTAGTACAAAAAATTCCTTATTGTGCAAGAAAAGATGTTAAAAAACTTCAAAAACTCACTTTCAGTCCACGTTCCGCGCCTCATTTATTGTGCTGACGATGTTTCACAGCGTAGAAAACAGCACCAAAACATCAAAAACTTACTTTACTCATTTGGAGCTCACAGTAGTGTGTGACCGTTTGACAAACACCAAGTGGAGCTCCAAAAAACCTCAAAAACTCACTTTCTCTCCACGTTCATCGCTTTTATTTATTGCGCTGACACAGCGTGATATGTAAATAATGCACTCTCTCTCATCCTTGAAGGATGAATGCACCTTATCGTAATTTTCCAAGTCCGTATATCGTGACCTTTGTAAACCTCTCTCTTTCGGGGACGATGTGCCACACACACACACACACGTGCGCGTGCGCAACAACAAATTTTGTGCAAATTCTGATTGTCTTGTGCTATAGTGATGAAAAAAAAGATGTTGTAACTGATAACTAATAAAATTGACATTTGTAACTGATCTGAACTAGTGAAATTCGTATTGTGCCATTGTAACTGATTGTGCTAGTACAAAAAATTCCTTATTGTGCAAGAAAAGATGTTAAAAAACTTGTTAAAACTGCTCCGTGACCCTCTCGTTCTTCACGTCGTGGACGAAGGATTTCTCTGCGACCAGGATGACGCTACATAGGGTATCGGCAGGCAGCGCGTCGTGGAACTCGCAGACGACTTTGATATTGGTGCGATCGTTGACCACCACCTGCTTTCTTTTCGTGGCGTTGATGACGAACATCGGCCTGCGTGCTTTGAATTCGCTGGGCGTGTAGTACATGTCCACGTTTCCCTCGGTCACGCGTTTGTAAGCCGAGAACGCTTCGTAAAGTTTGAGGTAATCGTCTTTTGTCATGTCGAGGTTGTAATTCTCGCGCGGGAACACTTCGTTGCGTCCATTCTTGAGATAAACGTTCTTGATTTTGCAGTCGTCGAACTTGCTGGAATCCTTTTCCTGATTGTTATCGCGCCCGGTCTGAAAGAGCACCACGACGAAATCTGGCATGTCGAACTGTATGTTGTTGAACTGCGTCGTCACATCGAATTCCATGTGACTTCCCGATGCCACCTTCTGCACGCACTGGTAACCGTGAAAGTGAATCGCCACCTGCGGACTTTTCAAGATCTCCGCTTTGTACTTGAGGGCGTAGTTCGTTTCGTATTCCACCACAGGCATTCTCAATTCCATGCTCCGGATGACGCATTTCGCTGCTTCGGGTAAAGTGTTGGCTATCGGCGTGCCGTCGGCGTTCAAGTTAGTGTATCGCATCAGTGCGTCGTTGTCGTTGGCCGCTCTTCGAAAGGTGACGCGCAGTCCTCCCTTCCACATGATCTCCTTGTAGTCCGAGAAGAATCCCGGCAGCAGACGCATGGGAAAGAGCACCGTGTGACTTGTCGTCGATATTTTGGTCCTCGCTTCGAATCCTCCCGCTTGATAGTATGCTGCGTCTGTTTTGGATAATTTCAACGTTCCCACTGCCGTCGACGTGATGCCTGGATAATCGATTCTGTCGATGACGGTGCCGTGTTTCCTCACCTCCACCTGCGAGAACAGGTGAGGCACGAAGTTGTCCACGAGTATCAAATTGGCATTGGGCGGAAAGGCTTCTCCGCTTTCCTTCTTCACCACGTCGAATTGAAGGTAGAGGTCCGCTCTGTGAGGATGAACGAACCCGTCCCCTACGTCCACGTCGTATTCGATCTCCCTGTTCGCTTCGTTGAGATTGGCGAACGTGCGACGGTTGGGAGGGAAAGATTGCAATTCGTAACTTTCGATTTGCTCCATATTTTTTTTCACTATGCATGTTATTTATTATACGTTAATCTCCACGATGGCAGTGGTCGTTGCACCTGCGAAATCCACCACCTCTCCTTTCTCGTTCGTCACCACCAACTCTATGTCGTCTATGCGGTTGCGACATACTGGAAAATAGATCGGCGAAGAGGGCGTGTAGATGATCGGTTCCATGAACTCGGAACTTGGTTTGAACGTGGCTATGATTCCCGTCTGCTTGTGACTTCCTAACAATCCGTCCGAAGATTTCGTGATCATTCCTTCCGCCACGTTACAGTGCACGTTCAGAGTCTCTATGGCCAAGAATTTAGGAATGTTGGTTGCCACGTGCTTGATGCCAGCTTCGAGTTTGGTGTCGTTCTCGAAACCTAAAAGTTCTCCCATGGTGCCCAGGTCCACGGTCTCCGTCGCGGATAGGATTTCCACTCTGTGCGTGACCGAATTTTGAGAAAGGTACGTGCCTTTGGGTAACTGAGCTTGCAAAGTGGAAAGATTGTATTGGCCAGGCGTGACGACGATGTGTTCGCTTCCGACGCTAATTTTGTTGTTGTGATGCGTGACGTTAGGTATGAGGTACATGCTGTAGAATGCACGCAGAGCCACGGATTTAGGATAGACGATGTCGTCGTGCAGCGTGAGTTTCAAGATCGAAGATTCGCTCGTGAAATGGAACACGCCCATTGTCGTGATGCTGTTTCAGGTTCCACAGTGCTTTCTGGAAATCTTCGATCGTAGGGTTATTTATTTTAGAGAGAAACGCGAGCACGGAGAGGCAGAGATGACCGCAGTTTACGTCTCCGAAATCTTGAATGCGTTCGTCGTTGTAGTATATAGAGGTTTTGTTCGTTTTCAGATAATGGACTAAATTTGTAGGTGGAACGCCTCCGAAGGAATCGAAAACGAATGCTTTGTTATTGTCGTTTTTTTGGTAACATATCCAATGCGTGCCTGGATTTTTTTGATTGTCCAAGTTGACTACTCCACATTCTCTTCTTTTGACGGTTGAAGGTAACGAGTCGGACATGAAAACTCCTCTGAAGTGTTTGATTCGTAACGGTTCGATCAGAGATTCAATGTCTCGGTTGGTGAGTGCTGCCGTTTCTTTTTTTTAAACTTTTTCATCACGCCCTTTCCTCCTTTCTTCTCCATGGCCAGGTTGTGACGTTTCTGTTCTTCCAACTCGGCCTTGTTCTTCTTCGAGTCGATGACGGTTTTCGCGATGGCGGCACTTCCGCCGGCCAAACTTCCCACGGCCCCCAATGCTGCCAGGATGGCCGGGATGCTGAATATGAAACCTCCGATCTTTTGCTGTTTTCGCGAACGCTGCAATCTTTTCAATTGAGGTGTGCTGAGCAGCAATTTCATTCCGTGTCCTTTCGACAAGCAAGAACGTTTCTTCTCGCGTTGTTTCTTGGTGAGTAACCCATCGAGGGCACCTAGATTTTTTAGATTCGAATATGGTATCTGGTACACGACACCCTTGGGCTTCATGTTGATGCTCTATGTGTTATTTTGACGGTATGTTATTTATATATAAAATGTTCTGAGATTTTTTTTTCAATGGATGTTATTTTATATATACTCCGCGTAGCCCCGTTACACAAATTCTATTACATGCTTTGTTTTCTTACCAAGAAGTTCCTTTGTCCCCTTGTACACGATTCGAGTTTTGTTCTCGATTAAGATAGCCAGCTTCTCGTCGGATAACATGTTGGCGTATCGATCTGGTAAAAATAGACTGTATTGTCCGTTGAGCAACAGACGCACCTTGGGACCATACTGGGTAGAAACGATTGAACCGGAAGTTATCGCGTAAGGTTTGTCGACTTCCAATTCCTGAATTTTTACATACTCGACTGACAAATTTAGCATTTGTTTTAATGCTTGGAGGTCACTCATTTTTTCACTCGTCATATCAAAGAGAAATTTCAGGGGTGTTAGAGAATTTTTAATTTCACAATGTGTGTTATTTATATATATTTTTTTTCACGAGATTTTTTTTTGTATCGAATATTTTTTTAACAGAGGAAGAAAGTTCGTGCTTCCGAAAACGCGATGATGTGCGTGATGATTTCTTCCGTCTCCTGCTTAGATTTTCTCCAATCATCGGTGCCCCGTCTTCTCCCCTGCCTCGCCTCGTGCAGTTCGTCCAACCTCTCATTCAATTTTTTCCCCGCGACCGACAGAAGAGTGTCGAGATCGCCGCACCTCATTCCACTGATCTCCCGTAGACGGTCCTTGAGAACTATTTCACAAGGGATGCGAAAATCCGGCGTTGATCTCGCTATGATTACAAGTTTATTAACATCTGCGTTTACTGCCTGTTTGAATATTTTAGATTGTAGCTCGGGTGGCAAATCAGTTATGCAAGCCATGTTGTCTTTTTTTTTTTTTTTTTACTGTATGTTATTTATATACCCCATCCCAATTTTTGTTTTGTGTTCATGGCGATGGTGGTACCCAGTGCGGCGACCCGTTCACCCAACGATGCGTCTCTGCTCACGAACCTTTCGAAAGCTGCATGTTCCAATTTCTTGTCTGCTTCGTGACGTGCGTCCAGATTCGTCTGCGTGGTGTTGTAGGCGATGTCGTGATCTTTGCATGCCGCGTCCAACGGATTTACACCCTTGTCTCCTCTCTCCAATCTTTTCTCGAGTTTGGTACCCGGTCCGCAGTACTGGTAGCCAGGTAGATGCATCTCGAAAGGTAACTTGTTGATGATGTCGTTCACGAGTCCCTTTCCTTCGGCCACGTTCCAAGATTTCGGAGGCAGCGTGTTGATGATTTTGATCAGGTAACCTATGCCCTTGTCGTCGTTCACGATGAAGTTGGATAGTTTCGTGCTGATCATGTCCACGATGGCAACCTTCTCGTTGTAGAAATTACGATTGCCTGCATTCTCTTCACCGGCTATCACCAACAATCGGTCCACGAGTTTCCTAACGTCGTCCACCCAAACGAATTCTTTGGGTAACGTGTTGTAGCGTTTGACGCCGCTGCCTGTTTTGACCTGGTTCCAAATCGGTTTGATGAGATTCCTGTATTTCTCGCCGCTGCTCGATTTCACCCTATTCTGCGAGGCGTCGTTGTTCTGGTACAAGGCATCCGTCATGATCAGAATTTCCTTGTAACTTTGGTAATCTTCGTCGGTGTAATCTTTCGGCTGCTTTTTGGCGACGAGTTCCCACAGTCCCACCGTACCCGGATACCTGTTCCAACTATCCTTGACGCCTAAATTGACTTTAATGTCGTTGCCTTCGAAGGTCACCTTCGATTTCCCAATCTTCCACACCACACCACCGCCTTCGTTGCTTTCCATGCTCGGATACAATCCGAACACTTCATCCTTGTCGAACTTCCCCGTGCTCAGGTAGTCTCGTTCCAAAGGTCCCAACTCGATCTTATCCGAAGACGACGTGCTGCCTATGGCTCGACGTCGTGCCGGTACGTCCTTCAGTTCGAACGGCGTCGAAGGAATGCTCGAAATGGGTGTGGGTACAGCGTAACTTTTAGCTGCGAGTGGTACGAGTTCGTTGATCAAATTTTTATTTTGTTCCGTGACACTTTTAATTTCTTTACCTAGACCGCTGATGGCATCGATCACGGGTTGATCCTGACGTTTCTTCTCTTCGTAGAATCCGCGATTCTCGGATTTCAAACCTTTGAAGCGTTTCGCGAGGTATTTTCGCAACTTGAGATTTTCGTCTTCGATTTTTCGTTTCGTCATGACGTTATTTATACACGTCGTTTCTCACAACGTTGCAACGTTTAGAAAGTTGTTGATTTTGTTTCTGTATTTTCCGTCGATGGGTTTCCTCGTCATGTCGATCGTCGCGAATCCGAAATCGTCACTGTTCCAGCAAGAAGAGCAGCGTTCCGAAAATTGATTGTAGTTCATGTCTCCGCCTACGTAGTCATCGTACGCGTGCTTGAGGTTGGTGTGATCTTGACGAAACAAACATATGAAATTAGCGTTGTCGCGTAGTAACTGTTTTGGAATTTTGGAAAACGTTTGAGTTAGGTAAAAGCAATCCATTTCTTTGTGACGACCTTGCGTGAAAAAGTTGCGAATTTCATTTTGATTTTCCAGGATGACGTCGTCGAACACAACAACTGAATTTTCACGACAATCGTCGAGCGGTTTTATTTCCGAAGCGAACGTTGCAATGTCCAGACCATCGTACACTTTCATCAGTTGCTGGTATTTGGATTGCTCCAAACTTTTCGAGAACACGTACAGGTGCCTGTTCTTCCAATCTAACCAATTCGGTGCGAGGAGAAAATTGTCCACGAGCAGTGTTGTTTTCCCACACCCCGAAGGACCTACGATCAGACAGCGGATGTTGTCGGGAAGCAACTCACCGTTCTTTTTCTTAGTTTGACTTTCCGGATCCGGTAGACGCTTCACCACGTTCCACGTACTCACAAGATCACTTCGTTCGCGTCGATCCAACTTGTTTCCGGAAGTCCCAGCCATTTGACAAACAGTTTGTCGCCTTTCCTACGCAATACTTTCTCGATGAGGTACGTGTTGGGGTGTTTCGTTTTAGAGAGTTCCTCTTCGTAAAATCTTCCTTTCAAAATCTCGCCGCTACTATCTTTTATTATATACGTGTGTCGGTTTCCGGGTAGAACTCGAACCACCGTAAAAAGTTCCGTGCTCCAATTTTTTGTGAATCCCTTCTCGAAGGTGCGAATGAATTTGCTGATCCTCACCTGGTCTCCAATTTTATATTTAGCTTTTTTTGTCGTGGGTGTGTATTTTGGACAGTAAACTGTAGAAATTAAACGCTGCTCGTCGGATTTCGTAACGTCGGCTGGCTTCATGCCTATCGTTCTGTGTACCGTATCATTATAGGTGTCGACGAGTTCCGGCAGGATGTCGACCCATTTGAAATTTCCCTTAAGCGTGAATCGTTTCCACATGTGTGTTTTCAAGGTTCGATTGAATCTTTCCACGATGCCGGCTTTGATGTGACTAAAGGTCGAATAATGTCGAATGTCATGTTTTTGAATAAACTTTTGGAATACGGAGTTGTAAAATTCCTTCCCCTTGTCCGTTTGCAGAAACCGAGGTCGTCTGCCGTCGCTTTCGCGAAAAATTGTCTTGAATGCTTCCGTGACGCATGTTCCCGTTTTCGCCTTCAAAGGTAGAGCCCATGCAAATTTCGAAAATGTGTCTATGACGGTGAGGAGGTACTTGTTGCCCTTGTTCAATTTATGTACGTTTTTCAAATTGCCGCTACTCATCTCCACGAGGTCGCTTTGCCAGAGGTCGTCGATGCCCTTGGTTACCACAGCCAAACGTTCGTAGTTACAGCGTGCAGGTTTATGCAATTCTTCGACGATGGCTTGCCTAGACATTTTTTTAGAGATTACGTTTCAAGAGAAGCACAAGCGTGATGGGATTCAAAGATGGTGGTACCTCGCTCGTGTTTTGAATGATCAGCTTATCGCCGGCACTCACGTCGAAAACGGTAAGATCTTCGTCTTCGTGTATTTCATATATGTTGCGCGTTTCGTTCCAACGTGCCAGAGGAATGTTTCCCGCTTTCTGGACACCACGATTCGATATCAAAGTCATGGTGGGAACGCTAGCTTTTCTGCCGTGAGACCAGTACGAGAATTCGTTTATCTGAATCGTGCCATCGAGGAGAAACTTGTAGTACGGATGATAAGGATGTAACATGTACAGTTTGTTACCTTCGACGAACGTGGAGATTCTCTGTTGATTGGGTACGCTGTTGATTTCGATGGCTTGCAGAGAATGCAGTTTAGCGAATTTAGTGTCGACGCCGAGCAGATTACTGTGAACGTGTCCGAGTTTATTTTCGATGGGCAGCAAATGCTCGACTATGGTATCCGTTACGGCAGACAACGACGGTTTGATTTTCACTTCCACGTTCAACTGCTTGTAGTTTTCGTTGAGTTCTTGTAACTTGGCACCGAAAGAAGCCAGCGTCGATTCCTGCGTGGATTCCAGCACTCCGACTTGATCTCTGATGTTGACGACGATGTTCTGAAGGTTCTCGACTTGATTCAATTTCGAGCTCTTCTCGGTAAGATCGTTCACGATGCTTCGCATCTCTGTAAACTGCGTGTGAAGATCGGCGACGCTCTGCGAAGTGGGCAGCGTCGACACCAGCGAACTGATTTCGTCTCGAATCTGTTCCACGTTCGCCGTTTCCGTTTCCAGTCGTTTCAGCATACGTGATATGTTCCTTTTCAAAGCCTCCAATTGAATTTTTATGTTCGCGACGCTTTTACCGATGACCTGCAGTTCGTCCGACGATGGTAGGTTCGTCATGGTATCTTCCAAAGTCTGTAACTTGGATTTAATTTCTTCCAACGTGCCGGTGAATTCTTCTTGTAATTTGGAAACGACGACGTGCAAGCGTTCTACATCAATATCGTTCACCACGGTTTGAAGTTCGGAGAAATTTTTTTCGATTGCGGAAGTTCGTTCTTCGATTTCGAGTTTCAATTTTTCCAAATCTTCATTTTTCGCTTGAAATTGCTGTAATTTGGCCAAATCATTTTGAAGCGAATCCACGCTCAACTGTATATTTTGAACGTTGTCGTAAGAAGGTACGTCGACGTAATTTTTTATGAGCGTTTTCAGTTCGGAGTCGATTTTCAGAATGGGGTCGAGACATTGCGTTTGGAGCGTAGCGATTTCCGACTCTAAACTTTTGTTTAAGGTCTCCTGCAAAGCGATCAAATCGGTCCTCAACTTCTTAACACGAACGTCCAACATGAGAATTTCTTCTGCGTGGTCCATACGCTTGGTGTTGCCGAAAATGTCGTTAGGCATTTTTGGTTAACGGTTATTTATAATAGGATAGACGATTCGTAATTCCACGAAGAGAGGAATGAGTTTGTCGTAATCTCCGAGGAGTTCTATGTAAAAATAATCTCCTGCTGAAACATCGTACGCAATGTTAGAAAGCATTTTGTCGTGCTTGATTCGAAAAATGTTCTTGCCGGTAGAAATTTTGATTTCGTCTACGTTTTCCGGATTCACGGTGATTTGGAGTTTCCCACCGATCGGAATTTCGTAGAAATGTAAATTGTTGTTGAAGACGTAAAAAGTTTTGCCCACGTCTTCATCCAATTTCGTCCAAATGCTGTTGAGGTGAATGATCAACAGACCGTTGAGTTTAGTTAACACGGAAGGTAGATCTGTCGTCGTGCGCTGTACAGTCTCCATTGTTTGCTTTCGGAAACCAAAGAGATTCATGTTGGTTATTTAAGAAAAAATTCAGATCGTATCTAATATAAATAACACCACAAAAAAATGTGCAATTTTTAGTAACTTCATTTTTTTTCTTAGCAAAAAATGGAGAAGAAGCAAGCGAAACGTGCATGCAACCAATGTGGGAAATATATATCCATTTCTCACTTGAGTAGACATCGGAAGAATGTGCATGGCGAAGGATCTAGTAAGAGAAAGCTCGATGATGACGATCAAGCGCCACGAAAGAAGCAGAAGAGTGCCGGCGAAAGTATTCGAAATATTTTAACCGAGGAGACTTTCCGATCTGAAGAAACATCTGATCTAAACAACTTTTTTCGCTCGGTCAAAAGCAAGTTAATTTCGTCTATCACCGAAGCTTTGCTGCAATGCTCGTTGAAAATCCACGTCATCGTTTCCATCATTTACGAAAACGTGAAAAAAGAGCGAGAAACTTTCCATCATTACGTTGGTGTAAAAAGCCTCCACGCCGCCGACGTCGATGAGGTGGATGCCATTTGCAACCAGATGTTTGACACTTTGTTGAACAAGCACGAGACTTTCCAAGAACGTGGATCGAGTTGGACACTTTGCGGTTCGCCTCACACTTTAACTTTGAAGGTGGCACGATACAACCCGATGGGAGCATCCAGCTACATCAATTTGCCTCCGGAAATAGCCGCTAAGAAAGCCATAATCAACGTACAAAATGAGGATTACAGATGCTTTTTGTGGTGCATCATTGCCGATCATCACCCAGCCAATAATGACAAACATCGTTTATACCACTACAACAAGCCAGAATATCTCTCAGAATTTGAAAAACCTATGGCTGGCATTAATTACCCTGTAAATCTACGAGACGTTAGTAAATTTGAGGCACAGTACAAGACAGATAAAAACGAAAATATAGCAGTACACATCTTCGGATTAGACAAAAACAACACCATCTACGTTCTCAGACACAGCAACATTAAAAGTATTCGCGTCATCAGATTACTCCTGATCGAAGATGATGATAATTATCATTACTGTCTAATCCAGAATCTTCCAAAATTAATAAGAAGTCAAATTACCACAGATCACCATAAAATTCGAGTATGCGACAGATGCCTGAGTATATTCTACGGTCGAGGAAAAAAAAATATTGATGAAGAACTCCGAGATCATCATGAAATGTGTAGTAAACATTCGGCTACGGCTATCAAAATGCCCTCTCGAGACATGACATTTTCCAACTACATGGCATTACT
Source organism: Lepisma saccharinum (assembly GCF_977018435.1). NCBI lineage: Eukaryota > Metazoa > Arthropoda > Insecta > Zygentoma > Lepismatidae > Lepisma > Lepisma saccharinum. Next base: position 4,126,883 of record NC_139232.1, read on the forward strand.
CTGGCACCCGTGGTGATATGCGGCGACTTTGAAAGTTTCCAACTTCCACTCGCCACATGCAAACCGAATCCCAGCTTATCGAGCACCACCGAAATTCTACATCACAAAGCCTGCGCTTTTGGATTGATGGTCAACAACACAGGCGATGTTATTTTATATCGCGGCAATGATGCTCCACAAAAATTCGTTCAAACCTTGAAACGGATGGCCATACAATTCGCTCCTCTACTAAGAGAAGACAAAGCAATGGAGCCTCTTACCCAGGAAGAGAAGGAAGCATACGACCTTGCCTCTCAGTGTGATGTGTGCGAAAGTAACTTCACCCTCGAAAATGTCAAAGTTCACCACCACAATCATTACACGGGAAAATATGTGGCCGCCCTGTGTAACAAGTGTAATCTTCAAGTCAAGAAACCGAAATTTATTCCAGTATTCATTCACAATTTGGAGGGCTACGACGCCAAAATCTTCATAAAGGAGATGGGATGCGACGCTCAACCCATTAGCGTCATAGCTCGCACCAACGAGAAATTCATTTCATTCAGCAAGAAGGTGGACGTTGGAAATGGCAATCACGTAGAAATTCGCTTCTTGGACTCCTACAACTTTCTGTCTTCGAGTTTGGCGACACTGGCATCTCAACTCACCGACGATGATTTGGTCGCCACCAGGAAATGTTTTGGCGACCAACATTTAGCGGTGTTGAGACGCAAGGGTGTTTACCCCTACGAATACATGACGGATGCATCCAAATTCTCAGAAACATCATTACCACCGAGAGAAGCATTCTACAGTCGCCTTAGCGACACCTGTTGCACCGAAGAGGACTACCGTCATGCTCAGCTCGTCTGGTCTACATTCTCTTGTCAAACCATGGGCGACTATCACGATCTGTATTTGAAACTGGATGTTACGCTATTGAGCGATCGTTTTCATCTCCATCGCTCGAGAGGAATGGCAGCATATGGTTTGGACCCCGCTTTCAGCTACACCACACCGGGTTATTCTTGGCAGGCGATGTTAAAATCCACGAAGATGAAGATAAAACTCATCAAAGACATCAATCAATTTTTGTTTGTCGAAGAAGCAAAACGTGGTGGAATCGTCCAGTGTCCCCTTCGATACGTCAAGGCCAACAATCCATATGTTGCCGATTTTGATGCAGGGAAACCGACAAACTTCTTGGCATACTGGGACATGAACAACCTGTATGGTTATGCCATGTCCGAGACTCTGCCCATCGGAGAATACAAATGGATGAGCGAGCAGGAACTTCAAGATTGTTTGGAATGGAGCGAAGATCATGAAAATGGATGTTTCCTGAAAGTAGATTTGGAATATCCTCCATCGCTTCATCGAGAACACCATGGATTTGCGATGGCACCTGTGATGGAATCGGCTCCGGAGAAAAAGCTGATGCTCACCTTCAAGAGCAAAGAGAATTACGTGGTGCATTATCGTCTCCTACAATTCTACCTCTAGCATGGATTGGTTTTGAAGCGCGTGCACTCGGGATTGAAGTTTAGACAGACCAGGTGGCTAGCACCCTATATCGAGGGCAACACTCAACGTCGAGCATCAGCTTCTTCTTCAGCAGACAAAGACCTATACAAATTAATGAACAACAGCATCTACGGCAAGAGCATGGAAGATGCGAGGAAAAGAATAAATATCAACTGGGTCTCCGACCCGAAGAAAATAAACAAGCTCGTCGCTCAGCCCACGTACAAGAACTTCACTATACTGAGCGACACGTTGGTATTGATCGAACGCGCTCTCCGCCACATAACATTCGACAAACCAATCGCCGTGGGAGTCGCGATCCTCGAGTTGTCGAAGCTGGCCACGTACAAGTTTCACTACGACGTCATGAAACCACGCTACGGAGAGGCGATCGAGGTGGCGTACACCGACACGGACAGCTTCGTGTACAACATCCGCACCGACGATCTATACGAAGATCTGAAAAACATGAGCCAGCATTTCGACTTCTCGAATTATCCAAAAGATCACGCGCTCTTCGACGACAGTCGGAAAATGACGATCGGGAAGATGAAGGATGAAGTCAACGGCCGCATCATCACAGAGTTTGCCGGTCTTCGAGCGAAAATGTACGCCATCAAAGTTCAGGATGAGACCGAAATAAAAAAGGTAAAAGGGGTGGGGCGTTCGAGCACAAACAAACTAAGCGTAGAAGATTACAAGTCGTGCTTGTTCGACAAAAAAATCAAACGCATGACCGAACATCGGATCACGAGCACCATCGACCAGTTGCATACATCCACGATCAACAAAGTGGCGCTTGATCCCCACGACACCAAATTGAGGCTACTGGACTGCAACATCCACACCCGAGAATGGGGATGCCATGACGAGGAAGAAATCTGCTCGCACCATTAGACTTCTCCATCAAAAAAGTACGTATTATTTCTTGCACCACTTTTTTTTTTAAAAAAAAAAACAATCATTCACACTAATTTTTGCATTCACACTTTTTTTTATATTTTTTCTATCATATTATGTACACTATTTTGAGTATATTTTTTTTATTTTTTTCAGATGCTGCACCCCCACGGAAACTTTTTTAGTTCTTACACATTCCATTCTTAACCAAATTTTTTTCTTCTCTTCAATCATAAAACACACACATTACACACGCAGGTCCTCTGTAGGGAGTCATGGGGGGTTAAAAAAAAAAAAGAACCCATGAAACTCTACAGAGGCATGGCTTTGTTAGCCGTGGCCATTAGAACTGTGTTGGGCACCACGCACTCCTGGCGGGTTATAGAGGCTAGAAATCCTAAAAAAACAACAATTATTATTATTTTGTTTGTTTGCTTGCGTCACAATACAGGCACGCGCGCGCGCGCGCATATGTGTGTATATGTATGTATGTGTGTGTGTGTGTGTGTGTGGCACATCGTTCCCGAGAGAGAGAGGTTTACAAAGGTCACGATATAGGGAGTTGGAAAATTACGATATGGTGCATTCGCTCACCACTGTTGCCAGCCGTAGGTCTCTCTCTCCCTCTCTAGCCCTTGCCAAGTAAAAAAAAAAAAGGTGTAGGTAGGAGTTGGCAACACTGCGAGAAAATGGAGCTCATGCCTTACAAGAGAAAACCATTAAGGCGAGTTTTACCGAGCTCCACTTTCTGACGTTGAACCCGTGCAGTGTTGCCATCCACCCATCTCTCTCTCTTTTACGGCAGTGCCGGCTCTCCTTGCCCAGTGTGTGTAGGTTGGCAAAAATTGCTTTATGCACTGTAAGGCAAGCCTCAAGCAAAATTGCCAGCTCCTTGCTTTAGGTTAGGTTAGACCAAGAAAAAAAAGGCTGTAGGTGGGCTGTCGGTTGTTTAACTCTTCCCCCTCTCTCTCTCTCTCTTTTTGTAAAAGGCTATGGCAAAAGTGCCAGTAGGTTGGCAACCTTGCTTTATGCACTGTAAGGCAAGCCTCAAGCAAGGTTGCCAGCTAATTGCTTTAGGTTAGGTTAGACCAAGAAAAAAACCTTGGTGATTTTTTTCGAGTGAGGAGTTGGCAACACTGATCTCCACTTGAGGGGCGATCAACCGGGTTGATTGCACAAGCAAGGTTGCCAGCTCCTTGCTTTAGGTTAGGTTAGACCAAAAAAAAACCTTGGTGATTTTTTTTCGAGTGAGGAGTTGGCAACACTAATCTCCACTTTCGGTTTGTGAAACGGGTTGATTGCACAAGCAAGGTTGCCAGCTCCTTGCTTTAGGTTAGGTTAGACCAAGAAAAAAACCTTGGTGATTTTTTCGAGTGAGGAGTTGGCAACACTGCGAGAAAAGTAGGTCAAAGGGCAGGCCCAGAACGTACCATCCCACCTACTACGCCTTACAGGAAAATATCGTAAGGGGAGACAGCCTTATAGTAAACTGTCGTAAGGCATTTCAAAAGTAGGTCAATGGGCGTGGCTAGAACGTACGCCTTACAGGAAAATATCGTAAGGGGAGACAGCCTTATAGTAAAATGTCGTAAGGCAAAAAGTAGGTCAAAGGGTAGCTCCAGAACGAAGCATTCCACCTACTTTAGTGGTTAATGTTGTCACCTGGCAATGAAGAGGTCGCGGGTTCGATTCTCTAGGTAGTTAAATTAGGCCAATTGTTTAGTCCCGCCATTATAGGTCCCCGATTAGTCCATCTGTGCATAAATAGTGTTTGAATAAAATCAATATGGCGGCCTTTTGTTAGTGGTTATGTTGTCGCCTGGTAATGAAGAGGTCGCGGGTTCGATTTTCTAGGTAGTTAAATGAGGCCAATTGTTTAGTCCCGCCATTATAGGTCCCGATTAGTCCATCTGTGCATAAATAGTATTTGAATAAAATCAATATGGCGGCCGCGTTTTGTGTTTAGCGGCGGTGGCGGCGGCGGCGACCGGGGCGCGGCGCGGGGCGGGGCGGGGCGGGGCGGGGCGGCGCGGCGCGGCGCGGCGCGGGCGCGGGGGGTGTTTTTTATTCCGCGAGATGTTTCAACCAAGTGGTTGAGGGTTCGATTCCCAATGTTGGTGAAAATTGGATATTCAATTGTATTTGTTTAAAAGTTCCGATTAGCTTTTTGTGCACAAAGAGAAAATGAACTAATTGGAAATAGGATGTTTATGCTGTAATGAAAAGGTCCCGGGTTCGATTCACAATGTCAAATTGGCTGATAATGATGTTGTTTTTTTTTAAAAAAAAGAAGTGTGTTGAGTCCCCATTAGTATTTAGGCAGGAACAGATATTAAAAATCAAAACAAAATGCCTTTTGATTACAACGCAAAGACTTTACTGCTAATGTATAAAGATAAATTAGAATCTGTTGTTTTGCCGTGTGGGGCCCCAGTACCGATTAGCTTAAATGCATAAAGAGTAGGTAAAATAAGCAAGATGGCCGTCACTATTGTTTTGTGATCAAAGAGGAGTCACAGGTTCGATTCAATCAAAGGAGGCAAGATTCTATGTTTCAATTCCATGTAAAAGTCTAAAGTTATGTTTCGATTAACCTCAATGCATAAAGAGGAATTAAACAAAAACAAGCAAAATGGCGACAGATGTGATAAAAGAAAAATTGAATTAGTTTTTTATAGTGACAAGAAAAAATAGCGAATCATTGTTAGAAATAGAATGAAAATAAAGATACTTGCCTTTGCGTGTCCAGCGCTGTTCAGAAAAGCTCTCATGCTTTATCTCCGAAAAGTCCACAATACACATTTTTTTTATTGTATAGTTAATTATTAATGTTGTTATTAACACAGATTCTTACCAGTGTGAAGAAAAGCTCTCATGCTTTATCTCCGACAAATCCACAATACACACTTTTTCATTATATAGTTAATTATTAATGTTGTTATTAACACCGAGTTTTACCAGTGTGAAGAAAAGCTCTCATGCTTTATCTTCGACAAGTCCACAATACACACTTTTTCATTATATAGTTAATTATTAATGTTGTTATTAACGATTGTTACCAGTAAAAATATAAACCATGAGGATTTTTAAAGGGGTGATAAGTGAAAAAAAGCCAAGACATATATTTTATCCCTGTTTATTACCAATATTTACAAAATTCAAAAGAGCCGCACACACACACACACACACATACATATGTAAAATGTTTATATTGTGTCACCAGTTTATCAGCATGTTATTTAACAAGTTTTTATTCTTCAAGTTTGTTCACTCACCCACATAAGGAATTGTGTCACTATCATATCCATTTTCTGCTGCCACCACTGAATTAAAATGTTTCACTATTTTATCCACAAGCATGTTCTCGCAAAAAACAAACACTTCTTTGGAAAGTCTTTTTCCGTCGATGTTTTGTATAGACAAAGGCTCAGGTTTTGTACATCCATGTAGATGGGAAAGCACAAACTTCTCCTTATTACATGCATGGACAGGGGAAATATCTGTGCAACCGAAACATTGTTCGCGAAGGTCGAGAATGCAAGATTCCACACAGTTTCCAAAATATGATTTCACACATAACTTTCGCATGCTCGATGCACACAAATATCTTCATAAAGTTCCGCCACGAACTTTCTGCGATGAACACTATCTCCAGGGAACCGTAAGCTGGTTTCTTCCTTATAATGATCTGACGGCGATTGTACAGTGTGGTTATCAGCAATTCATGTTGCTCACTTAGTGGGTAGGAAACACGAGGCTGCTCACCTGGAATAGCGATGTAATTGTCGATTACTGGAAACAATTCCTGAAGAGCGTGCCACTCCTGCAACTGTAGTTCAACACCGGCCGCCCCGCTTCTGTGTAGCCTGACCACAGGTTGGAAATCCAGATGAGAGGAAAGTCCGATTGAGATAACTTTTGTTTTCGAAGCATTCAAATAGTAGACGTGATCAAATAATATCGACTGGCGTATAAGACTAGTTACTTGTTTTTGTTCTTCAGGTAAATGCTGATCGCTCTCTTTCTGAAGAACCCCCTTGAAATTAGTGTACGGTTGAAATCTTTTTTTCAGCGGCATCGAAATAGAAGATTCCATGACTAAGAACTGCGAGATACTGCATGTCGCAGCGTGCAGGTATACATTTGAAGAAATGCGTGGGTGTGTTTTTGAGACGCATGCGCGCGTAGCAAACCAAGCATGTGCTGGACAAAAAAGGTGGAGGGGGCGGGGCATTACAAAGATCAATGGTGAGAGAAAAATCAGCAGAATATCATAAACGTCATATTGAGGAAATATTGGATAACAAATATTAATTAATTTAATTAAAGCATCAACCGCATTGTCGATCTGAAATTAGGTTTATAGACAGGGGGCAAAATGGAAAATATCGACGATGTTCTAGTATTGGATTGTTTCTGTATTTCCATCGGTATAATCCTCCACCACATTTGAAGCATACTGTTTTATCCTCTTTTTGAATGTAAAATAATCCTGCTTCGGACAGAGCTTCTACAAACGGGAATTCTTTTGATTGCCAGTTTCTGAAAGAGGAAAATCTAGCATTGAAAGATCCCATCTCTGGATATTGCGTCATTGTTCTGTAAAGACACAAAACAAGATAAATATTATAACTAAGCTGTTGTAAACTGTAACGCTACAAAATTATTAATATACTATTAGGACTATATGTAACTTGTATAAAATTTCAAACAGTATTTACTGTCAATATTTTCTAGTATACGTACCGAGTATTATAAATTTAATTTACGAGTCAGCAAATAAGTTGTTATAATATTGTCGTTTTTTTATCGGTAATGGGAATAAAATTTGAAATTTATGCATGGGTTTACCAGAGGCTCTATGGAATAAATACAGAAAACAGTAATGCCCACAGTACACAGACCCGTAACTTTGTATCTGATGAGTGTTGTACGTATAGAATTTAGAGTTATTTTCCAAAAATCGCAAATGGTTATGCACATGTGGAGGTTTTCCGTAACTATCAAAAAATTCCCCCCGGGAGTTACTGTCTATGTAAATTGCTACCCAGTGCTTCCCGGGGCTATCTTTGGGATCTGTATTTACAATCAACGCTGCTGGTAGTTCCACATGTACAGGTAATTCATTAGCTGTGAAAACCCCAACATGATGATTGTCAAAGGCTCTATTTGATATTAACCCGTGAAGCAAATTTAAAGTCGACAGCATTGCTGGACACTAAATAGTAATATTGTGCAACTCACCTTTTTATACTTCAAAGTAGACGGTACACGTCACAGTAGATTCCAGAACCAATTTGATCTGGGCCACCAAGCTGTTTATCGTTGTTGAAACAATGGAGAGCTATCTAACATAACGCTGATGCTCGGAATATGTAGGCGGGGTTTACAAACGCGCATGCGTACAATGCTATCTGGCATTTGTTGTGCTGTTGTAAAATGAATTTTGTACTATAAGAAAATTGTCTATGTGTGTGTGTGTGTTTATATATATATATATATATATATATATATATATAATACAATACAATATAATATATATATAATTTGAAGATACAACATATCCGTAAAATCTAACAACTAGAAAAATATTCATAACATTCGACTTTTATATTATATGTAATTTAAAACATTCTTCACAGTTTGAGAAATGGAGTGCTTGTGGAAACACCCGTTCTCTGCAATATTGGCTGGTCCATCAGGATGTGGAAAGACATATTTTGTGAAGCATTTTCTCCAGTGTTTACCCCAAATGGTAAATGTAAAATTCAACAATATTTTGGTGTGCTACGGGGAATGGCAATCTGCATACAATGATTTCCCTGGTTTTGTACAATTTCGGGAAGGAATGCCTAATATTGACCAATTTGTGCCAAATTCTGGACCTCATCTTATTATTATCGATGATCAGATGAGGGAATGCGATCAAAGAGTCACAGATTTATTTACAAAAGGGTGTCATCATCGTGATATTAGTCTTTTCTTTATCACTCAAAATCTATTCCATCAGGGAAAAGGGAATAGGGATATATCTTTAAATAGTCATTATATTGTATGCTTCAAAAATCCAAGAGACAGAGCCCAAATTAATTATTTATCTAGACAAGTATACCCGGAGAATCCAAATTTTATAAAAGATGCATATTACAATGCCACCGCTGAACCCCATGGATATTTGCTGTTTGATCTGAAGCAGAACACTCCGGAAGAAGTACGTTTTCGGTCGCGGATATTTCCCGACGATGATATCAATTATGTATATATTCCTACAAAAAAAGCAAGCATAATCACTAGTCGTTTATTCTGTCATCATGGCTCCAAGAGTGAAACACGCTAAAGTGCTCCAAGTTTTGTCGGATGCTAAACCAGCTCTTCGCACAGCGATATTACAAGCTGCTGATTCTTCCTTAGTTAATTCAATCTGTGAGTGTTGTTACAATGTTCTAAAAGGGAATGTTCCTCTTTCAACACCTCAGAAAACAAGATTGAGCCGGTACAACAAGGTGATACGTAATCTCTCTGCCAAAGGACACTCTACAAAGCAGAAGAAACAGATACTAGTGCAACACGGAGGATTTCTACCTGCGTTATTAGCCCCTTTAATAGGAGGTGTGTTATCAAGTTTATTTAAGTAAAAAAAAAATCTGAACATGGAGCATGCCAAAAAAATGGTTATAATACCTCACGAATTTATGGATAACATGAGACATCCTGTTATGTCTGCACCGTCTACATCCTTATCGCAATTGGATCAGGATATGCAAGTAATTTTGAATCTCAAAGGTCTTTTGGATGATGAAAAATGGAATCGTTACAGTATTGTGCTCCAAAAATTTCTGTCTATTACTCGAAAACAAAGAGAACCTGTGTCGCTACCGATTACAGAATCTACTGAGAAGTTGACTGATATGAAAGAAGAAATTCTAGCTGCTACACCTAGCATGTATCGTAGAAAAGCCGAACTGTTGTATGAACGTCTTTTACATAATAGTAATATTGATTGAGATAAATATGGGGCAGTTTTTATTAACAATAATAAAATTGAAGGCTCAAATATTGTCGATCTAGTATCGGATATAATTCGACCACGAAAAACAAGCAATCCTGTTGGGTGGCAACTATTCAATAGAGCTCTGGCGTTATCTAATATTCCTCAAGAATATATTGGAAACCCCCGGAGACAGGAGTTTATTCAACAGATTGTTTTTGGCAACCCCGGACGCCATGTTCCGCTGTCCGGAGCTAACCAAGAAGAGGCACAAGAATTAACAAAAGCAGAAGAAGAAGAAGAAGAAAAGGAACCAATTTCTTTTGTATCATCATTTCCAGGGCACAAACGTAAACGTACTGTTCCAGTTTGGTCAAGATACAAACCATGAGCGAAAAAATATTAGAGAATATCTGGTACAATCCATCTCATCCAGCATCCTATTCTACAGCTTCAACACTATGGAAAGCTGTAAAAAAATCCATACCATTGTCAACAATCAAACATTGGTTGACAAAGCAAACTGCATACACTTTGCATAGACCTGTAAAGCGTCGATTTCCGAGAAACTTTTATTTTGTGCATAATATCGATGACCAATGGCAGGCTGACTTGAATGACATGCAGAGTTTGCGGAATCACAACAAAGGGTACAGATATATACTCACAGTTATCGATATTTTTAGCAGGCATGCTTGGGCTGTCCCAGTAAAAAATAAAACTGGTGTATGTATAAAAAAGGCTTTCCAGCAAATTTTCAAACAAAGAAAAAGAAAACCTTTGAAATTACAAACTGACAAAGGCCGTGAGTTTACCAACAGTATTGTGCAGGAATATCTCAAAAAACAAAATGTAATTTATTTTACAACAAAGAATCCTGATATTAAAGCTAGTATTGTTGAAAGATTCAACAGAACTTTAAAGGAACGCATGTGGAAGTATTTTACTAAGCAAAGAACCAGCTGTTATGTTAATGTACTCCCAAAGCTTTTGAAAGCTTATAATCATAAAATTCACTCGAGTATTAAAATGGCACCAGCAGATGTTACTCCTGAGAAGGTTTTGAAAGTATGGCACAATATGTATGACAAAAAACTCAAATCTGATTCATCTCCACTATTGTCATTGAAGATGCCATTCAAAATAGGAGATACAGTGAGAATAACAAAAACCAAAAAACGCTTTGACAAAGGTTACATGGAAAATTGGACAAGAGAAATATTTGTGGTGGAACGTATTTTGAAAATAAATCCTCAAGTGTATGAATTAAAAGATCTACAAGGACATAAAATCGATGGAACATTTTATACGGAAGAGTTGCAATTGGTCCGCTTACCGGATATGCATGAAATTGATAAAATCCTTGCGACCAAAGGTAAAGGAGCCAGTAAAAATTTGTTAGTTCATTGGAAAGGTTACTCCAGATTATTTGACAGTTAGATTAGCGCATCGTTTTTGGAGTCAAAAAAAGAGAGAGAGAGAGGCATAAATTTTTGTAGGTATTCTCATCAGTGGTACAAATAACCTTCATAACACATCATGAGAAAAGCAAACGCTTTCTACCTTACTTTGCCTAGTAACAGTTCCATGAAATATTTCCCAAGTAATACTCTAACTAATTACACCATAAAGCTTCAGAACCGTGTGGAGCTGGACACCAACAAATGGGAGATGGCATTGGTAGAAGTGCATTATCCTTATTCAATACTAAACATTACAAGATTTAACAACTATATTCAATATAAATCTATGGATGATGTCAAATGGAACGAACTTCGAATATCCGAAGGCTATTACGCATCTATAAACAGCATTGTTGCAGAAATCAATAAATATTCTGAAACATTAAATTTTAGTCTCCGAAATCATCCTGCGTACAAACATGTGACTGTTGATATATCTACCAAGCAGAGAAACATAAATGTACGATTGTCACCTCAACTGGCACGGATATTAGGTTTTAAACCGACCGATGACCTATCAGAAGTAAAAATTGGACGCTCGCCTCGAAATGTTGTGAGAGAAATTCCTTCCCAGATGTATATTTACACAGATATTGCGGAATCACATATGGTGGGAGATGCTGTCGCCCCTCTATTACGTATTATAAACATTAATCCTATGGAACATACTTTTGGAAGTGATGGTGTGCAAATTTTCGATTCACCACATTACATCCCAGTGCAGAAACATAATTTCGAACAAATAGAAATTGACTTAAGGGATAGCACTGGTGCACACATCCCATTCTCCTTCGGACTAGTGTGTTTGAAACTTCATTTTAGACGTTGTGGTGAAAAGCTCTGATTATGAATGACCCATATTTTCAATACTACCATCAACAAGCTGGATCTGGTGTGGGTAACATATATTACGGTGCTGCCTATCAAAAAGGACATGGCATTGGAAGTTTTCTTGGAGGACTTTTTCGGTCAGCTTTGCCTCTTATCAAAAAAGGAGCGAAAGCTGTAGGGAAAGAAATGTTAAAAACAGGGGTAAATGTGTTAGGTGATGTTGTAGACAAAACACCCCTAAAACAGTCACTACAATCCAGAATTTCGGATGCCAGATCAAATCTTAAAAGAAAATCTGAAACAAAGCTAAAGGAAATGATTGGTTCAGGTTGTCAGGGGCATAAACATTTCAAAAGGAATCACTCTGCTTCGGGACAGCGAACTGGAAGGATCGCTCAGAGAAAGAAGAGATCCAGTGCCAATACAAACACCAAGAAAACAACCAAACGCAACCGTAAGAAAATTCAAATAACATCAGATATTTTTGATTAGATATGGCGCTAATTAGGGAGAAATCATGTGAGTGTTTTAAAAGTGAATTGGATATTTTCTCGGTAAAACCTACTCAGACAAGCATCTTAGAACACCACACCATCGGATACAAACCTGTTAGTTCTCTGGCAGATAATGCCCCCACCGAGTTTGTAATACCTGGACATGGTGATGATTATATGGATTTAGCACAGAATGTTGAATATAGATGCCAGAATTGTAAAAGCGAATGGTCAGTTATTGCTACCCACAGATAAAACAATTGGACCTGTCAATGATTTTCTCAATGCAATGTTCAGCGAAGTACAAATCTACATAAATAAAAAACTCATCTCGTTTCCATCTCACATGCACCCATACAGGTCTTATTTTGAAAAAGCACTGAACTATGACATATCTGCAAAATCATCTCATCTCCAAAGTGCATTGTGGTACAAAGATACAGCAGGCGCTTTTGATAACGTTTCGGAAGACAACAAAGGCTTTACAAAACGTAACCAACTAACAAAACAGAGTAAAACATTTGATATGTTTGGTTACTTGCATTCTGATATTTTCAATCAAGAGAAATTTTTGATCAATGGAGTGGAAATGCGAATAAAACTGATTCCTTCGAAAAACACTTTCTGCTTGATGGGATTAGATGACAGTGAAGGCAAATTGGAAATTCTGGATGCTACACTATATGTGAGAAAAGTATCAGTCAGTTCATCCATCAAACTTAGTCACAATCGCATATTGCAAAAACATACAGCAAAATACCCTCTAACAAGAGTACAACTTAAAGCTGTAACTATTCCAAAAGATATTGTTTCAAAAACAATTGACAATGTGATACTTGGACGTCTTTCGAAACGATTAGTTGTGGGGTTTGTTACCAACGATGCATTCAACGGCACTCTGTCTACAAACCCATTCAATTTTCAACATTTCAATTACAACTTCTTTACTTTATATGTTGATGGAGTCCAAATTCCCGGCAAACCACTTCAACCAGACTTTGAAAACAACAAGTACATAACAGCATATCACACATTATTCTCTGGAACAGGGATACATTATATGGATGAAGGAAACAATATATCGCGTGAGGAATACCCCCAGGGATACGCATTACTTGTTTTCGATATAACACCAGACGCAGCTGCAAGTGCCATATCCCACTGCAGTCTTCAACGGCAAGGGGCTGTTAGCTTGGAAGTCCAATTCAAATCGGCTTTGGAATCTACTGTGACTTGTGTTATCTACTCTGAATTTGACGCTCTCATGGAAATTAATAATCAAAGAGATATTCATCTGGATTAATTGTATAACAAGGTGAGTTGCACAATATTACTATTTAGTGTCCAGCAATGCTGTCGACTTTAAATTTGCTTCAGGGGTTAATATCAAATAGAGCCTTTGACAATCATCATGTTGGGGTTTTCGCAGCTAATGAATTACCTGTACATGTGGAACTACCAGCAGCGTTGATTGTAAATACAGATCCCAAAGATAGCCCCGGGAAGCACTGGGTAGCAATTTACATAGACAGTAACTCCCGGGGGGAATTTTTTGATAGTTACGGAAAACCTCCACATGTGCATAACCATTTGCGATTTTTGGAAAATAACTCTAAATTCTATACGTACAACACTCATCAGATACAAAGTTACGGGTCTGTGTACTGTGGGCATTACTGTTTTCTGTATTTATTCCATAGAGCCTCTGGTAAACCCATGCATAAATTTCAAATTTTATTCCCACTACCGATAAAAAACGACAATATTATAACAACTTATTTGCTGACTCGTAAATTAAATTTATAATACTCGGTACGAATACTAGAAAATATTGACAGTAAATACTGTTTGAAATTTTATACAAGTTACATATAGTCCTAATAGTATATTAATAATTTTGTAGCGTTACAGTTTACAACAGCTTAGTTATAATATTTATCTTGTTTTGTGTCTTTACAGAACAATGACGCAATATCCAGAGATGGGATCTTTCAATGCTAGATTTTCCTCTTTCAGAAACTGGCAATCAAAAGAATTCCCGTTTGTAGAAGCTCTGTCCGAAGCAGGATTATTTTACATTCAAAAAGAGGATAAAACAGTATGCTTCAAATGTGGTGGAGGATTATACCGATGGAAATACAGAAACAATCCAATACTAGAACATCGTCGATATTTTCCATTTTGCCCCCTGTCTATAAACCTAATTTCAGATCGACAATGCGGTTGATGCTTTAATTAAATTAATTAATATTTGTTATCCAATATTTCCTCAATATGACGTTTATGATATTCTGCTGATTTTTCTCTCACCATTGATCTTTGTAATGCCCCGCCCCCTCCACCTTTTTTGTCCAGCACATGCTTGGTTTGCTACGCGCGCATGCGTCTCAAAAACACACCCACGCATTTCTTCAAATGTATACCTGCACGCTGCGACATGCAGTATCTCGCAGTTCTTAGTCATGGAATCTTCTATTTCGATGCCGCTGAAAAAAGATTTCAACCGTACACTAATTTCAAGGGGGTTCTTCAGAAAGAGAGCGATCAGCATTTACCTGAAGAACAAAAACAAGTAACTAGTCTTATACGCCAGTCGATATTATTTGATCACGTCTACTATTTGAATGCTTCGAAAACAAAAGTTATCTCAATCGGACTTTCCTCTCATCTGGATTTCCAACCTGTGGTCAGGCTACACAGAAGCGGGGCGGCCGGTGTTGAACTACAGTTGCAGGAGTGGCACGCTCTTCAGGAATTGTTTCCAGTAATCGACAATTACATCGCTATTCCAGGTGAGCAGCCTCGTGTTTCCTACCCACTAAGTGAGCAACATGAATTGCTGATAACCACACTGTACAATCGCCGTCAGATCATTATAAGGAAGAAACCAGCTTACGGTTCCCTGGAGATAGTGTTCATCGCAGAAAGTTCGTGGCGGAACTTTATGAAGATATTTGTGTGCATCGAGCATGCGAAAGTTATGTGTGAAATCATATTTTGGAAACTGTGTGGAATCTTGCATTCTCGACCTTCGCGAACAATGTTTCGGTTGCACAGATATTTCCCCTGTCCATGCATGTAATAAGGAGAAGTTTGTGCTTTCCCATCTACATGGATGTACAAAACCTGAGCCTTTGTCTATACAAAACATCGACGGAAAAAGACTTTCCAAAGAAGTGTTTGTTTTTTGCGAGAACATGCTTGTGGATAAAATAGTGAAACATTTTAATTCAGTGGTGGCAGCAGAAAATGGATATGATAGTGACACAATTCCTTATGTGGGTGAGTGAACAAACTTGAAGAATAAAAACTTGTTAAATAACATGCTGATAAACTGGTGACACAATATAAACATTTTACATATGTATGTGTGTGTGTGTGTGTGTGCGGCTCTTTTGAATTTTGTAAATATTGGTAATAAACAGGGATAAAATATATGTCTTGGCTTTTTTTCACTTATCACCCCTTTAAAAATCCTCATGGTTTATATTTTTACTGGTAACAATCGTTAATAACAACATTAATAATTAACTATATAATGAAAAAGTGTGTATTGTGGACTTGTCGAAGATAAAGCATGAGAGCTTTTCTTCACACTGGTAAAACTCGGTGTTAATAACAACATTAATAATTAACTATATAATGAAAAAGTGTGTATTGTGGATTTGTCGGAGATAAAGCATGAGAGCTTTTCTTCACACTGGTAAGAATCTGTGTTAATAACAACATTAATAATTAACTATACAATAAAAAAAATGTGTATTGTGGACTTTTCGGAGATAAAGCATGAGAGCTTTTCTGAACAGCGCTGGACACGCAAAGGCAAGTATCTTTATTTTCATTCTATTTCTAACAATGATTCGCTATTTTTTCTGTCACTATAAAAACTAATTCAATTTTTCTTTTATCACATCTGTCGCCATTTTGCTTGTTTTTGTTTAATTCCTCTTTATGCATTGAGGTTAATCGAAACATAACATACATGGAATTGAAACATAGAATCTTGCCTCCTTTGATTGAATCGAACCTGTGACTCCTCTTTGATCACAAAACAATAGTGACGGCCATCTTGCTTATTTTACCTACTCTTTATGCATTTAAGCTAATCGGTACTGGGGCCCCACACGGCAAAACAACAGATTCTAATTTATCTTTATACATTAGCAGTAAAGTCTTGCGTTGTAATCAAAAGGCATTTTGTTTTGATTTTTAATATCTGTTCCTGCCTAAATACTAATGGGGACTCAACACACTTCTTTTTTTAAAAAACAACAACATCATTATCAGCCAATTTGACATTGTGAATCGAACCGGGATCTTTCATTACAGCATAAACATCCTATTTCCAATTAGTTCATTTTCTCTTTGTGCACAAAAAGCTAATCGGAACTTTAAACAAATACAATTGAATATCCAATTTTCACCAACATTGGGAATCGAACCTCAACCACTTGTTGAAACATCTCGCGAATAAAAAACACCCCCGCGCGCCGCGCCGCGCCGCGCCGCCCCGCCCCGCCCGCGCCGCGCCCCGCGCCGCGCCCGGTCGCCGCCGCCGCCACCGCCGCTAAACACAAAACGCGGCCGCCATATTGATTTTATTCAAATACTATTTATGCACAGATGGACTAATCGGACCTATAATGGCGGGACTAAACAATTGGCCTAATTTAACTACGACCTCTTCATTGCCAGGTGACAACATTAACCACTAACCCAACTCGATTTTCGAACTCAACCATTTTGTTGCCTTTATTTACACCCAGGCTAATCGAGACCATTCAATATTGACATCGTCGCCTTGTAATCAAGGGGTCCCAGATTCGATACTCGGTGGAGGCACATAGTGGTCCGAATCACCACTTTTCAACTGTAGCTCCAATCCTGATTAGTTTTGCCGTGCATAAAACGGACTTAAAAAAAACTAGCCCAATCTATCAATCAATCAATATTGACTCTACCAGGCACGCAGGTTTTTACTGACGTTTAGTCTCTTAACTCGTGATGTGATGGTGTCCTTGGTGTGTTGACCAGCAGTTAGGATCATCTCCCTGGGCTCTATTTGCGAGTTTACCGTTGAGTCATGCCATGCGAAATCAACACAGCCCCAACCTGACCATCTCCGATTTTCATAAAGTTTGGGGAGTTTAAACTATGCAAGGAACTTAGTAAGTATGAAAATTTTTAGTTTCGTTTGTCTTGTAATTGTTAAATTATTCAAGGTCATAGTTAGCCGAAATTGCCCCTTTTTGAGCCCGCTTAGTTATACTAAATGTGCTGTAACTCCGCCCCTATTTCGCCTAGGAAGCTCAAATAAAGCTTATTGTACAGGGAATTGAACAAGCTTTCAAGTGATATATAACAAGCCTACCTGTGGATAAAAATATAATTTTGTCACGTGACCTTGAACTTTGACCTTGAATATCTCAAAACATGTCATCAACAAAAATCGTGAAAAAAATATATTTGGTCCCTCATGCCATACTATAAAACATATCAAAAAATCATTCTGGGACTGCAATAGGATCAGAAGATACAAAATAATATGTGTAACTATGTGACTGATAAAAGCCTCATTACATGAACTATGATAAGTCAAAAATCCTTTAAGGCGATGGGGGACAATTAAAAACTTGCCGAGGTTTACACTCGTTGGAAACACTGCGCAAGGGAACACTGCACAAGAGGCGGGTCGTTCGAAGAGCACGCCAAGTCCACAGCTGCCTCCCTCGTTCACTTAGCGGCAATATAATTTATGACTGTTGATGGGAGCGAGGAACACCCAAACCCTCGGTCAACTTTCTTGCAATATGAGAGTTGCTGTGGCGTCTGGAAAGAAGCCACCAGATGGGAAAGAACTTCTCCCCCTGAGATATCTGGAACAAGTTCATGAAATTTAAATTTTGAATTTGTATTGACATTTCTAGACTTTCGTTTTCGGGATCTAGAAAGTGCAGAAATCATTTACGGAAGTCGGAAACTGACATTGACAATACACGCGACAATATTTTCAATTACTTTTTTTCCTACAGTATCTTTCGGCGCGTAAAATCATGCATCAGGGATACCATGAAGGAGAGCAGAGAAAGTGATCTCTGTATGTTTTTATTTTCTCGATTATTTTATAATGATAGTGGACTCAAATATGAACTTGTCAACAATGCCAAAGTATTATGAATTCAATTAGAATTTTATGATCTGTAAAATAATTAGGGCTGAGCCGATACCACTTTGAACCGATACCGATGCTGATACCCTCACCGATAACGTTACTCTCACCGATACCGATACTTGAAAATTGCAATAATTAAAATTTGTTCAAAATATTGATCAATATTGGTGTGTAAATATTCTTCTCCAATTATATGTATTGATTTACCAAGAAATTTGCTTTATAATATTCAAGAATTGCATCAGAATATTAAAATATATATTATGTCATAAAGAAATATAGTTTGTCTTGCAAAATTTGGTGAAAAGAAAGTTTGACTTTTGCATAATTTCCAGGATAATTAGACTCTACGAAAGGGTTGCGCGGCATTTTTGCGGAGCTCGTGAAGGACCAAAATGCCGGGAAAGTGTTGGCTGATATCGGTGGAAGAATTCCAACCGATACTTTCTGATACCGATATCACTGGTATCGGCCGATACCGATGCATCGGCATCGCTATCAGCTCAGCCCTAATAATAATAATAATATTAATATAGGTAATATATATTTTCCTAATGACTAAAGATGAAGACATGCCTCACCTTCCTGCAGACAAAAATTCTTCGGGCGCCCTAGGTCGTCAGAGGAATGAAATGAATTAACTTTACTCCCATTTTTATGTGATAAATTAAATAATAATGTATTTATGTTTTTGGGTATTTTTCAAACACCATAGCCTACATTACAGTTTACCAAAGTCTCCAACGTAGGTCATTATCGAACAGTAGGTCTCTGTCTCGTCTCGATTTTACAAAGTTTGTCTTGTTCTCGGCCCTGTCATTACAATTTAGAATATTGAGATGTAACAAACTTGTACCAATCCCTTCGAGTTCTGAGGTCTAGCGCGATTTTGGTTTAGGTTAATTTCTCGAAGGCCACACATTCTGATTGACCAGCTATCCAACGAGACGAGAGTGTCGAACAGTAGGTATCGGTGTTTTCAGTCTTTAGAGAAGCACGTCTCAACGTTGGTCTCGTCTTTTGGAAGTCAAGGCAAAGTTCCCCGTGCATGTAGGACCGTGCAGAGGAGGCACATTTAGTGGATGTGGGGTATAGGGCCCCACATATTCTCGATCTCGACCGCTTTGGAGGTGATGTTATCAGCACCACTCTCCGACCGCCTTCACCTCCCACGGTTTCCTCCAGGTAACCACTGATTTGAGGCTGGGTGAAAACCGGAGCCGTTTTAAGTGGGGACAAGGCCGGAAAAATTCCAACCTTAATCGAATCCGGGTATCTCGCGTGGCAGTCAGATACCATACCGACTAGTCGCAAAAACCTGCCCTTCAGTCAACCGGTAAACTATCGTTTTCTACCGAATTATAAGTTTCCTGGCTTTCTCCCACATTGCTGATTTGAAAATCGCAATCTAAAAATGTGACCCATAAAGAGCATCCGAAAAGTAAAAAAAAAAAACGCCAAATGAGAAAAGGTTACACACAGAGAGAGAGAGAGAGAGAGAGAGAGAGAGAGAGAGAGAGAGAGAGAGAGAGAGAGAGAGAGAGAGAGAGAGAGAGAGAGAGAGAAATGTGTGTGCGAGCGTACAACCATTATATACACACATACAGGGTGGGCCAAAAGTCGCAATACATAGGGAAAAAAATGCTTTTAAGTTTCCATATTTATTTATTCTTTAACGTGTTCATTTCTAATGGTTGTTCATCAAGAGTGGGAGAAACGTATTGCAAACCAGTGATAATGACGTAGAGCATATTATATAAACACGTTGTTTCTTAACACAACATATTTATTTATTTATGATTATTTTTTCCCTCTGTGTTTGTTATTATTATCCCATTTAACCACAAAATATAATGCTATTATTAATAGGAGTAATAACTATACTCCTTACAATAATTCAATGTGTTTGTATATATATATTATACCAGTGGCGGCTATTATATTAGGGAGGCGTTGAGGGCAATTGCCCCCTACTTTTTGTCCTCGCACTATGGCCTCTTATTTATCAAGAGAAAGTAAGCTGTCCTTCCCTCCTAGTTTTGGCACCCAATCGCCTCTTCTGTATATAACCATATAAGCAGAACATTTTGAACGGCACATATATTCTTGTTCTAGAAATCGAGATTTGTGCATATTGCATGATCTAGGGCTCACGTACATTATACCATGAAGGTCTCCGCAATAATATTTCCTTCGGAAAATAGATCAAAATATTATATTATTTACTATTATTATTATTAACTACTATTTGTCACAACACAATTTACTGCAAACTAAAACCATGTGTCAGGTTAAAAAAATAAAGATGTAAGTAATTACGTTCAATTTCACAGATAATCACGCAAACCACACACACACACACAAATATTCATACATAATTTGTCTGTGTAACATATTCAACACGTAATTACTAGAAAGTATAATAATATCATGGCTGAGGTTGAACATTAGGAAAATGAAAAAAACAACATAAGTGATGCTAAAAATCTATTGAAATGGACAGATATACAATACGTCATTGTTATGAAAAATTTACAATAACTTTGAAAGTGAGTTGTTATTCTCTTTCGAAGCAAAAAAAAACTGTTCAAATCAACATGTACAACTGTTTTAAGTGTCCGAAACAAATACAGATACTTTTTTTCTCTTACGAACATTGAAATTTTTGGCAACACAATATGGCAATTTTACGCAGAATACATAAACTAACAGTACTAACAAAACTTCTCTGTAGCAATTTACTTGAAACCCACACATGTTTATTCAAGATATTTCAAAGACCTTCACCTTCATTGACAATTTTCATGGAAATTGAAATTTGCACATCCTTTACATAAAATCAGGCGATTACTATATCGACTGTGAAACTTTGTCAGAATGTTCTGCGAAAATATGCAAGAAGATATGCTTAGTACGTATATTTAGGACTAACCATTAGATTTTTGATTTGAATTCACCAGGTTATGAGTCAGAAATATGAAGAAACATTCTATCATATATCATAACTACATATTCTATTATGAAGAGCGTGAAACGTCACGTGGAGTGAGGATACAAAAGTAAATATTGTGAACATATGATACTTTGGGTCAAATAGGCTAAAGGCTAAATATCCTGCTTATATTGAAGCGAAAATACAACAAGCGGCATAGTAGGCCAACTGCTTCCTATTTTGATCAATCGGCTTGTTTTACAGCGAATTAAAAAGAGATAACCAAGAAAGCAGAGGACACGCTTTGCCTCAATAGCAGCACAATGGATATTCAACTTGACGTCATCACGCAGTGCACTTTGGGAAGAAACACTAGGTAAAAGTTCTGATTTGTATGTGCCAAAAGCTCACCGATAGAGTAGCTGTAACCCATAGAGATGTGTCCCATTTGTTTGTTCATAAATAGATTTACACTGTCCATTGTAAAACACATGAAGTTGAAGGAGAAATTTGGAAAACAAAACTGTGGGTACCAACATGAGTACAGTTTATTTCTTTAAAAGCACTATGTAAAATACCAGATAAATTGTGAAAAAAAAAAATGTGCACATATATCTTTGTGGGTCACGGTATCAACCGGGGTGTGAAATCGTTTCCTGGTACCAAGTTTTTTATTTTTATTTGCTTTATTTTACTTCGCTTTTTGTATTTTGGCTAATTTGCGAAGATGGAGATGAGTGATGACATGATGAAATTGATGAATGAACACTCATAAAGATCCATGCCCAGGCCTGGATTCGAAACCGGGACCCCTAGCGTCGTAGGGCGATGTGCTAACCACTCCGCCACGGGGGCCGGCACCTGGTACTAAGTAAAATAATCATAGCATTTCATTAAACTCTGATAATTTCCAAGGTATTTCCACGATTAAAAATGAATTTTAAGAAACAGTTGTATGCTTCAAAGTAGAACACTTAATGTAAAATTATGAAATGTTGCAAATTCATTGTGAAATTTACATTTCTACTTATCGTCCTAAATATAAGGGCCTTTCAAAATTATCCGAATATTTTTCTTTAGAAAATTTTAAAAAACATGAAAATTAAATAACATGATTTCATTTCACACCCTCGCACCAATAAATCATCGTTCTGGAAGCATAGATGTCCCAAAGCTTAAAATACATTCTACGGAAACGGCAAAATTTCAATGAGGAGAAAAACAGGTTTTAGTATACACATAAGTTAGTTCAAACGTTTTTGTGAGTAGTGTATATTGATAGTTTCAAAATAGTACTTGGCAGGTATCCTTTTTTTTTACCAATTGAATATCACTTTTTGACATATTTTGACAATTTTTTGTCGATGTTTTAGCGTTTAGCAATGTTTTTAGTACAATTTTCACTATACTCATTTTTCCCCCACTCGTACTTGGTAGGTATCCCTTTTTTTTACCAATTGAATATTATTTTTTGACATATTTTGACAATTTTTTGTCGATGTTTTTAGCGTTTAGCAATGTTTTTAGTACAATTTTCACTATACTTATTTTTCCCCTATTTGTATTTGGTAGGTATATTATGATCTTACGTGATACAACTTAACCTATTTTTTTTTACGATTATTTAATTTTTTTTACGATCCTAAGTGATATAACTTAACCTATTATTTTTTTTATTTATGCACTGTTTGAACGTCATCATTTGAGGATCATATTTTGTAGGTATTTTTTTTTATCAATCGAATATAAGTTTTTGACATATTTTGACAATTTTTTTGTCGATGTTATAGCGTTTAGCAATGTTTTTAGTACAATTTTCACTATACTTATTTTTCCCCTATTTGTACTTGGTAGGTATATCACGATCTTACGTGATACAACTTAACCTATTTTTTTTTACGATTTTTTAATTTTTTTACGATCCTAAGTGATATAACTTAACCTATTATTTTTTTTTATTTACGTACCGAACTAAGCTACAAGGGACTCTGTTTGTTTTAATATTTTAGTATTATAAGGTTTTTCACAAATTTTATATAACCTAAAATGTGTTGGATGTTGATTTTTAGTATGTGGCAATTTTTTATGAATTTTAAAACTGCTCTGTGACCCTCTTGTTCTTCACGTCGTAGGCGAAGGACTTTTCTGCAATTAGGATGACACTGCATAGGGTATCCTCGGGCAAGGCATCGTGGAACTCGCAAACACCCACTCTACAAAAATTCTACTATATGATCTTTTACTGGCTAAGCTAACCTACAAATAGGAATTGGCAGCACTGACTTATAAACCCACTGGGTCTTCTTCGCATGTTTTTTCATGATGTGTTGCCAGGCTATTGAGCATCTTGGCGTATACAATGACCCCCCCCCCAACTCCAACTAAACAACTAGGGGAAATAATTGTACAACAATTTGTACCTAATTGTACAATACTTGTACCTAATTGTACAACATATACACAGGCATAAAAGAGAGAGCCTTCCCGTAACTTACTTCATGTACAATTTAATATGATTTTACAACTGTGAAAAGAAAACATATGTGTTCTGTATGCACACATTCATTCTTATTTTTCGAAATTGAATGGAAGCACATGTTTTTACGCTCTCGTAATACTGACCTTGCCCCAGTGATTTTAAATTGCTTCCATCCGGTTTTTTTTTTCTGTGCTATTTCCGCATGCACGCAACATTCGCTTTCAATAGTTTAATGAAATACAGAAGGAGTGTTAGTTTAGCAGGTTTTGAGTTTACAATTTATTAAATTAAACAATAATTTATGTAAGAATATACTTGTACTTACCGAACACAAAATAATAAAAAAGCACATGTGAATTTTTGTGTGTGTTTATGTTATATGACGACTGAGTAAAAAAATAATGTTGACTCCCCGAAAGATAAAAGTTCCTGGTTCGACATCAGATGCATGCAAATTTTATGTTTTGCTCTCCAAAATCTTGATTTTTATGTTTGTGCTATTTGTCATACAGCAGAGGAGAAGAGGGGAGAGGGGAGGGGAGGGGGTACTATTAGCGCCATCTATTAGCAAACAATAGAAATAAAAAAGTAGGGTCAAACTTTTTCAACACCCAAAAATTTTAAACGTCCTCGCGTAGTAATACGATCAGCTGAAGATGTTTGAAGGAGTACTCTTAGTCGACGAAGCTAATTGCTAGGGCCCATATATTGCTAAAATGTTCTTTAATTTACATATTTCTCATACCGCCATATGTTGTTCTAGTTGACTTCTTCCAAAAAAATGCTAATTAGCGAGAGTTAATTAAGCAAGGCAAGTAAAAGAAGCAAATAGGACAATATGTGGCGGCGTGGAAATATGTAAAAATTCGACTCGATTCGAATTAAAATTGGAGGATATTTTGCATTTTTTTCCTATAATATACAAAACATTTACCGTACATAATTTTTTCTATTTACAACAGTATAAAATAAGAAGAATGTGTGACAATATCCATATTAATTAGGAAGGTATGTCGTATGCTAGGTTAGCTAATTGTGTCTTCTACAGCTTCACTGTTTAGAGGAAAGATGGAAAAAGAGAGCTCTACGGAAACTAACGCTCTTGACAATATTGTACGCCCCGTGAAAATTATATATAAATAAGGTATAAGCGTATTATCTGCTTTCATGTCAGATTTTCCCGACCTGTGAGCTGTAGTGTTTAGGCGACAAGCGACGCGCTCAAATATAATACCGTTGACAATATTGTACGCCCCGTGAAAATTATATATAAATAAGGTATAAGCGTATTATCTGCTTTCATGTCAGATTTTCCCGACCTGTGAGCTGTAGTGTTTAGGCGACAAGCGACGCGCTCAAATATAATACCGTTGACAATATTGTACGTCCCGTGAAAATTATATATAAATAAGGGATAAGTGTATTATCTGTTTTTATGTTAGATTTTCCCGACCTGTGAGCTGTAGTGTTTAGGCGACAAGCGACGCGCTCAAATATAATACCGTTGACAATATATTGTACGTATATTGTATTGTATAGGAGACTAGAAGCATATAATTTGGCGAAAAAAAAAAACCCCAAAGTAAGGTCATAGAAAATAGTTAAAAAAAAGTGAGCAATTATATTTTGCATTGCACAGCATTTGGTATTAAATAACATACCCCCAAAAAATCTCTGCATTATGCGTTCTGAAAAAAATTGCCCTACGTGCCAAATTACTGTGTCAAGTAAAAATTTTCAAAAGGCACTGTCGTACTTGTGTGCCGGGAAAGCGAATATGTGCAACCAAACTGTACTCTAAGTGTGGAAACAATTTTTCTATTGACTACTTCAAGCGACACCAGCTTACTTGCAAGAGCACTGGAACATCTCTACCGCAACCTTCCAAGCGAAAGGTAAAAGTAACCTCTCTCGATGCATCGCCACCTACCAAATGCGTCAAGCTGACGAAGAAAGCAGACCGAATTGCGTTTGAGCATTTATTAGAAGACTTTAACATAACATCAGACAGCTTCTGCGATGTGCGTAGTTTTCTGGAGAGCGAGCGAGCTAAGATAATATCCATCCTCAACGATGCATTGGCTACATACTCCACTAAATTCTATGCTGTGCTATGCTGCAAGTATAAGAAACCGTCTGATGAAATACCGGTTTTTTTTCACAATGGCTCGGGATATGATTTCCATCACTTGGTTACACATCTAGGGTACGACAATGAGAGAATCAATGTCCTGGTGCAGAACGAGGAGCGTTATATTAGCATCAGCAAGTGGGTGCCGATCCCCAACTCAAGCAACAGCATCGAGCTTCGGTTCCTCGACTCTCTAAGGTTCCTCCAGGCAAGCATCGAGGCTCTTGCTGGGAAGCTCAGAGACGACCAACTAGCCATTACTACATCAAGTTTCCCAAACTTAGATGTTGCACTCATCAAACGTAAAGGGGTCTACCCCTACGAATACGTCACAGACCCTTCCAAGTTCGAAGAAGAGTTGCTGCCTCCCCAGGATAAGTTCTACAGCCAGTTGAGAGGTTCAGGTATTACCGACGAGGAGTACAAGCATGCTCAGTCTATGTGGGTCGAGTTGGGTTGCCGAATTTTCGGTGATTACCACGATGCATACCTGAAGCTTGATGTGACGCTTCTAGCATGTGCGATACGAAGAACAGGTGTGTATGTGACTTACTAGGATTAGGCTCATGGTAATGAGGTCCTAGTAGCTGAAACGTTGTTGGGGTATTTTGCAATTTTTTTCAAATATGAACACGTTAAACTGGACTGTCTTGGATTTTAAGTTTTGTATTCGCCCCCCAAGAAAATTCTATATAAAATAACATACCTGAAAATTATATTCACAGTAGATTCATTTTTTAAGTTTTGTAATTACCCCAAGAAATTCTATATAAAATAACATACCTGAAAATTGTATTTACAGTAGATTGAATTCTTAAGTTTTTGTATTCGCACACAAGAAATTCTATATAAATAACATACCTGAAATTCTATTTACAGTAGATTGAATTTTTGAGTTTTGTAATCACTCCAAGAAATTTTATATAAAATAACATACCTGAAAATTGTGTCGCTATATACTAGATTTTTTGATTTCTGTGATTTTGGAGAAAGCAATGGCATCCACCACCAGTTTTAATCGTAAAAATGATAAAACTGAATGTGTTACTTGTGGGAAGCTAATGTTAAGGAACAATTTATCGGCACACAGGGCAAGATGTAGCAAAACAGGTTCGAGAATTAATCGTTCGTTACCTTCTAAGCCCTGTGCTCGATGCGGAAAGATGTTCAGCATTACAAATTTAAGTAAACATCTCAAAATTTGCAAACCATCGACCGAACAAGGAACATCGAAAAGGAAAATCGATAATTTAGAAACGGAAGCTTCCACTTCCAAGCAAATTAAATTATCTAATAAATGCAAACCAATTAGATCTGGATTTAACGACCAACTCCAGGATTTTTCAATTAAGTCAGAACCAGGTCGTGACATCCTTAGTTTCTTGGATGAAACGAAAACATCTGTACTAAATATTTTAAAAGATAAACTTGAAAACAACTCTATAAAAGTATATATTGTTCTGTTTTCTGAATACGAGAAAGTTGATGGCACAACGAGTATTTTTTATCATTGTACAAAAAACCAGACATTTTATTTTGCTGACGTCGAAAATTTGGACAACTTCTATTATAAAGTTACCAACGAGCTGGTTAAGAAACATGACGATTTCGAGGCTAAAGGGTCGGGATGGTCTCTGTGTGGAAGTCCTCACACGTTAACCGTTTACGTGAACCGATTCTCGCCTCTTCGCGCTTCCAGCTATGTTCCTCTTCCACCGAACATTCAACACAAGAGGGCTGTGTTAAATATACAGAACAGCGATAACAAGTGTTTTCTCTGGTGTGTGTTGGCCGCACTGCATCCTGTTCATTGCAAAAATAATCCACAGTGGGTTGGACATTACAAACAATACGAGATCGAGTTTAAAAGTGTAATGTCTGACATTGAATACCCGGTGACATTGTCGGATATAACAAAGTTCGAAAATCGTGCAGGAAAATGCATCGCTATTAATGTATATTCCTTCACGTCAGATAAATATCTCGTGCATCCCGTCAGGATAAGCGATATCGACGATGACGATGCCTGTGTAATAAATCTTCTTCTAATTTCCAACGAGGATGATCATCACTACACGCTAATTCGTTCTCTATCACGTTTGGTCAGAAGTCAAACTACCAAGTATGCAAACAACATCGAAGTTTGCCCGAGATGCCTAACCACGTTCGACGATCGAAAACAACTCGATCATCAAAATCTTCATAGTCGTCAAATTGCTCTGGAGAAACTTGCCGAACATAAAATTTATTGCGGCGACAACAGACCGGCTAGAATGTTGATGCCCGAAACGAACGAAGTCGAAGAATTCAAAATGCACAAGGCATTGTTGAAACATCCCGCAATCATCGTCGCAGATTTCGAGGCGTTCCTCAAACCACTCTCCTACTGCGAACCGGATCCTGAAATTTCCTCCACAACGCCGTACCAGCTTCATCAACCTAATAGTTTCGGCTATGTTGTTGTGCGACGTGATAAAATAAATGAAGCATATATATACCGCGGGCCAAATGTAATCGAACACTTCCTGGAAAAAATGGTGGAGGAGGTTGAGGTAATTGGTAGCGGACTGCTTACATCAAAACCGATGGCACCTTTAACTGAAAATGAGCTTCAAAATTACAATTCCACTGAGGTGTGTCCGGTATGTGATCAAAGTTTCACTGATGAGAACAAAAAAATATTCCACCACGATCATTTCAGCGGAAACTACATAGGTGGAATTTGCAACACGTGCAATCTTAAAATCCAGAAACCTAAATTCATCCCCATATTCTTTCACAACGGAAGCGGATATGATTTTCACCACCTGGTGAGACATCTTGGCTACGATCCGAAACGTATAGGTGTCTTGGCCGAGAATGAAGAACGCTACATTAGTCTCAGCAAGCAAGTGTCGATTCCGGGAACGAAAAATACAATCGAGATGCGCTTCCTGGATTCGTATAGATTTCTCTCTGCAAGTCTGGATGCTTTAGCGAACAAACTCACCGACGATCAATTTAAAATAACTAGAGCTAGTTTTCCCAACGTAGACATAGAACTCGTTAGACGTAAAGGGGTTTATCCTTACGAATATGTTAGTGATGGTTCTAAATTTAACGACGACGCTCTTCCACTTCCAAGAGAATTTTACAGCAGACTCAGAGAGAAAGGAATCACGGACGAAGAATACCAACACGCGCAACTCATGTGGGAGAAATTAGAATGTA
This sequence comes from Lepisma saccharinum, assembly GCF_977018435.1. Taxonomy (NCBI): domain Eukaryota; kingdom Metazoa; phylum Arthropoda; class Insecta; order Zygentoma; family Lepismatidae; genus Lepisma; species Lepisma saccharinum. The sequence goes on from NC_139232.1 coordinate 4,155,986, forward strand.
GGACACTCGGAGACTACCACGACGCATACTTAAAATTAGACGTGACGATACTCGCGGATGTTTTTCAAGCATTCAGGAAAACGGCAACGAATATTTACAAATTAGATCCAGCGTATTTCTACAGTCTACCGGGATTAGCGTGGTCGGCAATGTTATTCCAGACAAAGGTCAAGCTGGAACTGATATCGGACGTTGACATGTTGCTATTCATCGAAAGAGGGATACGAGGTGGAATGGTGCAATGCGTACAGAGACATGCAAAAGCTAATAACGTACACATGAAAGAAGATTACGATTCAAATCGAGCATCGAATTACATCTTCTACGCCGACGTTAATAATCTCTACGGACATGCCATGGTTCAGAAACTTCCTTACGGCGGATTCGAATGGTTAGATCCCACTTCGATAGATATTATTCATTTCGACGATAGCGAGTGTGGTTTACTCGCAGAGGTAGATCTCCAATTCTCCGACCACCAGCACGACACGTTTTCGGATTTGCCTCCGACTCCCGAAATCAAATGTCCACCCGACTCCGTTCAAGACAAGCTTTTGTTAACATTGGACCCTAAACAGAGATACGTCGTCCACTACAAGAATCTCCGGTTTTTGATTGGGAAGGGTGTTCAGATAGTAAATGTTAGAAGAATACTAAAGTTTAAACATTCCACGTGGTTAAGACCTTACATAGAAACTAACACACAACATAGAACAGCTGCCACTTCCGATTTAGACAAGGATTTTTTTAAATTAATGAACAATGCGGTGTACGGAAAGACCATGGAGAATGTTAGAAAGCACGTAGACGTGAAATTAATTTCCGATAAGAATAAATGTCGGAAGTGGATAGCCGATCCTAGATTCAAGTCGAGAAAAATTTACAACGAGAATTTAGCACTTTTCAATCTACATATAAAATTGATGAAATTCAGAAAACCAATTTACGTTGGCGCAACGGTTCTCGACTTGTCGAAACTTTACATGTTCGAATTTCATTATGACGTGATGAAACCCTTCTACAATGATAAAATATCACTTTTGTACACAGACACCGACAGCTTCATTTACAGCATACAAACACCTAACCTATATGAAGACATAAAAAATCCTTCCATGCTTGAGTATTTCGATACTTCTGCGTACCCTCAACCCAACAGATTTGGAATTCCATCCCTCAACAAAAAAGTCCTAGGTAAACTGAAAGATGAATGTAACGGTGATATTATTGTCGAGTTCGCGGGTTTGCGTTCGAAGATGTATGCCATGAGAACAGAGAGTAGCGTCACGAAGAAAGCAAAAGGTGTGGGCAAAAATACGGTGGAGAACAAACTCACCTTCCACGATTACATCGATTGCCTTTACTCACAATCGACGATACTAAGCATAGAACAAAGAATCCAAAGTGTAGACCACGTGATTACAACAAACAAAGTTAGGAAAGTAGCATTAGATCCGCATGACGATAAAAGATGTATTTTGTCTTGTGGAATCCACACGTTGCCTTGGGGACACTATCGTTTAGAAATTAGTAAAAATTGTAGGCAATGCAAATGAAAAAAAAATGAACTTAAATAACTATAACTAAAATAAAAAAAATTAACTATCTCACATACACAATAAATAACTAGCAAGGACAATGAATCATTTTGGTTTCCGAAAGCAAACAATAGAGACTGTACACCGCACGGCAGATCGTGAATTTCTACCTTCCATGTTATCTAAACTCAACGGTCTGTTGATCAATCAATTTTCGGAACGCTGACGATTTCGGATTCGCGACGATCGACGTGACGAGAAAACCCAACGACGGAAAATACAGAAACAAAATCAACGACTTTCTAAACGTTGCAACGTTGTGAGAATAAATAACCAGCATGCCTATGAATTTGTTCGGTTTCAAAAAACAGATCATTATGGAAACCATACCAGATCATGAAGTCTTACCTTCCGTGTTACCTAAACTCAACGGTCTGTTGATCATTCACCTCAACAGCATTTGGACGAAACTGAATGACGATGTGGGCAAGATGTTTTATGTTTTTAATAACAATTTACATTTCTACGAAATTCCGATCGACGGGAAACTTCAAATCACCGTGAATCCGGAAAACGCAGGCGAAATCAAAATTTCTACCGGCAAGAACATTTTTCGAATCAAGCACGACAAGATGCTTTCTAACATTACGTACGATGTGTCTGCAGGAGATTATCTTTACATGGAACTCCTCGGAGATTACGACAAACTTATTCCTCTTTTTGTAGAATTACGAATCGTCTATCCTATTATAAATAACCGTTAACAAAATGCCTAACGACATTTTCGGCAACACCAAGCGTGTAGACCACGCAGAAGAGATTCTCATGTTGGATATTCGAGTTAAGAAGTTGAGGACCGATTTGATCGCTTTGCAGGAAACCTTAAACAAAAGTTTAGAGTCGGAAATCGCTACGCTCCAAACGCAATGTCTCGACCCCATTCTGAAAATCGATTCCGAACTGAAAACGCTCATAAAAAATTATGTCGACGTACCTTCTTACGACAGCGTTCAAAATATACAGTTGAGCGTGGATTCGCTTCAAAATGATTTGGCCAAATTACAGCAATTTCAATCGAAAAATAAAGATTTGGAAAAACTGAAACTCGAAATCGAAGAACGAACTTCCGCAATAGAAAAGAATTTCTCAGAACTTCAAACCGTCGTGAACGATATTGATGTAGAACGCTTGCATGTCGTTGTTTCCAAATTACAAGAAGAATTCACCAGCACGTTGGAAGAAATTAAATCCAAGTTGCAGACTTTGGAAGATACAATGACAAACCTACCATCGTCGGACGAACTGCAGGTCATCGGTAAAAGCGTCGCGAACATAAAAATTCAATTGGAGGCCTATCGAGATTTCGAACACATTCAAACCACCATCGCTACGCTTCAGGCGTCCTTGGAATTGATCAACGAAGAAATTAAAAATATTCACGCTGAAGCAAGAGCGTTGACGAGCATTCAAGACACGTTGAGCACGGTTCAGCAGAAGATCGAATATTTAGAAAATTTGAACGTCGAATCCAATCTCGCACATTTTCATCACGTACTGGACAACATACAGGGTGACTTGGAATCGTTACGGACGAGCGTACCTTCGAGCGAAGATTTGGAAAAATTGAAAACGGCGGTGACGGCACTATCCGATTCGAGCGACATCAAAAGTTCATTGAGCGATCTCGAGAGTAAAGTGGCCAATCTCCCCACCTCCAAAGAATTGCACGCTTTGAAAAGAAACATATCTCGAATGCTGAAACGACTAGAAACGGAAACGGCGAACGTGGAACAGATTCGAGACGAAATTAGTTCGCTGGTGTCGACGCTGCCCACTTCCCAGAGCGTCGCCGACCTTCACACGCAGTTTACAGAGATGCGAAGCATCGTGAACGATCTTACCGAGAAGAGCTCGAAATTGAATCAAGTCGAGAACCTTCAGAACATCGTCGTCAACATCAGAGATCAAGTCGGAGTGCTGGAATCCACGCAGGAATCGACGCTGGCCTCTTTCGGTGCCAAGTTGCAAGAACTCAACGAAAACTACAAGCAGTTGAACGTGGAAGTGAAAATCAAACCGTCGTTTTCTGCCGTAACGGATACCATAGTCGAACATTTGTTGCCCGTACAAAACACGCTGGGTCAGCTTCACAGCAACCTCGTTAGCGTCGATACTAAATTCGCTAAACTGCATTCTCTGCAAGCCATCGAAATCAACAGCGTACCCAATCAACAGAGAATCTCCACGTTCGTCGAAGGTAACAAACTGTACATGTTGCATCCTTATCATCCGTACTACAAGTTTCTCCTCGATGGCACGATTCAGATAAACGAATTTTCGTACTGGTCTCACGGTAGAAAAGCTAGCGTTCCCACCATGACTTTGATATCGAATCGTGGTGTCCAGAAAGCAGGAAATATTCCTCTGGCACGTTGGAACGAAACGCGCAACATATATGAAATACACGAAGACGAAGATCTCACCGTTTTCGACGTGAGTGCCGGCGATAAGCTGATCATTCAAAACACGAGCGAAGTGCCACCCTCTTTGAATCCCATCACGCTTGTGCTTCTCTTGAAACGTAATCTCTAAGAAAATGTCTAGGCAAGCCATCGTCGAAGAATTGCATAAACCTGCACGCCGCAACTACGAACGTTTGGCTGTGGTAACCAAGGGCATCGACGACCTCTGGCAAAGTGACCTCGTGGAGATGAGCAGCGGCAATTTGAAAAACGTGCATAAATGGAACAAGGGCAACAAGTACCTCCTCACCGTCATAGACACGTTTTCGAAATTCGCATGGGCTCTACCTTTGAAGGCGAAAACGGGAACGTGCGTCACGGAAGCATTCAAGACAATTTTTCGCGAAAGCGGCGGCAGACGACCACGGTTTCTGCAAACGGACAAGGGTAAAGAATTTTACAACGCCGTATTCGAAAAATTTATTCAAAAACACAAGATTCGACATTATTCGACTTTCAGTCACATCAAAGCCAGCGTCGTGGAAAGATTCAATCGAACCTTGAAAACACACATGTGGAAACAATTCACGCTTCGGGGAAATTACAAATGGGTCGACATCCTGCCGGAACTCGTCGATATTTATAATGATACGGTACACAGAACGATAGGCATGAAGCCAGCCGACGTTACCAAGTCCGACGAGCAGCGTTTAATTTCTACAGTTTACTGTCCAAAGTACGCGCCCACGACAAAAAAAGCTAAATACAAAATTAGAGACCAGGTGAGGATCAGCAAATTCAAACGCACCTTCGAGAAGGGATTCACAAAAAATTGGAGCACGGAACTCTTTACGGTGGTTCGAGTTCTACCCGGAAACCGACACACGTATATAATAAAAGATAGTAGCGGCGAGATTTTGAAAGGAAGATTTTACGAAGAGGAACTCTCTAAAACGAAACACCCTGACACGTACCTCATCGAGAAAGTATTGCGTAGGAAAGGTGACAAACTTTTGGTCAAATGGCTGGGACTTCCGGAAAAGAGTTGGATCGACGCGGACGAAGTGATCTTGTGAGTACGTGGAACGTGGTGAAGCGTCTACCGGATCCGGAAAGTCAAACGAAGAAAAAGAACGGCGAGTTGCTTCCCGACAGCATCCGCTGTCTGATCGTAGGTCCTTCGGGGTGTGGGAAAACGACACTGCTCGTGGACAATTTTCTCCTCGCACCGAATTGGTTAAATTGGAAGAACAGGCACCTGTACGTGTTCTCGAAAAGTTTGGAGCAATCCAAATACCAGCAACTGATGAAACTGTACGATGGTCTGGACATTGCAACGTTCGCCTCGGAAATAAAACCACTCGACGATTGTCGTGAAAATTCAGTCGTTGTGTTCGACGACGTCATCCTGGAAAATCAAAATGAAATTCGCAACTTTTTCACGCAAGGTCGTCACAAAGAAATGGATTGCTTTTACCTAACTCAAACGTTTTCCAAAATTCCAAAACAGTTACTACGCGACAACGCTAATTTCATATGTTTGTTTCGTCAAGATCACACCAACCTCAAGCACGTAGGCGGAGACATGAACTACAATCAATTTTCGGAACGCTGCTCTTCTTGCTGGAACAGTGACGATTTCGGATTCGCGACGATCGACATGACGAGGAAACCCATCGACGGAAAATACAGAAACAAAATCAACGACTTTCTAAACGTTGCAACGTTGTGAGAAACGACGTGTATAAATAACGTCATGACGAAACGAAAAATCGAAGACGAAAATCTCAAGCTTCGCGATTACCTCGCGAAACGCTTCAAAGGTTGGAAATCCGAGAATCGCGGATTCTACGAAGAGAAGAAACGTCAGGATCAACCCGTGATCGATGCCATCAGCAGTCTAGGTAAAGAAATTAAAAGTGTCACGGAACAAAATAAAAATTTGATTAATGAACTCGTACCGCTCGCAGCTAAAAGTTACGCCCTACCCACACCTATTTCGAGCATTCCTTCGACGCCGTTCGAACTGAAGGATGCACCGGCACGACGTCGAGCCATAGGCAGCACGTCGTCGTCTTCGGATAAAATCGAGTTGGGACCTTTGGCACGAGACTACCTGAGCACGGGGAAATTCGACAAGGATGAAGTGTTCGGATTGTATCCCAGCATGGAAACCAGCGAAGGCGGTGGTGTGGTGTGGAAGATTGGGAAATCGAAGGTGACCTTCGAAGGCAACGACATTAAAGTTAATTTAGGCGACAAGGATAGTTGGAACAGGTATCCGGGTACGGTGGGACTGTGGGAACTCGTCGCCAAAAAGCAGCCGAAAGATTACACCGACGAAGATTACCAAAGTTACAAGGAAATTCTGATCATGACGGATGCCTTGTACCAAAACAACGACGCCTCGCAGAATAGGGTGAAATCGAGCAGCGGCGAGAAGTACAGGAATCTCATCAAACCGATTTGGAACCAGGTCAAAACAGGCAGCGGCGTCAAACGCTACAACACGTTACCCAAAGAATTCGTTTGGGTGGACGACGTTAGGAAGCTCGTGGACCGATTGTTGGTGATAGCCGGCGAAGAGAATGCAGGCAACCGTAATTTCTACAACGAGAAGGTTGGCATCGTGGACATGATCAGCACGAAACTTTCCAACTTCATCGTGAACAACAACAAGGGCATAGGTTACCTGATCAAAATCATCAACACGCTGCCTCCGAAATTTTGGAACGTGGCCGAAGGAAAGGGACTCGTGAACGACATCATCAACAAGTTACCTTTCGAGATGCATCTACCTGGCTACCAGTACTGCGGACCGGGTACCAAACTCGAGAAAAGATTGGAGAGAGGAGACAAGGGTGTGAATCCGTTGGACGCGGCATGCAAAGATCACGACATCGCCTACAACACCACGCAGACGGATCTGAATGCACGTCACGAAGCAGACAAAAAATTGGAACATGCAGCTTTCGAAAGGTTCGTGAGCAGAGACGCATCGCTGGGTGAACGGGTCGCCGCACTGGGTACCACCATCGCCATGAACACGAAACAAAAATTGGGGTGGGGTATATAAATAACATACCGTAAAAAAAAAAAAAAAACTTGTTATATAAATAACACACATCGTAAAAAAATAATCTTCGCTATATATAAATAACACACATCGTGAAAAAAAAGCAATTAAATTTCTCTCTAACACTCTGACAACTGAAAAAATGAGCGATCTCCAAGCATTAAAACAAATGCTAAATTTGTCAGTTGAGTATGTAAAAATTCAGGAATTGGAAGTCGCCAAACCTTACACGATAACTTCCGGTTCAATCGTTTCTACCCAGTATGGTCCCAAGGTACGTCTGTTGCTCAACGCACAATACAGTCTATTTTTACCAGATCGATACGCTAACATGTTATCCGACGAGAAGCTATCTATTTTAATCGAGAACAAAACTCGAATCGTGTACAAGGGGACAAAGGAACTTCTTGGCAAGAAAACGATGCACGTAATAGAATTTGTGTAACAACTGCGAGGCCTTGAAAATATATAAATAACATACCGTAAAAAACTACACAAGAAAAATCTCAGAATATATATATAAATAACATACCGTGAAAATAACACATAGAGCGTTAACATGAAGCCCAAGGGTGTCGTGTACCAGATACCATACTCCAATCTAAAAAATCTAGGTGCTCTCGATGGGTTACTCACCAAGAAACAACGCGAGAAGAAACGTTCTTGCTTGTCGAAAGGACACGGAATGAAATTGCTGCTCAGCACACCTCAATTGAAAAGATTGCAGCGTTCACGGAAACAGCAAAAGATCGGAGGTTTCATATTCAGCATCCCGGCCATCCTGGCAGCATTGGGGGCCGTTGGAAGTTTGGCCGGCGGAAGTGCCGCCATCGCGAAAACCGTCATCGACTCGAAGAAGAACAAGGCGGAATTGGAAGAACAGAAACGTCACAACCTGGCCATGGAGAAGAAAAAGGGGAAGGGCGTGATGAGAAAGTTTAAAAAAAAGAAACAGAAGCACTCACCAACCGAGACATTGAATCTCTGATCGAACCGTTACAAATCAAACACTTTAGAGGAGTTTTCATGTCCGACTCGTTACCTTCAAGCGTGAAAAGAAGAGAATGCGGAGTAGTCAACTTGGACGATCAAGAAAATCCAGGCACGCATTGGATATGTTACCACAAAAACGACAATGATAAAGCATTCGTTTTCGATTCTTTCGGTGGTGTTCCACCTACAAATTTAGTTCATTATCTGAAAACAAACAAAACCTCCATATACTACAACGACGAACGCATTCAAGATTTCGGAGACGTGAACTGCGGTCATCTCTGCCTCTCCGTGCTCGCGTTTCTCTCTAAAATAAATAACCCTACGATCGAGGATTTCCAGAAAGCATTGTGGAACCTCAAACAGCATCACTAGGATGGGCGTGTTCCATCTCACGAGCGAATCTTCAATCTTGAAACTCACGCTGCACGACGACATCGTCTATCCTAAATCCGTGGCTCTGCGTGCATTCTACAGCATGTACCTCATACCCAATGTTACACAGCACAACAACAAAATTAGCGTCGGAAGCGAACACATCGTCGTCACGCCAGGTCAATACAATCTTTCCACTTTGCAAGCTCAATTACCCAAAGGTACATACCTTTCTCAAAATTCGGTCACGCACAGAGTGGAAATCCTATCCGCGACGGAGACCGTGGACCTGGGCACCATGGGAGAACTTTTAGGTTTCGAGAACGACACCAAACTCGAAGCTGGTATCAAGCACGTGGCAACCAACATTCCTAAATTCTTGGCCATAGAGACTCTGAACGTACACTGTAACGTGGCCGAAGGTATGATCACGAAATCTTCGGACGGATTGTTAGGAAGTCACAAGCAGACGGGAATCATAGCCACGTTCAAACCAAGTTCCGAGTTTATGGAACCGATCATCTACACACCCTCTTCGCCGATCTATTTTCCAGTATGTCGCAACCGCATAGACGACATAGAGTTGGTGGTGACGAACGAGAAAGGAGACGTGGTGGATTTCGCAGGTGCCACTACGACGGCCATCGTGGAGATCAACGTATAATAAATAACCATACATGTAAAATGGAGCAAATCGAAAGTTACGAATTGCAATCTTTCCCACCCAACCGTCGCACGTTCGCCAATCTGAACGAAGCGAACCGGGAGATCGAATACGACGTGGACGTAGGCGACGGGTTCATTCATCCTCACAGAGCGGACCTCTACCTTCAATTCGATGTGGTGAAGAAGGAAAGCGGAGACGCGTTTCCTGCAGCAGCAAACTTGATACTCGTGGACAACTTCGTACCTCACCTGTTCTCGCAGGTGGAGGTGAGGAAACACAACACCGTCATCGATAGAATAGACTATCCAGGCATCACGTCGACGGCAGTGGGAACTTTGAAATTATCCAAAACGGACGCAGCATACTACCAGGCCGGGGGATTCGAAGCCGGGACCAAAATATCGACGAAAAGTCACACGGTGCTTTTTCCCATGCGTCTGCTGCCTGGTTTCTTCTCGGACTACAAGGAGATCATGTGGAAGGGAGGACTGAGAGTAACGTTTCGAAGAGCGGCCAACGACAACAACGCACTAATGCGATACGCTACTTTGGGTCCGGACGGCACCACGTCGATAGCCAACACTTTACCCGAAGCAGCGAAATGCGTCATCCGGAGCATGGAATTGAGAATGCCGGTGGTGGAATACGAAACGAACTACGCCCTCAAGTACAAAGCGGAGATCTTGAAAAGTCCGCAGGTGCCGATTCACTTTCACGGTTACCAGTGCGTTCAGAAGATGGCGTCCGGAAGTCACATGGAATTCGACGTGACGACGCAGTTCAACAACATACAGTTCGACATGCCAGATTTCGTCGTAGTGCTCTTTCAGACCGGGCGCGATAACAACCAGGAAAAAAATTCCAGCAAATTCGACGACTGCAAGATCAAGAACGTTTATCTGAAGAATGGACGCAACGAAGTGTTCCCGCGCGAGAATTACAATCTTGACGTGACCAAAAACGATTACCTCAAACTTTACGAAGCTTACACAGCTTACAAACGCGTGACCGAGGGAAGCGTGGACATGTACTACGCGCCCAGCGAATTCAAAGCACGGAGGCCGATGTTCGTCATCAATACATCTAAGAGAAAGCAGGTGGTGGTCAACGATCGAACCAACATCAAGGTCGTCTGCGAGTTCCACGATGCCTTGCCCGAGGATACCCTATGCAGTGTCATCCTAATTGCAGAAAAGTCCTTCGCCTACGACGTGAAGAACGAGAGGGTCACAGAGCAGTTTTAAAATTCATAAAAAATTGCCACATACTAAAAATCAACATCCAACACATTTTAGGTTATATAAAATTTGTGAAAAACCTTATAATACTAAAATATTAAAACAAACAGAGTCCCTTGTAGCTTAGTTCGGTACGTAAATAAAAAAAAATGATAGGTTAAGTTATATCACTTAGGATCGTAAAAAAATTAAAAAATCGTAAAAAAAAAATAGGTTAAGTTGTATCACGTAAGATCGTGATATACCTACCAAGTACAAATGGGGGAAAAATGAGTATAGTGAAAATTGTACTAAAAACATTGCTAAACGCTATAACATCGACAAAAAAATTGTCAAAATATGTCAAAAACTTATATTCGATTGATAAAAAAAAATACCTACAAAATATGATCCTCAAATGATGACGTTCAAACAGTGCATAAATAAAAAAAATAATAGGTTAAGTTATATCACTTAGGATCGTAAAAAAAATTAAATAATCGTAAAAAAAAATAGGTTAAGTTGTATCACGTAAGATCATAATATACCTACCAAATACAAATGGGGGAAAAATGAGTATAGTGAAAATTGTACTAAAAACATTGCTAAACGCTAAAAACATCGACAAAAAATTGTCAAAATATGTCAAAAAATAATATTCAATTGGTAAAAAAAGAGGATACCTACCAAGTACGAGTGGGGGAAAAATGAGTATAGTGAAAATTGTACTAAAAACATTGCTAAACGCTAAAACATCGACAAAAAATTGTCAAAATATGTCAAAAAGTGATATTCAATTGGTAAAAAAAGAGGATACCTACTAAGTACTACTTTGAAACAACCAATATACACTACTTTTGTGGCCACTGAATTCAAATCCATGAAGAATTGCATAATTGTAATCATTCCAGGCGTTTCCTGCATTTTACCCATAATTTTCCAGTTGTATTCAGGTACGTAGCTACTCCCTGCTGTCTGCTTTTCTTTTTCTTCCCTTCCTACTTTCCAGAGCTTCCTGGGCCTCCTTGACAAACCTGGGCTCGCGAATCCCACCTATATTATAGCGCGGACTTGCGAGCTCAGGTAGTAGACAACAGTGGTAAAAGCGATGGAGCTTTGGGTACATCACACTATTCCAAAACGTATCATCCCTCACAATTCTTTCTATCGAGGTCCCCTTCGGAGTCCAAATAACAAAATCGCACCACTGTCTTCTTGTGATGTGAAGTTGTCCTTGGATCTGATAGTAATAATTGTGCGAGACTTTCAAGTTCAGTTGATTTCCAGGATCAACTACACTACAAAATTGCTTCAGACACCGGGCAGCCTCAACAGGTGTCATATTTCTGGCACTGAAGGGACATTTCACCTCCAAAACACCTTCAGTCGACACAAGACCATCGGGAGTAGCAGCCAGGAAAGGGAGCTCCTCGTCAATAATCAAACCACATTTGATTACTGACGAGTTGGTTTGAGCTTCATACTGTGCAATGGCCACCGGCTCATTGGCTATCCCAAACCTGATGGCGGGAGAACATTGGACAGGTTCGGGATAAAGAAGTCTCGAAACTGTAGCTCTGCAAGGCGTCGAATCTCTCATCTTAGAAACAGCACCAAAGTTGGAAGCAGTGAGCCTTACCTTTCTTTCTTCCCGCCATAATCCATGAGCAGACTCACTGCCTCCACTTTGGTCGCGGGTCGCCTGGTACGAGACTGCCAAGTCTTCTAATATTTGCAATTAATATGAACATCAAACCCAAATATGCACAAAGTGTTTCAAATCGAGTCAAATGAATTAATTCGTTGAAAGCATTTGAATTTTCCTCAAGGAAAAAAAGAAATATGCAAAAATTCGCCAGCGAATCATCATCACTCATCTTCATCGTCGCCATTAGTATAAAGTGGCAAAAAAAACCAACGGTAAATAGCAAAACTTTAAAAACCAAGCGGGACTCCAACAAAGTATAAAAAATTGAAGGTAAGGACTTCACTTCTCTATACATTGCTAACAAAAGTAACAAGAGTGAAGTACTGGCCTGGGTTTGTAAATAAAGATACAGAAGGTTCGAAACATGTAGGGGAATTCGTACCTGTAAGTCCCATGACGTCACTAACATCTTATACTAACACGACACCCTCTCTTTTTATTCTTGGAAACAAATGATTTCCAATTACTGACTAATTGTTGACATTCCTACAGTAGCAACCAATGCCCTGGATGTTAGCTCCCAAACAAACTTTCACACCCCGCTTGCTTCTTGCCTTTGTCCTTGAAAATGTATCAGAAAGAGGTAACTTTTGTTACAGTGACAACAGTTAGAAAATAAAGTATCAGTGAATATATATATATATATATATATATATATATATATATATATATATATATAATAACCCATGGCTTGATAGCCCTCGAAGGGCCTTGGCCCTATCTCCCGTATATATATTAATACTTACTTACAGATTAGGGGTTAATTAAGTAATAACATAAGAAAATTGGGTTTAATTTTGTAAACGCTTGGGAAATTGAAAACTGATTATTAAAGGTTATCTTTTGTTAGAGTGACAGAAGTTAGGAAACAGCTATCATGTATCAGTGTAAACATTAGATTCTGGAGAATGCCTGGATAATTTGCCCATTCTTCGCAGATTAGGAGTTTATGAACAAATGATGCAAGGAAACCGGATATTTTTATAAAAAGGCTTGATACACACACACACATACATACATAGAGAATGAACTTCGATGGAAAACATACCACTTTCAAGTTTTCCAAAATTCACTTTAGATCCACGCTTAGCCAGTCCATTGTTCCTGAAGGACTCATCGGTTATGACGCACAAGCGGCTACAATCAGTATTCCTTGAAAAGCATAATGTTTGAAAAATACACGAAAAAATCTGACAAAGTTTGTCTATTTGTGGATCACTGTATGAATCTGTTTGAAATAGTTCCCTGGTACGAAGAAAAAGTAAACATAGTATTCGATGGAATTCTGATCATTTCCAAAGTATTTCCATGATGGAAAGTAAATTCGGCAAAATACAGAGCGTTCCCTGACATTTGGTACGAGACTCGGCGGAAAGCGGCTCGGCATCGGCGCTTGTCTTTCCCGGTGAATGGGTCCGCGACAGTCGCTTATATTAAACCTCGTAAAAATGTTTAGAGTAACCGGGTCAGTTCTGAATAAAAGAGGAAAGAAAAATGGGAAAATAAAGTATACAAAGACAATCCGCACACCATCCGTGAGTTAAAAGAGAGTATTGTACGAAAAATCGGGAGAATTACAGTAGACGAACTTGCACGTGTAAATGTCAATTTCCTTCGGAGATGCCAGGAATATGTTGCAGCAGAGGGACATCATTTTTAACACCTTCTGTAGTCAAGGTTAGTACACAATATAAAAACTGTAATTTTAATAGCCGATTCTAGCGACTGTCGCTGACCCGTTCACCGGGAAAGACAAGCGCTGATGCCGGGTAGCTTGGCGCCGAGTCTCGTAGCGAATGTCAGGGAATGCTCTGTAGTAGTATGCTTGAAAGTAGGAAATGTAAAGGTTTTTTTTATTATTATTTTTTTATTTTTTTTATTTTAACATACGTTCAGTGTGAAATTTACATTCAGTAAAAGCAAAATAAACATTCAATACACAAAAACCTGTCTATTTATCGTCCGAAATCACAGAGCATCCCAAAATTATCCGAACAATTTGTTCAGGGAGATTTAAAAAAGCCCTGTGAACAAAATAACACCGTTTTATTCAGTAGCGTACGCAAGGGGGGGGGGGTTACCGGGTTCAAACCTCCCCCTTGAGCTTTTGAAATATTATGGAAAATGCTGTAGAAAAAAATTAAAAATGGCTAATTTATCACAGTCAAAGATCTGCGACAGTATTAATAATAATAATTTGAATTATTATTCCCATGCAGCATGAAGAAAAACACAACATTCCAAACACAATCTAAGCGGCCGCCAAGTTCAATTTTGCAATTTGTTTTGCAAAAAGTCGCGCAGTGACTCTCGCGAGAATTGTGAAAATTCCTTGCTTCGTCGCAGTGTGCCGACCTTATTTCAAACGTTCTTCCCGGTACTGATTTCACATCCCCTTGTGCACTCTCAAGTGATGCTGAGTCTACATCCACATCATTAAATAATGTTGAAGAAGTGCTTTGTGAATCACCTAGAAGTGATAAATGTGTTGGAATGTCTATAAACTTACTTTTCAACGAAAACATAGACTCAGTGGAATTCAGCAACATGTATTCTCGCGCTTCATCATCATCCTGGGCGAGTTCCATAGGTAAAGGTAACGTAAATTCCCCGTGCATATAGCACCGTGCCATGAAGGCACACGTAGTGGTGTGGTGGTCCCCAAAGATTCTCGATCTCGAACTATTTTTGCAGGTGATGTGATCAGCACCATGCTCCGGCAGCCTTCATCCCCCAGGGTTGCTCTCAGACCCATTGCTATGAGGCTGGGTGCGGAGACAAGGTTGGATAAATTCCAACCAATTCCGGGAATCGAACCCGGATATCCCACGAAGTTGTCAAACTTGACCAGCGCGGCTCCTTGAATTAATTTCATATTTCGATCGATTATTTCAATAAATTTAATATAGTTGCTTGTTTTTATGGATTTTTTCACACTTAAAATGTCTCACTTATCATATACAAATAACCGTTGACTAGACAATTATTTCGTAACAAAGAAACAAAAGAAATGTAATTTTGTTCTATTTCTTTCATAAATAGCAGCTGCATTAGTAGTAATTATTAGTAGTAATTAAACTAATTGATTATAATAATTATTAATTAATTTATTTTTATTAATTAATTAAAGTGTAATAAAACAATGGTAATGTGAATTTGTAGAAAGGTTTCGAAATAACACCCCCCTTGATGAAATCCTGCGTACGCTACTGGTTTTATTTCCTACCCCAGCACTAATAAATCATCGTTCTTGAAACAGAGATGTCCCAAAGTTTAATATATATTGTGCGGAAACGAAAAATTGCAATGAGGAGAAGTACAAGTTACAGTAAAACAATAGGTAAACAATGGTAAACCAAATAAATATAGATATAATGTAAATATGTACTGTATTTGTTCGGTTACATATATATTGAGACAAATCCATGAAGAATTACATAATTATTATAGTAACTCCATGCCTCTCCCGTATTCTGCCCGTAATTTTCCAGGCTTGTTCAAGTACGTTACTGCATATTACAAGAAACTGTATAATATGTTTCCTGCCTTTCTACCTGAAATCTATTCCCTGCTGTCTGCTTTTGTTTTTCTACCGTCCCTACTTTTCATAGCTTCCAGGGCCTTCTTGCCTAGCATGCCTTGGTCGCGAATCCCACCCTGCATGCTTGTTTACTCTGGTGGACCCGTCAGAAAGATTTTTCCTCTAAAACGAACATGTGTTTCTCGTTCGGTGACCAGAAGACAGACCTCTTCTCGCTCCTCCCCCTCTGCCAACGCGACGAGCCTCGAGGGGTGAAGCGTGTGCGGGGTAGCTGTAGCAGATAGGCAGAAATTTAACATTACGCATATGGGAGAATTACTTTACTGGTTCTCTTGGGAATATCAAACTTCCGATGGCGGAAAAAAACATATGATGTGGTAGAGGATCCATTGAAGATTACATTTTCAAATGGAAAATACAAAACTCCCATTGGTTTAGCCGTAACTTGAATTTAAAGTTGCTCCTCCATAAGGAATACATGGGATTCTGTAAATACTAATTCATCATATTTTTCAAAGACCGTATAAGGCGTAATAATCAACTTAAGAAACCGCTTCCACTTGCCAAATGGGGAGAAATTCATACTCTTCATTTCTGGCGGAGATATTTTTAGTAGCATTGCTCATTCCGACGATATTGGAATAAATGCATGCCTGGTGCCTGGTGCGTTATTGTCCCTCTTCGCAAAATGTAAAGGAGTTATCGTGGTCCTGAAAAAAATAGGTTAGGCACAGGGAGATCTCTAACTGTGTGTGTCAAGCGCAGGTCCGGCATATTTTTGACCGCCATATTGAATTCAACGCAAAAATTTCAAAGGAAAGGGAGTGATGTGATATATTAAATCAGGCTAGAATTTCACGAGAAATGAAGCAGCGAAGGTTTTTCCAACTTCTTTTTAGGCAGCAAGACTTTATACACATATCTTTCACTTACGATATATGCACATTATAGTGTTGTCAATATTCCTATGGACACACTCGTTGACGTCTCTCACACTCACATAGAATATTTGGCAATGTAGCAGGTGCAACATCATCGCAAGCAGCAACTATGCCTTCTCTCAGGTGGTCAATATCAGGGGCTTTTAGTGCATGCATCATTCTCTTCAAATGTTTCTGAAGGTAAAAGTCTTCCTAAGATGTTAGATCTGGGGAATGTGCAGACCTTTTAATAGATCCCCGTCTGCCCATCAATCTACCTAGAAATTTACCATGAAGAAATTGCCAAAATGTTCACATAGTGTGGTCACACACTGTCCTGTTTCAAAACTCTGGAAAAGTGCCATATCCCATAAGCAAGGATGAAAAACCTGTTCACTTAACACATCCAAGAAGTCCTCATCATTTAAGGTTCCGTTGTTGAATATGGACCAACCATTCCCGTTCTCTATACACTATACCACATAATTAGCTTACCAGCAACAACCATTCGGCTGGGATCTGTCTACTGTAGGATATCAAATCACAGGTATTGCATATAATTTTTATTAACTTTACCGTGAACTTAAAAATTAGCCTCGTCACTGAAGAATTTTTCATTCCAAAGGAAGTGTCACGTAATTGCTTGAGATATTTTTCCCAATATTCTGCACTATTCAAGTATTTGGTGAATGTTGCTGATTAAAATCATATGCAATGGTGCGTATACTTCTTTCTCTACCAAGATGTCAGCTTGGTCTCGACGAGTTCCTAACACGTTAGGAGCATTCTTAATACTTTGTTTTTAACACCTCGAAAAGGAGAAAATGGTTACAAGCATGCAGTAATAACTTTTTATTGGTTAAAGATACTTTGGAAAAAGCTTCGCCGTTTCATTTCTTTTGAAGTTCTAGCCTGATTTGTATATCACTTCACACCCTTTCCTTTGAAATTTTTGCGTTGAATTCAATATGGCGGTCAACAATGTGCCGGACCTGCGCATGACACACACAGCTAGGGATCTCCCTGTGCCTAACCTATTTTTTTTCAGGACCAGGATAACTCCTTTACATTTTGTAGCGGGTGTTAAAGGACTTTTGACTCGTCATAGTTCATGTAATGAGGCTTTTATCAGTCACATAGTTACACATATTATTTTGTATCTTCTGATCCTATTGCAGTCCCAGAATGATTTTTTGATATGTTTTATAGTATGGCATGAGGGACCAAATATATTTTTTTCACGATTTTTGGTGATGACATGTTTTGAGATATTCAAGGTCAAAAGTCAAGGTCACATGACAAAATTATATTTTTATCCAAAGGTAGGCTTGTTATATATCACTTGAAAGCTTGTTCAATTCCCTGTACAATAAGCTTTATTTGAGCTTCCTAGCCGAAATAGGGGCGGAGTTACAGCACATTTAGTACAGCTAAGCGGGCTCAAAAAGGGCAATTTCTGCTAACTTTGACCTTCAATAATTTAACAATTACAAGACGCACGGGACTAAAAATTTTCATAGTTACTAAGTTCCATGCATAGTTTAAACTCCTCAAATTTCATGAAAATCGGAGATGGTCAGGTTGAAAATTGCACATATCTGTGTTGATTTGGCATGGAATGACTCCGGTGTCTTGTCATGTGGCTCCAAATGTAAAGGTCGCAATGCGTCAAATCGATCGGGGGATCGAGCTGGACAGTCATCATGCTGATAAATCATGTCACGTCTTGTAGCTAGAGGCACATCCTCCAACAACATTGCCATCCCGTTCCTCAAAAAATGTTCATAAGTGATGCCATTTAAGATTTGGGGCAGGAAAAATGACTCGATCAAATTATTGTTGATTATGCCCATCCATACTTCTGCCTGGGCGTGCGACAGTGGCTGGATAAAAATTACCCAAAGAAATGGATTGGCCGAGGCGGCCCGTTTCCCTGGCCGGCTCGATCCGCCGATTTGACGCTCAGCGACTTCTACATTTGGAGCCACATGACAAGACACCGGTAAACACGCAAGAAGAGCTCAGGGAGATGATCTTAACAGCTGGTCAACACATCAAGGACACCATCACACCACGAGTTACGAGACCAAATGTCCGTATAAATCTGTGTACCTGCATTCGTAACGGAGGTGCCCACTTTGAGCAAGACGTGTAATGTTGTTTAATTGTATTGTTCATTGATTCCATTCACATGAAGATGAATGAAGTATTATTTCTTGTACACAAATGTGAATGTTAGCAACATTTGTACCTTGTTGGATAGCAGATGACACAAGGAAGTAATTATAGTAATTTGTACGCTTCGTGTCATACCATTTTTGTTATTAATACGTTGCCAAGTAAACTAAGAGAGCATTTTTTTATCATCACTTTTAAGTTTAGACCCACCCGGTACTTACATGTGATTTTTATTTGGGAAAAACTTTTTTTTTCAACGAACCACTTATTCGTTAGCTATCAGCAAATGCTGAAATAAGTTCCATACAATGAGCAGTTTTTTCTCAATTCATGTTTTTATGTGGAAAATTGTCATTTTTTAAAAAAACAATTGAAATTCGATTATCTCGAAAACTACTAATTTTCGGATGGGGTATCATATGGTCAAATTTATTGCAAATTGTCTCTACTTAAACCCCTTTCAGGGAATACATCTAATTACCATTCACCCTGTATATATTATAATTTTTGGAGTTTCTCTGCTTTCACCGGTTCCAACTCCCTCCGTTGAATTACACATACGCGCAACCAGGAAAAACATAAAGCGTAGTGTAAAAATCTGATATTTTGTATTATCGACCCGTGGCTGCTAGGGACGACCCAAATGACGTCTAGTTTAGTGTTCTTTGTGCATAAACATATTATATTTTGCCCGTTTGAGCTACCCTGCCGTTGCGCTTTCATGTATTAATTCTTAGTTTCAGGATAATGTAATTTTCGGAAACTTATGACTTGCTACATAATCGTAAAGCTTTGCTAAACCCATTTTTATTATCGATTTACAAGTGAAATTCTTACCTTCGTTGAAAATAACTTTTGAATTGCCATCCCATCGAACTCCAATGAAAAGCTTAGGGCAATCAAATGACGAACGAAATTCTTTAGGGACATAACAGGGATGGCGCCGCCACCGGAACAGTTTTTCAATGAACAGCCCCATTTTAAAATATAGTTGCTTGCCCTTGAAGTAGATGACAGTGTTTTTTGTAAATTGTCTTAACTTTAAAGTTAATGGTAATAACACCTCTCTATCTAAAACCATATGCTAAAACTACCCTAAGAGGCGGTTTATCGCGTTTTCGAAAAACTGGCTCCTTGAAGGTAAATTTTGGCTCTATTAAAGCTGCAACTTAGCTCTTTTTTGCTGATCGTGTTTGGCAACACTAAGAAAACAAGACATGGCGCCGAGTGGACAGCTGTGGCCGTGTCCGGATTGGCAAGCTCTCCGTCCCGTTCTCTCCCGTTGCTCTCGAGTGCCGTCGAAGTCACGTCCAAATCGTCCGAATCTGCATGTCCCCTTGTAGTACGGTTGTCACTTTTCCCGCCAGGTGTCAGCCCGAACTTCACCCACCGCGCTCTGGGGCGCAGGCGCACCGCACGGAAGCAGAAGGCAGACGCCAAACAAACATCACAATGATTTCCACCTATTTACTACTCATATTAAAAATGTAACATGCTATTTCATCATTTACAATTTTTCTACATTCAGTATTATCGATAAAATGTTAAAGTATCACTGAGTTTTACATCGTCTAATCAATAAATGTTGTCTGTACAAAGTGAAAGTTAGCATATGGCTGCCAAGCGCAGGGCCACAGCGAGTTCAAGCGTGCATCTGTCGCGCCTCTCTGCTCTCCCCTCCGACTCCACGTCTGCCGCGAATTCGGACAACGGAGTTTGGGTAAGTCCCCGGATGGAACGGTGCTCTAGGTGACATCTGGTGCCGATTCGCTCGCGGCCTGTGTGAATTGAATTGTGCCCTAAACCATTTTATGGTAATCAACATATATTGCAAAATTGTGTTTGTGTTTAAAGCTTTCATGTGAGAGACTGTTGGTAAAACTGAATATGAATAATTCATGAAAACGGGTGTGTCAACCTATAATGTGAGAAATCGTAATGAAAACGCTCCTTTGACACCCTCGAACTCAAATGACCATCCATTATCGAAGTTTCTGATGATGAAATGGAACTACTTGATGATTATAGCGATACTTGTGATCCGGATAAAAATATAATAATCGTAAGTTTCAGGGATAGGTAGGGTAAGACTCAACTTTACGTCCTTTTCCTAAGGAATACGTCATATATCGTTGGAAAGCTTATTGTATAAGGAATTCAACAACGTAAATCCCAAAGCGACGAAAAATTACCTGGACGAGGAAATCGATAAAAACCGATGTTGTCCGGATATGCCGAATTGAACGTACTGAGGAAATTTTTCGATGATTAAGCACATATTTAGGGGTGAAATGAGTGCTAATGGAACCTAACCTAACAGGCCTCACCTAACTTCATAGGCATACCTCGTCCTCGTGAATGGTTCATGGGGCTATCGTGAATGGTTTGTGGGGCTACCCGTGCATGGTTTTTGGAGCTAACGTGAATGGTTTGTGGGGCTAACGTGAATGGTTTGTGGGGCTATCGTGAATGATTCATGGGGCTACCCGTGAATGGTTCATGGGGCTATCGTGAACAGAAAGTGTAAAAAGAAAAAGGTACTTACCCGAAGAGATGCTGGCTGTCTGCAAGCACTGTTTTGAATGAACCAATAAATTATTACTGGGGATAAACGTATTTTACACTATCTACAAGTTTTTGGAACCTGTTCTTCTTCATGCACCATACACATGCACAACACACCGCAAACGCAAAGAAGCAATCACCACACAGAACACAAATGAGCAAAGCACATGCATTCACAACGTGGACACATAGATGAGCCTGCAGTGTTGTTAATTCCCATCGGTTACCACCAAAAGGCAATAAGGACGTAAAGTAGAGTCTAGCCAAAGGTAGTAAAGTGCACTAATTGTTGTTCTTCACAAGATTTGGTGATGAAAATGATAATTGCATGTCGAAAACCGAAGTGATAGTGCTAAAAGATGCATGTGTGTCTTGCTGAAAATTCAGCCTTCTGTTTTCGGTAGATCAATAGATGTTCTAAAACATCTACAGTGTTCAGATTTTCAAAAAGATATAAATAAAAATTGTTAATAAGGAGGAATGGAAAGTTATATTTACAGCCAACATGTTGAGCTAGACACACTACATAGAATAATACATGCAATACTGAAGAGAAAGTTTTACTTGTAGTTGCTCTATTGCACAAGTACATTATGTCTGCTGAAGGTGTTCAGTAGGAAACAATTGAGTTTCAGTGATTTCCGAGAACGACAGTAGACTAGAGTAAATACAAGTGATAACAGTATATTCTGTCTACTATAAACAGTAAAAAATTTTAGCAGGCTAGTTGAATCAGTTTGTGAAGCTTAATTCTAAGTCTAATTCACATGCAGGTGAAGTTAAGCAAGCAATGTGCCTTTGTCTGACAGTGATCACCCAATAACTTTTATATGCCTGGGAACCCTGCAAGGCAACAAATGACAGGCAACAAATGACCAGCAACTTCCAGTGTTGATATAATTCAAACTTCCACTGAGAGCAAGCAGATTAGGATAATTAATGCTCCAAAGTCATCTCACCAAGATGCAGTAAGACCTAAGTATAATAACCAAAGGAAATTACCCATACAGCACAACATGGTTTCAGATACGTTAGCAACACGTAAGTCGTGAAACATTGTAACATTGCGGCAATGTTGCAGAACATTACAGAAATGTTTCGGGTAAGTTTCAGTAATGTGGAAATGTCCGCGAACATAACACAACATTGAGAATGTTACAGAAACATGTAAATGTAACATTACCGACATTACAGAGACATTTCCATTAGGTTGCATAATATTTCAGTTACATTACTGCAATGGTATTTTACATTGTGGTTATATTGCATGTATTCATGGATGGCATATTTGAGGGGGGTTATTGGGGGTTAAGCCCCTTCAAAAATTATTACAATATTAGCTTGTAAATCATTTCCTGAAAATAGAATTCACAAGATTCTACTTAGAAAACTAGGTTTAGGCAAGATATCTAAATGTATTTATTTTACCTCTCATGAATTGACCACATATCTTAATTGTCGCAATTAATATGAGGGGAGAAAAACTGCATAAAAGTACTGGATATTAATTCATTAATATCAGATAACAGGTAGAGCTAATAAAAAAAAGATAAGGAAACTAGAGTGAAAATTAAATATTGACAACTAAATCACTAAATTCTAAAATAACATCAAATTTGTATAAAATAGTGTTTTACATGCTATAATAAAGCTCTCCCTGGTTTGTAACACCATGTCATGAAGAAGATTGGATTTGAGTGATGTTATCAGCATCATGCTCCAGTCGCTATCCATCCCCTTTACCAATTGATGAGAGGCTGGCAGGATGTAAAACATTTTGCAGAATCATGGTCATCTGAAAATTCAATTCTGTCTGCATTTCTCAGGGATAACACATATGTTCAACTTTCATGGTTTTTCAACCTACACAGAGTCAAACTATCAGTATTACACAGCAATATTCCAAATGTTACAAATTAAGTATGTGGTTTTAAAGTATATAACTTCCATATACTAAAAATTACCATGTGTAAATTCTGGTATAATCTGGTGTAACATATTGTTCTGTTTTGTAATATTCCTGTTAATTACAAAAGAATCAAGACGTGACTTCAGCCTTTCATCTCAAATAAATTAATTAAATAGCACACTTGCATGTTTGTAGTTTATCAAAACCTTGTACGTACCTACTTGAAATTCTTGACAAGTCTGCATTCTAATAATATTAATTGTGAAGTATTATGCATTATTCTGTAAACTTGAAATACCTCTGGAGATCATGCAAAGGGTCCTAAAGTAACCTGAATTGGAAGACAATGTCTCTTATACTTACATAACTGGAGAATGTAGACACACATTGACCATGAAAAGAGATTCAGTTAATGAACCAGTAAAAAAAAAATTTAAAAAACTGGGAAAAACTACCAGTTCACAAGAGACAAATGCAAAATGGATAAAAGTTAAACTTCAGGAATTTTTGTGCAGTAACATTACAAAAATGAGAACACGCCAGACAATTGTTATGATGTTTGGCCGGTTTGAGCCTACACTGTAAGAAATATAAATGAGAGCCTTGTAATCAAGGGGTGTCTAGTTCGATACACAGTGGAGGTACATATCTGTGTATAGTGTGTTTAAAGCAACAATAACAACTAAACAAATATAAATAAACATACTTTGACACAGTTATGATGCCAGTGAGTGCTCAGGCACAATTCATGTCCAAGGGCTTCCCCGATGGCACAGTGGTAACGTCATTGCCTTGTAATCAAGGATCCCAAGTTTGATATCTGGTGGAAGCACATAGTGGTTCACATCCCACTTTAAACTGTAGGTCAAGTCCCGATTAGACTTACTGTGCATAAAGTGAACTTAAAACACCAAATCAACCAACCAACCAACCAATTCATGTCAGCATTGAAGTCTACAAATTACACATACATTACATGGTTTGTTAAAACACCAAAATCACACACTAAGAGCACGATAAAAACACTTTGGAGTTCTTCCAAGCTTTCGACTCCTTCACGGAGTCATCTTCAGAGCTGGTCTGTCCTCGAAGAACTCCGAAGTGTTTTTATCGTGCTGTTAGTGTGTGATTTTAGTGTTTTAACAAATATGTTGCCGGCACGTGATGTAAGAAGTTTTCTACAATCATATGGTTATGGTTATTATGAAAAAAACATTTTTTCATAAAATATACCCTTTATTTTTATTTTTTTTTGTTTAAATACACTTTTATCTGTAGTTCAGAAGAATTCCATTGCAGGTTCTGCAATATACCCTCATGTTGGAGTGGAATAACATTCAGTTCCTTCCTGTAAAGGAAATACGGTCATGTGTAATATCAATTCGGAATTAACATTCTCGTCAGAACTTTCATTTAAAGAAAAATATTTTGCATCAGTAAAATAACAACAACCCAGATTTTTTAAACTTCTAGTTCCCATATACCAAATATTCTTAACTTCAATTTTATTTCTAAAATATATTGTGTGTGATAATATCTGCGAAAGAATACCTATGATACACTAGGGCTTCTAAACAAAGATGACTTTCATCAACAATAAAAACCAACTTCATCACAGAAAGAATACTCCAGCTGCCTCCATGGTGGAGTGGAGTAGTTATCACAACATGCTATGATGCCAAGGGTCCCGGACCGAAACCTGGCATAGGGATTTGTGAGTGCCCATTCATCAATTTCAGCATCCCCATCTTTGCGATTAGTCAAAAGTGGCAGAAATACAAAGTAAAATAAGCCAATTCAATCAATTAACAATCAGGAATATTGCACAAATTTGCAAGACATTTAATTTGAAAATAAAAACGTTGCAACAATGTGAAAAGTGATCAATAAGTTATCGGGAAATTGTGATTTGACGAATGTTTGAAGATGAAATTTTGGCATTCTGGGCTATGCAACAACCTACTGCATAACATGCCAAGTTTTCTTGTGAGATGATAGAGTTGCAAAAAATCTAGCTTTTTGAATGAACTGTTTCTTTTTTCGATAAAAAGCAGGCTTTTTTTTAAAGAAAAAACAACAGAAATTTTGGCTTTTTACCAATTGCAGCTAACCTATTTCACTTGAAGTTATTGTTATGAGTTTACAGGTTTGTAGTCACATATTTTACAACTAGCTACAAAAATTTACATGATGCAGCAGCCAAGAGACATATATTGACCAATCTCAGTGGGCACATATTGCATAATGGTTCAGCTACAATTTAAATCCTAGCTTACCGAGGAAGAGGGGGAGGGGGGGTTGCAGTCCAACCACATCTTATTTTTTAGATTTTTCAACTGTTTGAAAATAAATTACATGGTTCCCTGGAATGTTCCCAATATTTCTGTATTACTTCTGCTCATAAAAACATAAATGTAATGTAATTAGGAGGCAAAATGCACTTGGGGAACATATCATGCATCATCTTTGAATGCGAGATACTCATGCCAGTGACAGTGTACAATTAGTTGGTAATGATGGTAATTATTGTAATAATTATATTTAATAAACAACTGCACTTCTACAAACAAAAATTCATTAATAAAAATGTCATCGGTTTTGCGAGTTTTAGGGAATGATAAAATATATGTTGGTCACTCATGTAATAATTGGTTATTATTTTTTATTCATGATAGTAATTTCTGTAATTATTATAATTAATAAATAACTAGCCATATATAATCAGCAAAGGAAGCAGTGATTCAATAATAAAATGGTTTCAATGTGACACCCCCACTACCATGCGTTGCTTCGGTCTGAATGTTCTTTCTCTATACTTAACAAGATTATTAGGTACTTCATCCGAGATTAAGATTTAGTTTAGCCTGCAAATCAGAGAGAACAATTTGCAAGTACTGTTGTTGGAAAAAGGGCAGCTTTTAATATAAGGTACCTTTCATAATAATAAATGGAACTCTGGAGTGGAATAAAAAGTAAATGCTCTTGCCTTGTAATAAGAAGGGGTCTGAGGTTCAATCCTCATTGGAGGCAGAGTGCTTTGGATCTAATTCCAAACTGTAGGTCCAGTCCTGATGTCTTAAATATTTTTTTGCAATTTGCAGTCAGTCTTATTTGCTTCTGCTTCAGTTTTAATGCCAGTGCATTTCAACAAAAGGTCCGTTGCACCCAGGGGTTGACAACTAATTTAAATCTAATTTCATATTTGACAGCAAACCTATACATAATTGAACTATGTATTACTCTTTATGATTATGCCATAGTTTATATATTAATATTGAATATTCATTGAGAGTGCATGTTAATTTACACAAACTTGAAAGATCAGAAATGTATTTATGAATGAAATTCTTGGGATCAGGGCACCGACTTATAAGAAATAAATTTAGTGGGCTGTGATCTCAAAGGTGAGAACCACTGCAACAAGTAGCAAAATTACATCACTAGTTGCTCCGTGACCAGGTTTAGCCGCCATTTAACCAAATTATACATTATGTACTGGAAAGCCAGAATACAATTGTATTTTACTGAACACAAACTTTAATGTAAAGAGATTTCATACTAGATTCTCAAAAGATAGAGTATATTATTTTTTTGCTTCATGTAAATGATCCTATAACAAATTCAAGCATTGAAAATCATATCATACTATTAGGTTATATTAAAAACACACACAAAACTACTCTAGTTATGTGAATATTTTTATACTACATAGATATATTTAATAAGCCTACCGAAATATGAAGATGACACTCTGAAAGAGCAGCCCATTAAAAAAAAACAGCTTTTTTGGAAACACTGTTTATATCTAGCTACGAATTTCATATTGTAAATTGTATTTTATATTTAGAAATGAGTGCCTATTTTACAGTAGGGAGATATACGAAAACCATGCAACAGGAAAAGTACTGCCAACTCCTTTTTTTTCATTGATTTGAGACACTTTTGTAAAAAAGCTCAACCAAAAACAGCTATGGAGAAAAAAACTTGTCCCCCCCCAAAAAAAGCCAGTTTTCCGACCACTTCCAACTCTATGAGATTATAAAACAAACATGGAATGACAGTAATTCTATACATTTATATCAAAACTTTTACAGCAATTCCTTCAATCAAACATCTCCAACTCACTGTGCCACATCTAAGGGAACGGATAGATGTGCCAAAATGAGATTTCTTTTTCTAAT
The DNA here is from genome assembly GCF_977018435.1 of Lepisma saccharinum. Classification (NCBI taxonomy): domain Eukaryota; kingdom Metazoa; phylum Arthropoda; class Insecta; order Zygentoma; family Lepismatidae; genus Lepisma; species Lepisma saccharinum. The sequence continues at coordinate 4,183,316 of NC_139232.1, forward strand.
GTCTGTGCTTTAAGAATACAATAGGCACAATTTTGGAAAGGGAGAAAAGAAATTAATTATGAGCTCTGTATGTTTGTACAATTTCTCAAAGAACCAAAACCATTGCTGGAAAAAATTCTGCATCTCACATAAAAAATGATGACACAAACACTTTATTGCCTCCCTGATGGCATAGTGGTAACGTAGTTGCCTTGTAATTAAGGGGTCCCAGGTTCAATTTCCGGTGGAGGCACCTAGCAGTTCGGTTCCTACTTTAAACTGTAGGTCTAGACCCAATTAGCTTATCTGTGTGTAAAGTGAACCTAAACAAAAAAAAAAAAAAAAACACTTCAAAACGCAATGAACATTTTCTTATGCTGTGCGAAAGTCACCCAAAAGGACAGACAGGAATAAGCATAGGTGAATATATGTCTGCTATGTAATTTAACCAACTTTTCAAGGCTGATTTGGAAAAGAAATTTGCATTTCACTGTCTCTGGATTCTGAGTTTGAAGTGGAAAATGTTAGCTGAGGGATGTTTGATAGAGCCTTGGGGTTAGTTGGGGGGATGCTCATGTAGTTTAACATGGTGACAGTGAGACAACTAGGGCGAAGGGGTGCTTGCGAAAAAAAAATTTAAATTTTTTTTATGGATTTTTATGCTTGCCAAATGGGGGGAAAAGTTTCACCAAGTTTTCTTGCTATATATGCCTTTAGCAAGCTGTCTGGTGGGAGGAACAATGGCTGATGGGAGCAATGGCAGATATCTATATCTTGATGATGCCAATGTTCTCACTGTAAATCAAGGAGAATGTGATGGTAGATTACACTTTAAAACTAGCACAACCACAAGCCCGGCAAATATCTAATTCGTGCTTAGGTTTCTGTAACTGCACTGTAAATATGTTAATCTGAATCAGTGTATTGCTTTTCATGACTTTTGCGAGTAAAAAAATGCAAATTATCCCAGTTTCCATTACATCGTTATAACTTACTTGTTTCGTTTGTTGTTTCCGAGTTTGACCCGCACACGCCACTTCTGCCATATTAGACACCTCTTGCTCTAGCATTTGGTCAGTGTTGGTGAACAGTTCCTAAAAGAAGAAATTTTATGAATTAAATCAGTAGTAATTTATTTCTATTTAAATTGGATTCCTAATGTGGATGAGTAGTCAAATAAATTACTTATGAATTAACATGTGAAATGCTCGGTAGTGCATTGAAGACAAATTGCAGAAACAATAATCCAACCTTGGACATTGGGTATATTCTACCCCAGCCCGAACACAACCATTACATGCAACAGTCAACAGTCAGTAATGAACTGACAGGATTATTTTGATGGGTGACTGATAGTGGAATTAATGTAGAGTATAAAAAGGGTAGTGGTGGAACCTACCCCACATGCAAGGTTGGAGTTAATGTTTCATTTCCCCATAACATTGCAATTGAACATTCATCCTCCCCCCCCCCCCACCAACCGTGGGACCATTATTACCATTACAGCAAATTACTTTTCCCCCACAATTTAATCATGGAAAATTATTTTGTGTTATCGACGGCTAATTTTATTATTGCCGCCAAAGGAGCTGAAGTAACAAGAATCGAGATTCAAAAATAATTTACAATTTTACTTCGTGCATGTTGTAGATTCCATCTATATTTTAAAACAAAGTCTGATTGCATAAGTTTGCAAGAATGTGACAATTATTTTTTTGCAAGCAATGTAATCAAAAATAGAGTTGGGAAAAACAGCTTGGAGACATGTGCGAACATGTAACAAAAAATATTTTTGGGCCTTTTATACAGTATGTATAAACCTGACCTGCCTAACCTACTGACGTATGCATCTAGTATCAGAAATAACCTAAACTTGACTTACCTATACTATTCACATATTTATTTCTGCTATAGATAGGATGCACACATGAGTAGGTTAGGCAGCTCAGGTTTATGCATAGAAAAGGGCAAAAAAGGTTTTTGTTACATGTCATACAAACTAAAGGTTAAAAGATTAAAAATCAGTAACTTACGTGTGTGAGCATAAGATTTATCGAACTACATTTCGAAGGTTATACTACCTCCTTCTTCAGGTTGAAACGATGTTTTCAGACACCTGACATGGTGCCTCGTCGAGAAAGTGATGGTTGAGGATTTAGGTTAAAATGGTATAAGAAAGACACTTTCTAAAAAATAATGTTAAATACACATACTAAAACCGCGCAATACTCCATAAAAACAAGGCTCGCCTACCCTGAGCACCGATCGGCAGTTGGCCTTCATCAGCCTTGAACGTTCTTTTGTTTTTATGGAGTATTGTGCGGTTTTAGTATGTGTATTTAACATTATTTTTTAGAAAGTGTCTTTCTTATACCATTTTAACCTAAATCCTCAACCATCACTTTCTCGACGAGGCACCATGTCAGGTGTCTGAAAACATCGTTTCAACCTGAAGAAGGAGGTAGTATAACCTTCGAAACGTAGTTCGATAAATCTTATGCTCACACACGTAAGTTACTGATTTTTAATCTTTTAACCTTTAGTTTGTATTTAATTGTGAGCAATCAGCACATTACCAGTATGTTACATGTCAGCACATATCTCGAAGCAGGCATAGCTGTTGCTATCTACTCATCTAGCCAGTGTGTAAAATTAAAAAAACTGCATGACAATGGTGCTGCCCTCAATTTACACATTGTAACAATATCGCAGAATGAATTAGTTGAAACGTGAATATTTTTAGATAGAGGCTGGGAACGTAACAACTTATATGGTACAAGGTATTCTACACCTCTTCACTATACACAGGAAAGATAGAAAATTTTCTTTTTCAAAGAATAGGGTAAGTTTTGTGCAAAATTTAGGGGAGGGGGGTTATACTGTAAAAGCAAAGGTGTATATTTAGGCCACAGCTTCATCACCAGGTGATGAGAATAGCATATGGAATTGCTATCACAACAGCCCTAAACCTGGCCTGCCTAACCTAACAAATGCATTTAGGAATGTAATACCCCTTCATACCTACATCGCGGGCATTGTATTGGTAAGACTGCAGAATATGGGCTGCTTAGGAGGAACGCGGTTAATAATTTTTTTGGTAACGTTTTGTAGTTAGTAATCGGGAAAAGTAAGTTTTAAGGTGCGGAAAAAAAAAAAAATTCTTAAAAAAAACAGAAAAACGTGTCCAGGTTGGGCGGTATTGAAATCGTAGCAACGAAGGAAAAGGCATATTCCTGCACAAATCTAGTGAAAGCAAAAAATTCCTATGTTGTTAGGTAGCTAGGTTGAGTTCACTTAGCTTAAATAATAGTCACTGTATTTATGCTAATGAAACCTAACATAACCTTGTAGGCATTCCTCGAAGAAATAATGAAAGGAACTGTGCGTAAACAATATGGACACGATCGAATGGAGAAATGCATTGCTTTTAGTAGCACGAAAAACATTTTTCATTGTATTTATGCTATTGGAACCCAACCTAACAGGCCTAACCTAACCTTGTAAGCATTCCTCGTCTGAAATAATGAAAGAAACTGTGCGTCTGTGGGTGGAATCCGGAGCAACAAATCAACTCGAATGCTGCGAAACGAAGGGTCTCACTTATCGCACAACACTTGAGCGCGTAAACAATATGGACGCGAACAAATGGAGAAATGCATTGCTTTTAGTAGCAGGAAAAACATTTTTTACGCACAATAATATAATAGTAATCGTAAAAGGAACACCGGAAAATGGAAGTAGAAGGTACGTACTTTCAGGGGATATAAATTTTGTTAGTCTATTTAGAGGAAAAAAGCAGGCCATGTTCTGCAGCGAGACCATTGTATTACGGAAGAATTTTAATGCTAACAGCCCCATATTTGAGCTTCCTAACCTAACAATGAAAGCATTTAGGTGTGTAATAATTATTCATACCAACGTCAAGTGACATTAGCAGCAGCAGCAGCAGCAGTCCACAACGGAACACTTTGCAGTATTCTTCCACGTTATTTTATTTGTGCGCGCTGGAAATGTTCACTGCAATAGTGGTACCCTTGTCCCTCTGTACCCCAAAAGAAAGTGAAATATCTTGCATTGTTTATGAAGATTTTGTTGTTTATGAACGTTTTCAGTTGATTTTAGCTCTCGGAAATGTGTTATTGTGAAGTAAAGTACGTTTGTTTCCTTAGCATGTTACTTTACTGTGAAGCAGAGCAGTCTTCACGCAAGTGAATATAGCACCCAAAACGACTTTCCACAAAAGCAGCTATAATTTTACGTAGTTAGGTTACGATTGTTAGGTTTGGTACTGATAGTCATTTTCGGCGTATTCTTTTGCTATTTTACTGTACATACAAACAACTTTTACCAACAAAAAGTGGCGAAAATACTTAGAAATTTAAGATTTTATCTTACGTGTGCCATTCTATGGTATCAAATATGTCCGTTATTTGTGCTTTCCTAAAGCTGGAACCACTTTTACATTACATAAAACATTGAAATCTGTCGATTATGGGTAAACGGTTCCGCGATAGTCAGCCACGCTCGGCAGAACGATAACAAACTCTATCTACATGCTTGATTACGTTACACGTAGAAATAGGAAATAAATTACACGGTACGTGAGTAATTCTGTTGTGTATATATATATATATATATATATATATATATATATATATATATATATATATATATATTTTAATATGTATGTTCACACACACCACTATAATTTCACAATAAAAGTAACATACTTTTCTCACTAAAACTGACTTTGTTTCCAATCATGGAGGAAGCAGAATTAATAGTAGACTATATTTAATTTATTTAATGTTGGGAGTGCTGTATTTTCGTCGTAAAAAACACTACTGTTAAAAAGTAAATATTAATACACTTACCTCTGTCTTTACAAAGACGATTGTCCCATGAAACGAAGCTGAAACCACGCTACTCATCTGTGTTTGGCTTCGTCGGTGCGGAGCATCGTTCAACTTCTTTGGCGCAGTGGATGATGGGAAGCAACGAGGCAGCTATCGCAAGTAACTTCGCCGAAAGATCCCTGTGTAAGATGTAACGAGCTCCAAAAATGAAAGCACCACGCAACGTTAAAGCAACCACGACAGGGAAACACTGAAGTATGTTATGTAAATGAGACTTCGTAACCTTTCAGAAACATGATTCTGACTTCGTGTGCTGTATGGGTAATGCAAGGTACTAAGAATAACTCAAATCTTTGAGAACAATAACAAACCTCAGGAAGAAAACAGAATTTTTAATAGAGAATTCCGAAGAAGTAGCCAATATTTTGAAAACTAAAAAATGGGATGAAAATTATGATCTAGTAAGTTTTGACCCAGTGTTCCAAAAGAAATTGCTTTGGATTCCCTTGGAAAATGGTTACGTGAAGCAAAGGTGGAAGAACTAACAATATGGAACACACTTCAGATCATAAGAAGAACAGAGAAGAAAATGAAAAAAAGAGAGGAACAATAAGGAACAAGAAGAAAATAAGGATGCACAGGAAGAGAAGAAGTATGTGAGTGTGCCATTCAGAAGAAAGTTGGAGAACGGTATAAGAAACATCTATGCAAAGTATGGACTAAGAGCAGCCTTCAAGCCACCAAAGAGCATCGACAAATGGTTTAATGAATACAAAGGAGAGTGATGAATTGGCAACGGCAGGGGTATATGAAGTAGAACACACAGGAGAGACAGGGAGAAGCATCAACAAAATAATTAAGGATCATAGGAGAGACATTAAAGATGAAGATCAAAGAACAGCATTGAGTGAGCATATATTCACATATGGGCATAGGAGTAAGGAAGTACAAATGAAGGAGAAGAGGGAAAATGAAATAGAGAGAAAAGTGGTAGAGGCGAAGCACATATGCATAAACAGGGAAGAGAAAATGAACAAAAACGAAGGGGAAATTGGAATGAAATGGGTGGAATTAATAAAAAAGCATGTGGAAAGCAAGTTGGTTAAGTTTCCTTAGCCACCTTCAATTTTCTGCACAAAAATGGAAGATTTAAACTTGCCACATGAGTTAAGGGAGAAAGGGAAGGTCAGTGCCACCAGAAGGAGGGGGAGAGAGAAGACAAGAAGAGTAGGTTACAGGATGGAGGGGAGAGTGAGAAACAGCCAGCTATGACACCTGCAAGGTGGAAAAAACTGTTTACCTTGGGGGAAATAAGGACACAAGTTATTAATTCCTTAGAAGTGTAGAGTGACTAGTCGTGTGAGGTTGTATGTATATTTTGGTGTAACTTGAAAAACTTCTGGGAAACCAGAAAGAAATGTCACAGATAAAATAAAATAAAAACCACTAGAAATAACTGTGTTAGATTATTTTGCATCTACAAAAAGTGGTTATGCCAACCTTTAAGAAGAACGCAGGCCTCCCTGATGACAGTGGTAACATAATTGCCTTGAATTCTCTAAGCTGCTACAGTTCTTTACAGGCTTTGTCCTGCTGAATTTCATACTTCCATCCATCTTTATTCAACTCACTTTTCCTCCAATTTTCAATCTTCATGCACGTTATGACACTTCTAACATCATCAATCAATCTAGTCGTGGTCTTCCTTTTGATCTTGTAGCAATAGGTCTTCAGTTGTAAATTAGCTTTACAATTCTTTCTTCGGTCTTCTTTCAATGTAACCCAACCAACTCAGTTTTTGAGCTTTGATGTATCTTCTTATATTATTATATTTTATTAATGTACCCAGTTCTTCATTTGCCATGGCCATTAGACTGTTTTGTTGGGCCATATATTTTAATATCTTTCTTTCAAATATCATCAGTTTCTGAATTATATCTTCTCTGAGCACCCAGGTTTCACAGCCGTATGTAACAACAGTTCTTATTATGGATTGGTACAGTTTTAATTTTGTTCCTGAAAACTAATTTAGAATAGAATATCTTCTTATTTGCATAGTATGCTCTGTTTCCAGCTGTAATCAATCCTTTCTTTAATCTCTTCTTCTATTAAATTGTTTCCATTTACTATTGACCCAAGATATTTAAATTATTGGACCTCTTCTATTTGCATTGTACCTATATCTGTTCTCTGTTCTTGGATTTTTCTTCTTGTACACCTCATATATTTTGTCTAATTTTCATTCACTATTAATCCATATTTCATTGCCTTTTGCTTTAGTTTCACAAGTGAGTCAATTGTTGATTGCTTAGTTCTTGCAGTAATTACAATGTCATCTGCATATGCACAGATCTGACTTAACCATGTTGAAATGTTGCCTCTAATTTCAAGCTTCTGAATTATTGCTCCCATGACTATACTAAATAAAATTGCTGATTTGTGATCTCCTTGTTTACTACTCTGTTAATCTCAAATTTCTCACTCAAATCATTATTTTTACTCTGGCTGCAGTATTTTATAAGGTCAAATTTATTAATCTTATTAGTTTGTTTGATACATTAAATTTCTTTTCGATTTCCGGTTGAGGCACATAGTTTTTCGGATCCCACTTTAAACTGTAGGTCCAGTCCCGATTAGCCTTACTGTGCATAAAGTGTGCTTAACACACCAAATCAATCAATTAAATTTCTTTAAACATGTGGTATTTAAGTTTATATTTACTGAGTCAAATGCTTGAATGAAACCAATAAATATGTTATGCAGTTTGATATTATGTTCATGACATTTTTGATACATGGTGTCCAGGCTTCAGGTAAACAAAAGGAACATGCTATAACTTTCAAACGAATTGATAGAAATGTGCAAGCAAATACTCATTTGATAGAAAATATATTGAAGCTTTTATAACCAACATGGCAACACTGCAACTGCCACGCTGCACGCTGCATGATGGGAAATTGCAAAATCTTTAGGTATCGGAGCATGCTTGTTTGCTTTGTTATTCATGATGTGTACCCTGGAGCGGAAAGTGCAGTGCATGCTTTGGCAAGGTGAATTGAAATCCGTTACACGTGTTCAGCGGCATGTCAGAATGGAATGGAATGGAATGTGGATCCTCCCACATGCAAAACCATTTATGAGTGGGACAAGACTCTAAAGGAAACCGGAAGTTTGCTGTCTCGGGCAGGGAAGTATCTGAAGAAGCTCGTAACTAAAGAGACTGTTGAATGTGTGCGGGACTCATTCTGCAGGAGTCCACAGAAGTCGGTATGACAGGCAAGTAGAGAACTAGGGATTCCTCATTCAACAGTACACGATATTGTCCACAAACATCTACCGTTTGCGTGCATACAAAGTGCAACTGCTTCAGCACCTTATGCCAGATGATCCACAGAAGAGAAGAGACTTCACTGTGACAAAACTGACCCAGATTGAAGAAGAAGAAAATTTTCTTGATAAGGTGTTTTTTAGTGATTAGACCATCTTCCATGTTTGTGGTAAGGTAAATCGGTATAATCGTGTGTGGGGTAGTGAGAATCCTCACCAGCTGATGGAATATGAAAGGGATACACCGAAAATTAATATCTGGTTAGGACTGCATAAAAATGGTGTGGTAGGAATTTTTTTTTCTAGCAGGATGGGGCCCCTACTCACTATCACAGAGACGTCAGAGCATTGCTCAATCGGACATTTCCGGAACAGTGGATTGGATGAGCTGGGCCGATACCTTGGCCCCCAAGATTGCCAGATTTGAAGCCATTAGACATTTTTGCTTGGGGATTCATTAAGGACATTGTGTACCAAACAAAAATTCGAAATGTGTCAGATTTGAGAGAACGTATCAATAATGCAGTTCAGCTTATAACACCCCAAATACTTTTCAATGTGTGGCAAGAGGTGTAGATTATTGTTTTGATATCTGTAGAGCTACAAATGGTGCTCATATTGAGATTTATTGACACATGAACACTTTCAGCTATTCTTTTACGATTATGAACAGTTCATACATAGTTTCCTTTCGTTATTTGTAACTTGTAAAGTGAAAATCATTTAATTGATAACATGGCTGCTTAAGAAATTCTGCTCTTTTCATTTGTATACCTAACAATTTTACGATTTCCCACCATCCAGCACACAGCGTGGCAGTTGCAGTGTTGCCATGTTGGCTATAAAATCTTGAAGATATTTCCTATCGAATGAGTATTTGCTTGCACATTTCTATCAATTCGTTCAAAATTTATAGCATGTTCTTTTTTGTTTACCTGAAGCCCAGACACCCGTATACAGTGCCTATTTTGGTCCATGCATCCGTGGAGTGGCAGCTAGCATGCCGGAAAGTAATATCGCGTCTGCTGGCAAACTGGATGCAACATCCACATAACTGGAACCACTAGCTATGTAATAAAATAATCTCATACAATTAATTGACAGTTACAATTAAAATGAGCACATACCTTGTTAGAAGAGGTGTTGGAAATGATGTCCCCCTGCATCCACACATTTACGGCATGAATTTGATTTGATTTGAATTACTTTATTTTACTTCACTTCTTGTGCCACTTTTGGCTAATTTGCGAAGATGAGGATGAGTGATGATATGATGGAATTGATGAATGAACACTCACAAACATCCATGCCCAGGCCAGGATTCGAACCCAAGACCCTGGCATCGTAGCGCATTTATGGCATGAAATTTTCACTAACCTGTATCAGTTCCTCTTCTGAAATTGCTTCAATTTCTCTCCTGATATTTTCTTTCAATTCTTCTAATGTATGGCTTCAGGTTTAAAAGCTTGGTAGCTTGCCACACAGACATAATGAAAATGTATCTTTCTTGTGTAAGGTGCCAGAGGGATTTTTGATCATACTTCAACGTCGTCTAGTTTCTCCTCATTAAGCACATGTCATTTTACCCTTCGCTTATTATCAAGAACAGACCCTGATTACCTACATTTCTTCATATTCGAACACTGTCTCTGTGTGAAACAGGAACATCTGGGAATTTTGCTGCAAAATGTATTCTAACTTCCTTACAAGAATTCGTAATGATGTAAGAGTCGTACATAAAAATGCTTTCTTTCAAATTGTACAGATAGCGTGCCATTATTAGACTGCAGAAAAACACCAGTAATGTGTAAACAAAAACAAAACAATCTTAAACACTTGTTAACACTTGAACACTTCACAAAGACATGCAAACTGGACACAAGTTAACTGAATACTGAAACATTGACACATTCAATACCAAGGTCAGCGTACAGCTGTGGGTTTAAATGCCGGCAGACGCGATCCCACTTCCCACTGCATTGTTGTTAGTACATGCTTTCTACTTCAACAACTTCCATGTTCAACTGCATATTCTCATGTATCTTAATACTCATATGGTTTTCCACATGGTGTCACACCAATCTGTAACATGAAATCACAATAGTTAAAATTTTATTTTTTCCATTGTTGGCTTTGTTTCAAGTTTCCATGGATTTCAGGTCAGATACATTTGTATCGAAATATCTGTCTTCAATTACTTGATGTAGATACATGCAAAGTGCATTTTATAGAGACTCTTTCATATTCAGAAAGTTATTTCACAAATGTTTTTATCATTTTTTTAAATTCAAATACTCTTTGTATGTGCTATCAGGTGTGTTGTGGCATTACTATACAATGTTTATTTCAGATGCACATCCATTGATCTCAGGATGATGATACATTGCAAATAGCATGACTTGAGGATTGAAGCAGTACAAAAGCACATGTAAGTGGCATATATTTATATCTGTAAGAAGAATTAATTATTTTCATTTGCTCATAAGTCTAAATTGACTTATCTCATGAGATGAATGTCTTTTTTTCTTCTTCATGTTATTATTATTCTGCTTGAAATGATCGTAATATTTAAATTAATATAGTGATGAAAGAGGAATATACTATCTACTTTATAAAAAATTCATGGCACAACACAGTTGCAATTCACTTCTTACATATACATTAGTACTGTGTAACTTTTGAGAACATCATTAATTTGCCTATCAATTTCAGTGACATTAATATCATTCACAAAACCCAAAACAGTCTTTTGTGGATAGTGGTACTGAGTTGCTCAAATCGATATAAATTGTGATGTTTTTGCAAGTTGCAAGGTGTTAATGTATATTTACATAAGAAGTGAAACTACCTTTTTTTTTTTTAACAGGTAGTGATAGAGAATCAAAATATTTTACTTTTTGAAAATTGTACACATGAATATCCCTTTAAATGACTTTATAAAACTAGTGATATATGTGATTTAATCCATTTATTCATTTTTGTGAACTTTATCTCTAGCCCTCTCTTCATGCCTTTTTAGCGAATGACTTAAATCAATTAAAGTACTAATCATGAATGTGGATAAAACATGTGTATAAAGTTTAGACAAGCTACAAGCAGAAATCACTGAGTATGTCACAGTAAAGTGCACATTGGGCATTAGCAGATAGGTAAATAGCTGAAACTATTGTCAAAATCACAGTGATGTGAGCGAACTGCAGACATTTTGCATCAGACTTGAACAAAAACAAGAATTTTTGAGAGAAGAAAGCTTCCCAGCATAGGCCTAACTAGTGTAGAGTAGGTGGGGGTCCAGACCTCCCTCCGAACCTGCCATCTGAAGGGGGAGCGAATGACTATCTTTTTACTTCCTTAGTTTTTAGACATCATAAAGAGCTGTCTGCATTTATTCTTATATTAATGACCTGTTTATTGTTATTTGGGGAAGAGTGAGCAACTGATCCTTTAAATATGTATAAAGATTTGAGGAGTGAAAAGAACCAGCATAATTTTTTTGTACCGATCATTGTTCCATCAACAAAAATATTGTTTAAACAATATTGTATTTTTTCCCAAGTGAAAAAAAATTAAAAAATTGTGGAAATACATGGCCTACAACAAGGAGAGCAAAATGTGTCTGTAATAAGTTTATAATGGCCAAAAATATATGTACTTTGATGGTAATGTAATATATTTCTACATTATTATCTGTCATCATCACGGCGATGACAGATTCTGAAATGCATAACCTTCATCAATGTGTGTGTATATTATTAACACATCAGTCACATCTTTTGCAGAAATCTAGGCTATACAAGTTTCATTAGACCCCTGTGTATAAAGTTGTCTTTAAAACTGATTTTTGTCACTTTATTTTTCTTGTTCAAAAGATAGTCAGTCTTAGTCTTATAGGTAACAGTATTGTGTGTTTATTTGCACATGCTATTTTGTTCTTTTACTGCAAAAGTATGGAGCAGAGACTTGGACAATGACAGAGAGAGACAAAAGAAAGATCCAGGCAGTGGAGATGAAATTTTTAAGAAGTATTTGGGGAAGACTAGAAGGGATAGGATAAGGAATGAGGAGGTTCGACAATCAGTGAGGGTGGTGAAGCTTCAGGACAGAATAGATCAGGCACAGATGAGATGGTCTGGACACATGAAGAAATTGGTTTCAGAAAGACTGCCAGTAAGAGCTTACAATGCACATGGAGTGGGAATAAAGCCAAAAAGGGAGACCAACGTGTCAGTGGAAAGAGAAGATAGCGGAGAGTGTTGGGAGAAGAGGACAAGATTGGAACACCATGGAAAGAGAGGAATGGTGGAAGACCAGAAGAAAATGGAGAGGCTTGACTTCTATGCTGACCCAGGCAGAGGCAGGAAACGGCAAAGGATGATGATGACTGCAAAAGCACATCCGGTTGAGAACAAATTCCATGCGACCCCTAATTCCCTAGTCTCATGTCCATTCAATACTTGAAACATATATATATCAACCACGTCAAGTGTATTATCCAAAGTTTTGTTATGGCAGATTGTAAGTCTGTGATGTTTTATTGATTCCACTCATTTGATTAAAATACTGTACCAGGTATCTAGCTGCTATGAAAATTACAGATCAAAAATCTAATATTAAGGCAGATGATATAACTAAAACATGGATGATGTGCCCATATTTTACTCCAACCTTCCCCAACTATGCACTATATTTCAAAGTCTTCATGGCCAAACTGTAGTCTACACAATTCTCTAAAATTTACCAAAAGTTTCTTAATCTTAATCTCAAGCTGAATGATGGTAGAGATAGAGCTTTGAAAATACCAGCAGAATGTGAACATGGGACACTTTCAAATTAAAGTATTGGTGCTTTTTTTTTTTAAAAAAAAATAATATGTATTATCAGTTTGCAAAGAAGCAGCTCCAGAAAATTTTCTTGCTCACCTTGTTCAAAGTACAGCCATTTATTTGAGAGTCATATTAAATGTTTACTTATTATTATTGCTCCAAATGTAAGGGGTGGCATAGCCAAATATTCTAAATTAAACTCTCTAGTCGTTAAGGAAATAAAAATGGATATATTCAATATGTACTGAAATAATTTTTACAGCTTGTGGGCTTGAAACACACTCCAAACCTAAAAGTAGGAACTTAATATAAATCATCTAGCAGTGGCATCTGTACATTGCTCTCAAAATTAGAGATCCTTCTAAATAAGATAACACTCCAGTAGCAATATCATCATTCTTAGTGATATGAATATTGACATGCTGCAAAATAGCAATAAATGTAAGGATTATATTGATCTAAATTCATACTGTCTCATCCAAATAATACGAGTACATGACTCAACTAGGATAACACAGAACACAGAGGTCACATAAGTACTGTACCTACCTTTCCATGAATTTTGTGAAAACCGAGGTAATGCATAATTTAAACCCAGACCACCTAGCACAAGTAAAAAAAGTAGAAATACATTTAAAATCAAACAATAAATTCATAAAGGGATGTAACACAAATTATGGCCAGAAATGTAAGTGAAGGAAATGTTAAATATTTTACATACCTGTTAACAAAAGAAGATTGGACAGAAGTTTGCCCAATCATCGACCACCGAAGAAATATGAAAATTTTTATTAACATTAAAGCAGAGATTCCCAAGCTTTTTCATTTTAAGATGCCCTCAGTGTTTTAAGATTTTTCCGTGGTGCCCAAGTCAGAATGTAGGCCTATCTAACACTTACAACGCTCTGTTAGTGTGGTTAGGTTGCTCGCCTTAAGTTAAAAAATAAACATATATTTTAAATTCAGAAACATTTTATATATAAAAAGTACTCAATAAACACATATTTGGAACAATCATATCATTGATTGAATTTCAGTGAAAATATTGGAAAAATTTGTGGTGCCCCTGTAAGCCAGCCACAGCACACACTTTGTGAACCACTGCAATAAAGCATCACATAAACATTCCTGCCCCATAAAAAATAGCCTAATTCCACCAAACGAAATCAAATAAAATACACAAATAAAATAATAAACAAGAATGAGTTAAAGGATATTTCTAATAAATTCCTCTCCTACAAACTAGATACATAATGATGAAAACAAAAGAAAGAAGAGAGACTATATAAAAAAAAATGTCTGAGAAATCAAATATAATGTTATACTTACACTCTTTTACACACCTTTATTGCATTTTAATAAATACGAGGGGGGGCTGGAAAGTTCATGAAATCACCTAGAAGAAATAAAAATTGAAACAAATCGTTGTAGCCATTCGAAAGAGCATATATTGTAAATATCTTATCCTGCATATGATTCTTTTGTCATTGTTATTTTTTTTGTTTGAGGTTTAGTAAGAAGAGATGGCGGAGGACCTGAGGAAATTTGAGAAGAATGAGCTTTGCAGTGTCATCAAGTTTTTTGTGTTGCAAAACAAATCCCTCATGGATATCCATAAAACTTTGCATGAGAATTTGGGCAAACATGCCCTAGGATATACAACAGTAGCCAAATGCGTGAGGCATTTTAAGACTGGACATGGTGAGACTGAAGATGAACCCTGCTCTGGCAGGCCTGCAAGTGCAGTGACCACGGAAAACATTGACAAAGTGCACAACATGATCATGGAGGATAGGTGCATATCCACCAAAACCATTGCTGCGTATCTGGGGATATCGCGTGAGTGTGTGGGTGTCATAACATCAGAGTATCTGGAAGCTCAGTGCGAAATGGATCTCAAAATGTCTGAATGCTGACCAGAAGAGAACACGGGTGCAGATGTCACGCGAGATCGTGCGCAAGTTTCAACACCCTGATGATTTTTTGCACTGTCTGGTGACTGAAGATGAAACATGGATTCACCATTATGACCCACACACTAAACAGCAATTTAAGGAATGGCGCCACAGTGGGTCTCCTCAACAGGCCCGTAGCCAGGAATTCTTATTAGGGGGGGCAAATTCAATTCTAGAGGGGGCAAATTTTTAATGCATTGGCAGATATAGCAAGGTACAGAGGGGCACTTGTCCCCCTCCTCCAAAAGTGATATGTAACAGGAAAGGGATGATATCTTGAAACTCCAATGAACAAAAAAAGTTCGAGCAACATCAAATAACAATATTTCAATAATGACTTTTCGGAATACCAAAGAATACAAAGATAAAGTTTAACATAAATAGCGACTGTATCTACTTTATATATACAGGTCGAAAAGGTTAATATACGATTAATATGTACCAACAGTTTTGGGCTTCTCTGCAGAACTGATTAAGGAAGTCCTTTATAAATCGTGCTTCATAATGTCTCCCTCTAGTTTCCAGTATGCAAGATTTTTACGCACAAAGGAATCTAACGAGAATCCAACACCACCATTGTGTTGTGTTATGCAAGAAAAATTGAATTAATTAAATAATAGTGATTACATTACATCTACACTTTGATGAATTGTGTAAAAATTTGTAATACATTTTTTGTATTACAAGAGGTTAAGGTACGTATCTCTGAGCAGCTTGTTGTAATATAAGCAGAAAGGATGTAAGTTTCGAATGAGTGGAGGTTTACGGACTTCAGCTTTGCGGCGGCAGTAGCATGCATGTAATACTCGAAAATTTTGCATACCATACGACATATTGTGTGCACTGTTGTGACCTGATCGCCACCTTTGATACCATGCACATTAGTGCCGCCATGTGGCTGAATTCGAAACTTACATCCTTTCTGGTTATATTACAACAAGCTGCTCGGAGATACGTACATTAACCTCTTGTGTATAAAGGTTTACTTTTCTGACATCTCAAACAGATCACCCAGTATTTTTCCAACATGTTCAATTTCATATTAGCTAATAATGGAAAACAAGCACACAAACTGTATTTTTGAAAGGCAGAATATGCATGACGAACATATTTTTGTTTTACATATGACACATATAACTTTCATGTACAACATATATTTTACACATATGCAACATGGAGTGAAGTAAAATAAGAAAATGCATAAGCAACATGTTAACGCTAAATTGTGTACGTATTCAAAGTTTCTTATTATTAAAATACATTACATGATCAATTCATACGCCAAATTGTCTCTCAAATGTGCACGCTCCTTTTCTCAAAAGAATTGTTCGTGCATTTGAGCAGCAACAATCTGAGGTATATATTTGGTCTTACTTTTCTCTCTGGTAATTTAGAATGCATTACAGAGAAGAATCATATTGGGATCGAGGCGAGCAGGAAAATCTTTAGATCCAAATATTTGCAAACTGAAAACAATATTGATTTAATAGGGTGCAAATAATTTCACGGGGTGCCATGGCATTCTCTTTTAACATTTTTTTTCATTTAGATCGTTTTGGCTCCCAGGATTTTGGACTATATGAACAGCAGAACTTGTATTTGCGAGAGAAATTTTTTTTACAAAATGTACTTTTATTTGTATAAAATTTGAAAGCGAGGGGACAATTGTCCCTCTGTGCCCCCTGCAATTGCCCTTGGCCGTCTGGAAGAAAAATGCAAGAAAAACTTGAAAACTAATTCTATCTTGAGTATCCATTTGTACTGCTATTCTTAGATTCTGCTAGTCATGTTTCTTTACTTCAATGTTTGCCCCCCCCCCCCTAGATTGGACTTCCAACTAAAATTGAGGGGGGGAGACTTCGGAAACAAAAGATAAATCAGTTCAAACTTCATAGCAACACATCCAAGAAAAATATCCAAACACATTAGGCACCTTTCATACAAGACTTCTCAAAATCTGTTCTAGATACTGAAAATTACGAAATCATTTCCTGAAGTCTGAATCAGGAAGGGATTTTCTTCCCCTAATCCTAGTACGACATTATTCAGAATCCCACACACCTCAATAAATCACAAAATCAATAAGTGTCTTTGTTATGTTGCTAGAGTAGCCTAATAGAGGATATAATTGTAAAGATTAGTGGGAATTCCAGGTAGGAATATGTTCTGTATTTTTCACAGGGGGGGCAAATCAGGCTCTCAGGGGGGCAGTTGCCCCCCTGCCCCCCCTCTAGCTATGGGCCTGCTCCTCGACCAAAAAAGTTCCAAAGTCAAAGGTCAGCGGGGAAGGTTCTGGCATTGGTCTTTTGGGATATCTTAAAACAGGGTGAAACCATCAATGCTGCTGTTTATTCCCAATATTTGATTAAATTGAAGGAGTCTCTGAAGCAAAAACGTCGGGGAGAAAGTGAACCTTGGTGTGCAATTTCTCCAGGACAATGCACCCTCGCACAAGGCCCATGAAACCATGCAATTGCTGGCAGATCTGGGCTTTACCTGTGTACCCTACCCACTCTATTCCCCTATCTGGCCCCATCCAACTATCACCTTTTTCCAAATTTCAAAGAACATCTCAAGGAACTGGTTTAGGAGGTGAAGGGCTGGTTTGCACGGCAGAACAAAACCATCTATTTGAAAGGGTTACAAATGAAACATTGAAACATCGTTGTGAAAAGTGTATTGACCTTCTGGGGGAATACGTTGAATAATGTATTAAAATGGTTGTTCCAGCTGCATTTCTTCTGGGTGATTTCATGAACTTTCCAGCACCCCCTCGTATATATGTAAATTCTGTATTTGTAATTGATGATGTCCATATCCACATGTAATGCTTCAAAGATATTCTGAACATTCATTAGTATTCTGTTTCTGTTGAATATGAAATTTTCATTAGGGTAATAGTTTGCAAAAAGAATAATGCTTTACATTGTAGTTTCTCTCAACTAATTTATGGTTGTTACAAGCAAACTAATACATGTCTTCATGTAACATTTTGGGAGAATGCACACTTCCCTTATGAGACATTTATTTGTAAATTATAGAGTGTCAGTATTATAGTTGTAACAATAGGAGAATTAATGTGCTTGTAAGAACCATAAATTAGAACAAAGAAATAATTTTTAAAAAAGTGTTTTACTTGTGTTGATTAAAATGTACATTAGTAACATTGTTTTATACAGTATTTTAGACTTGAGATCTACACCATAATGTCTACCAGTCATTTTGCACTTCAAGTGACATGAAAGCTGTGATCTCAAAAGTATTAAACAAGGAACATAGAGGAATGATAGGATCCTTCAGCATGTCTCTCACTCTGACCCCTGTGTTGGGTATTCTGGTAAGTCACTGTTGATTTTTCCTAAAATGATTTCTGTCTTGAATTTTTGGTATATTGTGTTTCATCTGTCTACAAATCTCTCACATGTTGATTTCACTGCAGATATGTTAAGAGAAGTTTTTAGTAGTAGAAAACACACAAAAACTACCTTACTCTTGGCACACATAGGTGGTCTACCATGAAGTATAAGTTGAAGCCTACTTGCATTTCTTTGTTTAAATTTACACACAAGAAAATGTATTTGTACCTTACATCACTTTTCTATATCTCGGGGTTAATCACGATTATAAGGGTGAATGGTGAACTGATGAAATAGATTAAATTCCATAGCATCCTACACTAATCACCCTCTTCTAGCCTTTCTGTTAGTCATCAGCCTGAAGCAACGTGAACTTGAAAGTCCCAGGTTCAAACCTCGATCATGCATGGGTATCCAATCGCCATTTCATCAGTTCTTCATTGACCCTCATCTTTGCAATTTATCCAAGAGGTAGACAAGCACAATACAAGGTGTTTTTAAAGTTCGTTTCCAACGCGTAGGAGGTGATTCTACAAGTGAACACAGAAGTTCATGTGACAAAATGCCGAAAACGGCACCCATTCAGATTTATTGAAGTGGGAAAAGGTGCGAAAATTATGTTTACAAGGAAATAGTGGCACAACGGCCAGCCATATGACTGCAGCGAAGGACGTTCCAGGAAGAAATGCTGCATGCTCTATTAAAAAAAGCACATGGCAGATGTGTGAAGTTGATGTGCAAGGGATTCCCCAAAGGAAGTGAATGGGTCTGTTGAAGTCATCGGGGTAGGGAAGGGTTTTATGGAGTGACTAGCATAGGCGACCCAGGCAATATAATGTGGGAGATGTTTTGGGTTGCTTTGTTGTGTTGTCAATATTTGTACACACCCACATGCAGAAATGCCAAAGTGTGACTTTGACTTTGGCGTTTCCCGCTAGGGGTGCTAACACAGTAGTTTTCTTCCGACAGGAAAACACCAGTTGCTGCCATTTGTGCTTCATGTACTGCAATATCAGCATCACTGCGCATGAGGTTACCATCACACGTTTGTGGTTGAATACATACGAGTGGAAGGACGTGAATTGGGCAAACCTCACAATAAGAACTGCTAGGTGTTTTCGATAGGCACGGCCCATCGTGT
Source organism: Lepisma saccharinum (assembly GCF_977018435.1). Lineage (NCBI taxonomy): Eukaryota > Metazoa > Arthropoda > Insecta > Zygentoma > Lepismatidae > Lepisma > Lepisma saccharinum. The sequence goes on from NC_139232.1 coordinate 4,202,753, forward strand.
ACAGTGCACTAGTGTTTGTCGTCTACAGGTCAGCAGATATCCTGCAATAGGGCATACACTGCAGAGGAGCTAGCAGACATGTATCTCCTTTATGGCGAGACAGGAAGGAATTGCCATGCGGCAGGGCATTTGTATGGGGAACGTTTTCCAAATAGGAGGCTGCCGTCGCACACCTTCTTTCAAAGAGTGCATACACGACTTCGGGAATCAGGATCAGTGCTACCACCCCATCGAGAAATTTGAAGACCACGAAGTGTGCGCACAGATCAGTTTGTGGATGCGGTGTTAAATGCTGTCAGGGATCGTCCTGACACCAGTACGCGTGCTATAGTCAGTGCCCACAACACCTCCCATGTTAATGTGTGGCATATCCTGTCCGACGAGGGGATGTAACCTTTCAAACTCCAAAAGGTAGAAGACCTTTTACCTGAGGACTTTGGCCCACATGTGGTGTCTTGCCAATGGTTTTTGCATCAGATGGAAACTATCCCGAATTTTGCGAACAGGGTTTTGCGGGCCAATGAAGCAATGTTCACCAAAACGGGTGTGTTCAATAGTAAAAACAGTTACGTTTGGGATTCTGCAAATGCACATGCAATTCTCATGACACACCATCAGCACAGGTTTGCAGTTAATGTGTGGTGTGGTATAGTGCATGACCATTTGATTGGGCTGTACATTTTCCCTGTTTGCCTATGTGGTGACACATATCATGCATTTCTTCATGATGTTTTGCCTGAACTGTTGGAGGACGTGCCCTTGGCGCTGAGGTAAGAACTATGGTTCCAACATGATGGTGCACCACCACATTTCGACCAAAATGTGCGTCACTTCCTCAATGGCTTGTTTTACAATCAGTGTATTGGTAGGCGTGGGCTGGTGTCATGGCCAGCAAGATCACCGGACATCACTCCCCTGGACTTCTTTCTATGGGGAGAGATGAAACGCCTCGTATACGAAACACTGTGGTGTCAGCCGAGGATCTTGTTGCATGCATTAATGTCGCTGCAACAATGATAGCAGACACCGTGGGGTTGTTTGCTCGCACTAGACAATCGTTATTTCGGTGTTGTCATCACTGTGTGGAAGTTAATGGCAGACAGTTTGAAAATCGTCTGTGATGTAGTTCACTCAGCACCTCCACTCTGCACACAGTGAACATGTCAACAGATATGCAACCTAGCACAACACCACCACCATCTTTGTTCTTCTATGTAATGGTGATGTCCACTACGGATATTCACTTTCTTCTTGGTTGTCAGCCTCCACATATCACTTTCCATGGATAACACATCTCGCTAAACCCTTCCCTAGCCCCATGACTTCAACAGACCCATTCGCTTCCTTTGGGGAATCCCTTGCACATTAACTTCACACATATGCCATGTGGTTTTTTGAATAGAGCATGCCTCATTTCTTCGTGGAACACCCTTCGCCACGGTCATATGGCTGTGTGCCACTATTTCCTTGTAAGCATATTTTTTTTTAGGGCTGAGCCGATACCGGTGGTAAGTGTTGACTGTCTCCTTCATCATTTGTATTTATCCGCCCTTCTGGCACCTTTTCTGATCCTATTCCTGTATACCTGTTCCACGAAGAAATGAGGCATGCTCTATTCAAAAAACCACATGGCATATGTGTGAAGTTAATGTGCAAGGGATTCCCCAAAGGAAGCGAATGGGTCTGTTGAAGTCATGGGGCTAGGGAAGGGTTTAGCGAGATGTGTATGTATGTGTATATATATAATATAACCTTTGTTGTTATAAATTTAGAATTATACAAGTATCGGTATCGGTGAGAGTGTCAGCATCGGTATCGGCCCTAATATTTTTCCCGCTTTTTCCCACTTCAATAAATCCGAAAGGATGCTGTTTTCGGCATTTTGTCACATGAATTTCTGTGTTTATTTTCACTTGTAGAATCACCTCCTACGCGTTGAAAATGAACTTTAGAAACACCCTGTATAAAATAACCAAATTAAGGTAAGGTAAAGGTACCCCTGTGCATGTACATACATGCTTTGAAGTCATATGGGGTGATGTGGAGGTATAGAGCTCCACATATTCTTCATCTATGCCATAGTTGGGATGATGTGATCAGCATCATACCTGACTGCCTTTACCCCCTCCCCCCAGGTACCCATTTATACTAGGCTGGGTGAATCTCTGAGCAGTGCAGAAACAGGGGAATGACTGGAAAAATTCCTTGTACATATCACCTACCCCGTGATTCGAACCCGGGTCTTCCGCATGGTAGCCAAATGCTATACCATTAATAACTGAAGCAGAAATTATAAAATAGCTAACAACTTAGTTACAGAGTTCACAAAAAAAAGCTGACATAACTTTCTGTCATTATATTACATTTTAAGGTATGTTCAAACCCAATTAAAAATCTGGAAAAATATTTTCTTCATTGTTTTGTGGCATAAACTTCTGTTACTTCTGGAAGAGCATAACAAATGAATGTAACAACTGATGTACACCAAGATAATAATTTCACAAATTTTAACAAACATCATTAACAAAATTCTTATAAAGGACAATGGTACTCTTAGCTTTTTATTAGCTTGCCTTTCTAATGGAACTCGAAATGTCTGGATAACTATTATAAGCTCTGTACCACATAGTTGCAGTAGCATTAGCATTTCAGGTCTTAGGTTGAAGTCTATAAATAATTAAAGAATAAAATATGTTTAAATTTATTTGCAACTGTACAACTGCAACATCCTTGTCTTAATTAACGTGGCTATGTAGTGATCATACTGGCCTAGAGTGATAACCTGAAGAATTGAACAGTTGGATCCCGAAACGTTGTTCTTTCGTAAAACAGATACTCAGAAAACGCAAGTACTTTATGATATATTTTTATATATACTTTTAATATACATAACGTAAGTCGCACACACCTTGAAAATGAGTGTGCAAGGTCACTAATGAATAAATAAACACACTTTCTGTAATGTAGCAATGCATGTTAACATCCATTCACAAAGCATTTTCTTCTTCAAGGTGGTTTACAGGTCTTAAGTAAAGGTTTGTCTTTTAAAGTACACACTTTTATGATTAGAAATAATCCAGATAGCACATTAAGTTTTGCCATGTCAAGTAAACAAGCTGTTTCAAGCTTGCTTTTGCATGCTATAAACTTGCCTACACTTCACACTTGGCAACAAGCTCCTTCCATGATACCATGAAAGAAGAAGCTCCTTATAAACAACAGAATGTAATATTCAATTAATTATCTTCTTACACCAGAGCTAGTGTTGTCATTAGAAAACTTGAGGCTCTGTGAGAACTGTATCTGCGAGGGCAGAAACTTTGAAACTTGAAAATATAGATGACTTCAGTTTCTATGTCTATCACATGGATGTCTATGATTGGAGATTCCATGGATGTTCATGTCCACAGTTGGAGGTCCATTGCATGTCCACAATTGGAAGACTCATGGATGTCCATGGTTAGGGATCCCATGGATGCAGGTTGGAGATCCCATGTATGTTGAGGGTTGGAGATCCCATGGATGTCCATGGTTGGATGTTCCATGTATGTTCAGAGTTGGAGATCCCATGAATGTTCATTGTTGGAGATCACATGTATGCCCATCGTTGGAGATCCCATGTATGTCCTTGATTGGAAGTCTCATGGATGTCCACAGAGCATGTTCATGGTTGGAGATCCCATGGATGTCCATGGTTGGAGATCCCATTGATGTCCACATTTGGAGATGCCATGGATGCCCATGGTTGGATGTCTAATGAATGTTCATGGTTGGAGATCCCATGAATGTCCATGGTTGAAGGGTCATGAATGTCAATGGTTGGAGATCCCATGTATGCCCATCGTTGGAGATCCCATGGATGCTCTTCGTTGGAGATCCCATGGATGTCCACGATGCATGTCCATGGTTGGAGATTCCATGTATGCCCATGGTTGGAGATCTCATATATGTCCATGGTTGGAGATCCCATGTATATCCATGTTTGGAAGTCTCATGGATGTCCACAGTGCATGTCCCATGGATGTCCACAGTTGAAGATACCATGAATGTTTACAGTTGGAGATACCATGGAAGTGTCATGGATGTCCACTGTTGGAAAACCCATGGATATTCACAGTTGGGGATCCCATAGATGTCCACGGTTAGATGACTTAATGATGTTCATGGTTGGATTGAGTTGTTGTTTTAAGTCCACTTTATGCACAGATGGGCTAATCAGGACTGAACGTATAGTTTAAAGTTGGATCCAAACCACCGTGGAATGTGCCTCCACCTGGTATTGAACCCAGGACTCATTGATTACAAGTCTAAGACTGATCATGGTTGGAGGTCCCATTGAGGTCCATGGATGTACACAGTTGGAGATCCCTTGAATGTCTACAGTTGGAAATCACATGGATATTTATGATTGAAGATATCATGAACATCTAATTGATATCCATAATGGTTATGGATCTGATCTGAACATTGTGGATATACTATGGATATTTCTTGAAGACTTGTGCTCTGACTACTGGTGGGCATGTCAATATTGTTCTTAAGAAAGCATTTCTTTAAATTCAGGAATGGAAAGATATACTGCCTTCAGAAAACCACCCAATTCATTTTCATTGGTTCCATGCAAATTTGTCCTCAAAAACCAAAATAATTCACTGTATCCATCACCTTCTTCTAGTGTTGCCTTCTGTCCTCCATGTTAGGAAACTCCCAGAAGTTTTCTGATACTAGCCTGTACTGTGCTTTTTACTGCATATTAAAGCTAGTTCAACTTGAATCTTGGATGCGAACAGCTAGCTACCAGCAGATCTTTGTTTAAAGTATGATAATTCTAAATTTACAAAGGCAAAAAAAAGTTTACTAAGAAAGTGTAAGTGCAGAATAGTTAATTGGCCCTAAAGTGCCAAAACAAAATTTTAATAATGGTAGAGAACTGTAGTTTTATATAGGTTGTCTGAATGTCTCATGTAGGTATTATCATCTCTTTAGAGAAATGTAAAATGATACAAAAATGTACCAAATGTACTGTGGTATCATTATGAACAATATTGCCTTTTCAACTGTTCAACAACTCACTGAACTCTATTTCAGAGTGGTTGTCACAACATGCTACAATTCCATGTGTCCTGGGTTCAAACCCCAGCATGGGCATTTTTTGTGAGTGTCCCTTCATCATATCATCACTCATCCTCATCTTTATGATTAGCCAAACGTGGCAGCAATTCGATGTAAAAAAACCAAATCAACCAATCAACAACTTTAGGAGTAAAATGTGCATTACTTAGGTAGTCATAAATGTGTAAGGCAAAGGGAAAAATTGGTGTGTATTCAAGTAATGCAGATGGAAAGTGACTTTTCATGAGGGTATCATGGTACGTTACACACATTTTTTTTTTCCATTTTACATATGGAAGTGCTAATCTGGACTATTGTCAATGTAAAATAACTTTAAATATCATCTCATATTAACGACCTTTCATATTAATTTTTTACCTTTCTGTCAAACCTCTCTTGGTGGCTTGCAGAAATAGTTAACAATATGCAAGTTTGGTGCAGCCTACCTCTGTGAATTATTTTGTTGGCATTTCAATGTTGGAAGTAAAATAGCCATGTACATTCCTTTCCTTCCTTAGAATATGCTATTTCTCAGCCAAAGGAAACATAACCTGAAAAAGAAATTTCTTTTAATTAAAAGTCCAAATATGATAAAACTAAAAATATTAGCTCTTATATTAAAAAATAAAAATCAAGTTAACATAATGCCAATATTGAGTCTGATATGGCCAGCTGCACACTGGATCTGACACAACACGATGTAATGTAACTTGATGGAACATAATGTGATGCAACACAACACGATGTGTCACGAAGTGACATGACATGTTGAGTAATTTTGTTTGTTACCTAAAATGTGATTGGTAAAATCTCACCAGAAGTCTGAAGAAAGTACCATTCGGGGTGCCTACAATTTTGTAGAAACAGACTTTCCTGACTTTTCCAGGTTTTCCAGACCAAAAACCAACATTCACAGACCAGGACATATTTCAATAAATGTGCATGGATTGTTATTGCCATTAATTATTATTGTTAACATAATTATTTCTATAACTATCATATATACTACTACTCCTACCATTATTATTATGCATGGATACACAGTAGTGTTTTCTACTGCCATTTGCAAGCCTCGTGAACTCCCCTATCAGATTATATTTGGGGGCAAAAATAAATTTGATATAACTGTTACAGAAATATTTGCATTGCAAGTGAAGGGTAAAAGAGAACTTTTACTTAATTTCAACACAAATCATCCATTTAGGGTAAAAAAATATTGATTTTTGAAGAAAAAATGCAAATTTTCCTGACTCCTAAAAAATATGTAAATTCTCTGGCCTTTGCAGATTGGACACCCTGATAATTACGTAAATATATATCTTCTCTTCGATTCTATCTTTGAAAAAAAAAATGTGCAAGACATTTGGCACCTTAGAAGAATATACAAAATTTTGCCCATATGAGTATTGAGACAGCACAGGTTAATATCTCTAAAAGTGTTGAGTTTGGGTTTGTTTTTCAGGGCACGTCGGTCCAATGCCAGCACAGGTGGTCTGGTTACCCTCCATGGCATACAACATTTAAAATATGTCCAATAACCTTTTATGAGTTATCACTGAATATTGCAAAGCAGATTTCTTGAACCATCAAATTGAGCTTCAGCATAACTTATTTTATTTATTCTGTTAAAACTGTTTAGTTATCTAACATGAAAGTGATTATGAATGCACATCATTATCTACAATTATTTAGTTATGCCCTCACCTCTCAGTACTCTTTAAGAAAATTAATTTCTTGAGATGTTAAGTATGCAAGAGAACAAAAATAAAAACAATGATAAATATTCTCAGGGCAGTTTCCTGTCACTGGCAAAGATAATAATTAATAATAATAATAATAATAATAATAATAATAAATTCTTTATTTCCGTAGACCCATATCCATGGGTGTGGAAAACGTCATACAATACTAAATATTACAAATGGAGTAAGATTACAATAAAAAGAACAAAATGCAAACACAAAAATACAAATAAATCATATGGGTTAAACATAAACAGTTATAAGTGTTACATACTAAACTTGTAAAACAGATAATCCAAATATAGAAGACATACAATATCAAAAGAATTTAAATGCTTCAATTTACTAATCCAGTTTAACTATTGAAATTCATTGAGATTATATAGAGGTATATCTGTTAAATACTGTTTAATTGCTTTCAGTTTCTTGTGAGTTTCTGTAATTTCATTGATGTATGTGGGAAGTTTGTTATGGTATTTTATTCCTGCAACATGAGATGATTTGTCTGAGAGAACAAGTCTGTGTGCTTGCATGTGGAAGTTCTCTTTTTGACGTGTGTTGTGCTGATGGACGGTCGAATTCTTATCTAATTTACGGTATTTTAGTACATATTCAATTACTTTGTAAATATATAAGGAATATATGGTCATAATTTTATTTTCTCTAAATAATTCTCTACATGAGTTTCTAATTGGTATTTTGAACATATACCTTATTGCTCTTTTCTGTAGAGTAAGCAATCTTTGAGTGTATTCCTGCGCAGCTCCTCCCCATGCTATTATGCAATATTCTAGGTATGGATATACAAGTCCATAGTATAGATTTGTGTTTATTTCAGTTACATTATATTGTGTTTGGAGTTTTAGTAGATATAAGTTTTTCCCTACTTTTTTGCATACATGGTCAATATGATATGTCGATCTTAATTTGTCATCAATAACTAAACCTAAACAGTAACTGGATTTTCATAATTGATTTGATTACAATCTATTTGTAAGTTTATATTATCAAAATTGGGTTTATTTCCAGGATTGAAAGCCATATACATTGTTTTTTGATAGTTTACATTCAAGTTATATGAATTTAAGTGCTGAGTTATTATATTTATTGATATGTAGGTTTGTATTTCTAATTGTTCTTGTGTATTTGCACTGCATGTTATGGTTGTGTCATCTGCGTATGTTAAAATATTTGTATTGTCTGGAGAGGGTAAGTCGTTGGTATATAGTATATGAATTAGTGGAAGGCACAAACATAATACAAAAGAGAAAAAGGAAAATGAAGAAACATTTATATTACCTTGTCATGAGATATACTCCACACTAATACTTTACTTGATCTGCCACTTGCGTCAAATGGTTTTGTGTTGCCCAAACTATCATAAAAACTAAAAACATTGAACTGGTTACAGTATTGGTTTAGCAATGATTGCTATAATATTTGTACCATAATTAAAAATAAACATTGGTTGTTTAACGATTTCACCTAGAATTTAATAAAAAAATTAGTTTATGGTAATTTAAAACATTCTACCACAGTCAAAAAGTTCGTGGACTGGCACCTGAAGAATAGGCAGCCACGCAACATGGTGCACACTTACGCAGATCCACATCGTCCCTCAAAATATTCGCCATTGGCTGCAATGCATGTCTGCCTATGTTGTTATAATGCGTGGCACACTGTGCTTAGTAACACGCAACATGTTCAGGTCATCAGACAGAATTTTGTGGCACGTACCATGGCTAATCCCGACTGCTGTTTCAAGATCATCTACCATTTGGGTGTGGTTGGTATTCACCAACGTTGCAACTTCTTCGATCTTGCATTCAGTTCAACTCGTTCATAGCCGACCAATATGCTAATCATCCTCCAAACTGTCTCTCCCCTATGTAAAGCATTGATGTCACTTAAACACAGCACTGCAGCCCAAGGAATCATCACCGTACACTTGCTTCATCATCTTTTTGCTAGCAGATTTGCCTAATTTTTGGCAGAACTTGACATTTGCCTGTTGCTCAAACTGTGACATTCTGGAGTTTCGCAGCTCACACTCAACTACGCTTCACAACAGAGACCGTAGTTCTGCTTACACTGTATGCACACAACTGTCTCTTGCTGGGACGAGAGAAGAACTGACACGGTACCATCCCATGGTGCAACCTACCTGCTCTAGTGCATCACAGCGACACTATGCGGCCAGACCACAAACTTATTGACTGAACTGCATATAATACTTTGCATTGTTGATATAATACTTAGTGTAAGGTGCCATGAAGCAAGAGTTTTCTGCTTATTTTCAACAATTTCATCAGTTTAAAGTTATCTAATCCCATTGTGATCAACCTTGAAAAGTTAGTGATACTAAAATAAGTATTTTACCTGAAAGCCTTGTAAAAATTTTATCCATTATCAGTTATAGTCAGTGACACACTGTGGTGGATATGAAAATCCATGTATATGTGCATATATCATTAAGCTCCCTTGCAATTACATCACACGAGTGACTACTGCCACTAATATGCCTACAAGCAAGTGCTGCTGATTCTCTTTTGAAAGACTTACAATCTATCCAGTGTGCAGTCACTCCTACAAAGCTCCTGCAAACAAAGAAAATACTGATAAATACAAAAAAGCAAAGTGTAAAAACATACTAAAGAACACACACAAAACATTTATTTTCGCCTAACTACAATGGTAATAAATCTAACACACCTTTATGTTTTGCTCCACATGTCAACTGTTGTAGCTATTGTCTCAACCTCTGCAAAGCTCCCTTTTATTTAAGCATGTTCGACTTCATCATTGTCAGACGACTTGTTTAGCCTTTCCTTTAAAGTTTTGGAACACATTACTTTTAATCACTTACTTCATGGCTTCCCAAACTTTTTCGTTTCATGGCACCCTTAGCGTTTCAAGATTTTTCCGCAGTTCCCAACCCTTGCAACCTTCAGTTAGTGTGGTTAGGTTGCTTGCCTTAAACATTTTATATGTAAAAAGTACTAAACAAGCACATCTTTGGAATTAAGTGTCATTTCAGTGAAAGTATTGGAACATTTCACAGAAATCACTGTAAGCCAGCTATGGCATCCACTTTTGGAACCACTGACTTACTTAATATTAGGGATGTGACGAAGCTGAAAATTTACTGATGCTGATGTACTCACCGATAATTTTTGGAACTGATGCTGATATTTAACTGATACATAAGATTATTAAACAGAGATGGGATGTTATTTTTTGCATGACAAGAATAAATCTGCTATGTACATTTCTGTATATACATATATATTCTCAATAGATGCAAATGATCATTTGCATCCACAAAAAGTGGTAATGTGAACCTTTAAGAGGAACATAGATTCTCACGAGATTTAGCATTAGTATACAAGCAGTTCTTTGAAATGTTGTAAATTTAATGCTGTCAGATTCAACTTCAGAAACACGAGTTTTGGAAGCACTTTTGAAAGTAACCTACTTCTTTTCTTATTGAAAATCTGTCCAGCCACACTGAACACTTGTTCACTAAATACTGATGCAGCAGGTATTCCCAAGTATTTTCTCACCACTTGCTTCAGGTTTGAATACTCATTTTTGAATTGCCAATACAACAATGGATCCTGTCACGTGGTATAGTCAGTTCAGCAATGTACTGTTCTATTTCTGATTTTGAAGTAGGTTGATCTCTGAATGAGAATTTGCAATAATTTTATTACGAAAACTCTACAGTGATGATGAATCATAACCTAATTTTCAATAAATCTTAGAAAATTAAAATATAAAACTTATTAGAAGGTAAAACTCTAGTATTATCTGTACCTGTTTAAATGTCGGATTTTTGCCGATGCCAATATGTCAATTTGTGCCAATTTTCATACATCTGTAATCGACTTCGGCACATCCCTACTAAATATGCTCTTATTCTCCATTTCTGTTCATCGTCAAGCATTGGTTTCTTCCATCCATTTCTTATACGCTCTTCGGTCCAAGGCTAGTTATAAGATTTCTGGCATTGCTTTTCCTTTCTTCCTTCCAATCATTTCCACATACTCTTCACACTGAATACGTGTTCGTTATCTCCCTCTCTAGCCTTCCAGTCTGACCTCTAGCACTTTTCAGGCTTGCAATCTTCCTCCAGTTTAGTAATATGTCCTAACCATGGTAGTGTAGTGCCTTCCTCTCTCTCGTCGTCAATGATTCTTTTTGTTTTACCTGGTCTCTAATAGTTTCATTTCTGATTCTGTCCCTTCTTGTCTTTCCTATTGCTCTTTGTAGGTATCTCTTCTTGGTCATTGGACACTATTATTTTGTTTTAGTGATAATGTCAAACTCTTTGTTCCTTATGTAAAGTGGTAATATAGACTGTCTAGAAAATTTTACTAATTGAATAAAGATGAGAGTGCTATCCATTTAGTTTCATGGGAAGAGTGAAATGCATAAAAATACACAATTTGATAAATCCTAGCAGTTATTCCTTAAAATGTCTCATCCATATTTGCAAATACCGTATCATGCCCAAGGCATGACTTGAATCCGGGACCCCGGAGATAGTCCGATAGCCTAATCATTTCATACTCGGGCCCTTTTTATGAAATGATTACGCTATCGGACTATGGCGCCCGGGGTCCCGGATTCGAGTCATGCCTTGGGCATGATACGATACATACAGTCAATTGTAAGGAATTCGCACATTTGCATTGAAACATTAGTATGTTTCCCTTTAAGAATCAAAGTTGAAAACTTAGGGTATGTCAGTTTATAGGAGCATATGCAGTGGCGTACCCAGGATTTTCAAAAGGGAGGGGTTATGTGTACATTTTTTAAGTAGTCAGTTCTCATTTTGCCATAGTTTTCCTGCCTTTGACGTTCTTTTTTTTTTAGAATTGCTGGACCAAAAGGGGGGTGGGGGTTATAACCCCCACCAACCCCCCCTTAGGCACATCACTGAGCATATGTAATATGTTATTAGGTGCTCATTTTATAAGTATGGCTTCTACATATATGTATTTCTTTTAGCAGTTTTCTTGATGGAATGCTATGACTTAATGGGAAAGAAGTGGTGCCTAGCTATAAATGTTCATACTGGCCATGAAACTTTGAAGCGCATACAGGCTAGTTGTACTTTTATACTGAAGCAACAAGGCCAAAGCAATAAGAAATGATACTGTACTGATCTTACATGCAATACTAGGTGTCACTGTGCAAACTTTGAGGATGATGCACACTCAGTGGCTTATCTGTGATTTCATTTGGGAGATAGGTTTTTATGTGTCTGGAAGTTTGTATATGTTGCCTGCCAATAAACTAAACTATTGCCTTCCAGTTCTAAGTACCTTAGAACATTGGGTTTAACCTAGGTCATTAAATGTTATGATAACATTTAAACTCTAAGAAAACCCACTCTCATACAAGAGCTATCGAACTATAACACCGAAAACTTGACCAAATTTCTATTGCCAAGTTCAAACTTAATGTCCATTTAACCTGCCTATAAGTTTCTTGTGAACACTTTAATACATGTAAAATATCAGCACTGTGCCATGAAAATTTAAGTGGTAAACAACCTACGCGAATGAGATGAACTCTGTTTTCTTGGCTTGGCGTGGTTGATCAGTTTCAGAAGGGTGTCCTTCAATTCACAAGGCTGCATCCTTTTTGGCAGGGAAATCTTTGATGACTGGGTATGTGTATTACTTAGTTAACAAATGGTATACTAAAGTATATGCTTTTAGTTCCATTTTCTTTGAAGGGGATAAAAAATCCTTTGCTAGGATAATTTTTTGTTGGGGGGAGAGGAAATACCTGTCATCCTTCCATTAATTCTCACAGTACTAGCTGTCCATATGATTCAAATGGGTTATTGTTTTCAAAAAGGAGCTGCATATATATTACAAAATTGTACATTCAATTTGCTTTTATATTCATAAGAACATCAACAAATTACACAATTTTGGGAGAAAGTTATAGATTTTTATGGAAACACTGGATTGTTTTTCTTGTATCTACGCATTGCTTGCTTGCATTGTAGAATTATTTCTACAGTTGTTACAAGCATTAAAACACAAGTTTTTTGTTGTGATGTTTCAGGAGAACACATGCTTCCTTCATCAGATATTTATTTTTAATTTGATTAATGATACAGTTATAACAATGGTTACAAATCTTTAAAAAATAATCACTTATACAATATATCTTGTCAATGTTACATTGTTGGAATGTAGCAACTTAACTGTGAAACAAGCAGTCTGTTTTTATTATTATTTAAGAAAAAAATATATTTTAAAAAATATATAAATCCCAAAGATCATCAGACAATCCATTTTACAGAGATTCTTGATGTGTTCAGTTACATTGAACTTTAAAGATGTTGGCCTACTCCACTTGTGAAAAAGAAAACTTAAGCTTTTCATATAGTGAGGTGGCCGCGGTGGCTCAGTTGGTAACGCATCTGACTACCATGCTAAAGGTCCCGGGTTCGATCCCCGGCCGGTTAAAATCCAGGAACTTTTCTAACGTTGGAAGCAGCCCCGGCGTCCACCCAGCGTCGAATAACATGGGTACCCAGGGGAAACCCTGGGGGATAAAGGCGGTCAGGGGCATGGTGCTGATCACATCACCCCCACTCACGACTGGATCAAGAAAGTGTGGGGCGTTACCCCCACACCCCCTATACGCCTTCATGGCATGGTGCTAAGCACAGGGGAACACTTTACCTTTACTTTTTTTTTACCTTTTTTTCATATAGTGAAAGAAAAGCCTTTAGCACTAACAGAATGATCCAAATCAAAAAACGAGTTACAAGAAAACTAAGAGAAAAAAAGAGGACAAGGATGAGGAATCTGTTGGAAAGAAATTGGTTTATATTCCTTTCCACAATTCTGACATGAAATTGTAAAAACTTTTTAGAAGATTTAATTTCAAAATTGTTTTTCGATAACCAATGAGTTTGAAATGCACATTTAACGAATACAAAATGAGAAAATCTGTACCATTACACATGCACTTACCTTTTGGCTTCAAAAGTGGATTTCTGTAAGGAAATGCTAACATCAAATTGTAGTCAAGAAAAATGTCTGTCCATTTGTTTTATGTATCTTTCAGATTTCCATAGTTACATTCTGATTGTTGAGTTATACTCATTGTTATACTCATTATTCAGTTAAAATGCACTGCAATTGTGTTAACCTGTAGACTTAATAAACTATACAAGTTATGTTTTAATTCTCTATAGTCAATGTTATAGGAAACAGCTTAATTTGTATTTTAGAGTAAAGACTGTTGAGGTAAAAAAAAAATAGAAAAAGAATATTGAAATTAATGTTCAACCCTTGGAATGAATTACTAAATATTTACTAATTTCTATGAAGACAAAAATGATGTTATCATATGCCAGATTTGATATGAGAAAAAAATAATTTCAAGTTAATTGCAACTCCATATTTCATTTTGCACCTAACAATGATTTCCAAAAATCGATGGACTTCAAATTATTATCCCTCAAATATTTCATTACACATCATTTCAATTTTGAATTAATTTGTCGCTTTACCAGTTTTGAAAACAATAATTTATTTACATATTCTTTATGCATACAAAATTGATATTGAACATTTAGGTTTTCATTTCGATCTGGTGGGCATTATTAATTAGCTGTTTGTGCTGATTTTAGCATTTTGAAAATCGCTGTAACTTTCATTCTGTAATCATCACCATCCTTTGCCGTTTCCTGCCTCTGGCTGGGTCATCATAGAAGTCAAGCCTGTCCAATTTTTCCTGGTCTTCCACCACTCCTCTCTTTTCACAGTGTTCCAATCTTGTTCTCTTCATTCTGTTATAACAAATACTATAATAACAGAACTGTTGAGGGCCAACATAATATTAAAATATTAATATTATAACTGGAATGCAGTCGTTGAAAATGTTCGTGAAGTTAGCCTGACGCGCCAGCCTGATTTGCGCATCCCTCAGTGAAGCTAGCCACACATTGTCCTTCCTTAGTCACCAATAGCGGGTGGGTAGCGTAGCTATCTTCCCGCTATATCAGGGTGCAGGGTGTATGATATAAGGGTTGCCAGGGATGTAAGTGCAAAATGTTAGAAAACGTCAGTGAAGTAGAAAAAAACGATGAATGTAATCCTTTTTTGTGTCGAAACTTTTGTTTTCCTTGCATGAAACGTTTCCAGCTTCCCACTATGTTTCTGGACATTCACTGATTTATATTTCAGCAATCAATTAAGGTTTATGTTGAAGTTTAAGGTAAATTATTTTTAATAATAACTTTATTATTAAACGCATTTTGATACCGTGCCAAAGAACTGGCTCACTGAATCACAAAATCAATCAATGAATCAATCCTCTCTGGCTATGGTCCTGTTTCCTCTAATTAGTCGATATGTTCAAGTTATAGTCTATGAAATTAAATTAAGGTTTACATATCAAATATACTACTACGACAGTGAAGTCCAGGTTTTGGATGGAGGAGTGGTAGTTGTTGGTTCCCTCAGGTAAAAGTCACCACAACTGAGGCATTTAGTTGGAGATCAACCTCAGGATTAGCAAACACTGCTTCTCTACCCTTCTCTCTAGTACCCATCCACCCCTTACCCCAGTCCAGAGAGGGCCTGCATATCAGCATGAGTGTATCCTCATCCCCTGGTCTAAATAAGACCACTCGGTAACCTTCACAACCAAACCTCAATTCCACTCTTCATCCCCATCCCTCCCCCTTCTCCTCACATCCTCCCACACCCACACCAGTGACGTACTCTCTCATGTTTCCTTTTTGCATAGAAAAAAATTGCCATAAAATTTGAAGTTGTCGGACTTATGTTTTTGTTTTACTTGTATGCCTGCATAGGTGTTTTATTTCTATCATATCTAATTAATATATACTAAATATATACTGTAAATAACAATTCTTGCTGTAAACCAGGCGCAATTTTCAGAATACACCACTTCCCCTTCCCCTCCCCACACGCACATCACACCTTACCACTGACAAATTTCCACAAGCCTGTTGAGAGAATCAAGGTCCCGAACTTGGCAACTTTCCAGGTTTATATATATATATATACACTCATATATATATATATATATATATATATATATATATATATATATAAACACACTCGCAGGACACTGGAAAAATTCAATTTTTTGTGGTTCCGAGCTGCACCTTCATTAGCGGAAACAAAGATGGCGGAAGTTGTCATGTTTTCCTCCATGTTTGTTTCTACTACTGAAGATGCAGCTTGTGTCCATGAAAATTTTGAATTGCTCCAGTGTCTCACGACTGTTTCCTTCCCCCCCCCCATTTTACTTTGTATTCCCCTTGTGTCACTACATAGTAACAACTTTTTCTTATTGCCTAAATCAATTTTGCTTAATAAAATTTAACTTTTAATTTAAAATTAATGTAAAGCATGTAACAGTAACAGCTACTATGCATTCTTTGCATCCTGTTGATTATGATAAATGTTAATTCCACCTTGTTATAATCAGTGAAATACTGGCAAAGTAAGAACTGTTCAAGAATTTTTACTGGAAAGATAGTTTCAACTTCTTGCATATTTTGGAAGTATGTAGAGATAGTTTGTTAAATTTCCATTGTCCTTTTTTTATTATTATTATTTTATTACTATTGTACACTACTTATTTATCCTATTAAGTTTACATAATTACATGATAATGCTTTATTCAGGATTTCAACAGAAAACTCCTGGTTTTTCTATTGGCATTAGGACATATTCTGATCTAGTGATGTACCTCACAACATTTCATTCCTGAAAATGTTACTTCTGAATTCACCACTGTCTCATGGGTCAAGAAAAATTTAGGGATGAGCCAATATCGATGCTGATGTATCAGTATTGGCTGATATAAGTTTTCTTGGTATCGGAAGGATCGGTTGGATTTTATTTACCGATAGAAGCTGATAGTTTTCCTGCATTTTGGTCTTTCATAGGATTCACAAAAATGCCATGTGAGACTTTTGCAGAGTCTACATTGAGAATCATAGAACTTAAGACCTTTTGTAAACAAAAGCACATGTACCTTAACAGTGTTGCCAACTTATGAAAATAAAATACTCCACATAGCCACAAGGTGCAAAGAGATTCCATTTGTCAAACGACATGGAATTAGCAGTGTTTCACTGATGACCTGTTGGCAGTTGATATACGCATGTAAAGAATGAAAAATCAAAATGTACATCTTGCTTGGTGGCCGACTTTCGGACTCGCCACTGAAGTTCCCTGGTTTGAATTCCAGCATGGGTGTTATTTGTGAGTGTCCCTTCATCAATTTCATCTGACGATCACTCATCCTCAGCATCGGGATTAGCCAAATATGGAAGAAAAGCGATGCTTCAAATACAAAATACAACTAATGACAAATATGCATGTCACAACGTGGTCGATCTACATCTCAATGCCACACGTTCCAGTATCCTCCAGAGTGTACCTCAACGTCTCTAAAGTTACGTCATCCAAAATACACACTCTTATGTCCTTGTCACCCCATTCGAAAATTTTGGTTTATGCAGCAAAAACACCAAGGTAAACTGAAAACAGCAACTTAGTGAAGCATTGTCCCTGGCAAAAAAAAGTGGGGAAGGAAGACGATAAGATACATAAATATTTTCAGGCCGTCACATTTTCTTGTACCCTACATACAAAATAAAATTCACATTTGGGGGTGAATTCTTAAATATTGTCAGTTTCTTCTCTCCCTTGTAGAGAGGTGTTCCTTTTAATTCAACCTCTCCCACAACCTGCCCTCACCCTCATCATCACGACTCTCGCTCCTTCATCCGCAAAAGTATTCTGGAGTGTGAACACCTCTGGATTATAGATCGGCTCTCCTGCATCCCCCCTCCCCTCGCAGCATCATCCTCACTGACAATGTGAAATCACACTATCATATGCCGACATTTGACATACCACTTCCGTTTTTGTACTTGACTTAGTGAGAAGTATTGAGGTAGGCAACAGCCTAATAACGGATTTCTTCCGCAGCATGTAGTCTGTTCTATAAAAGTGTGCTAATGCAAGAAAAACGTGTAACTTATATTGCGATATACATTTTAAAATATATTTTCATTAAATGTTTCTCTTTATAATAATAATAATACGTGATGATTGTATAAATTGTAATCGATCATGCGAGCAGCAAGAAAATAGCACCAGTTTCGAACATGGTGACCTCCATGCATGCAGGAAGGTCTCCATGTTCTCCGGAAATACAGGCTTTTGAAAAGTGGCGAGAAGCAGATTGATCGTAATGTTTATATGGCGTTGTGTCGGTGGTATCCTGAGAAAGCAGTGAAGTTAGTGTCTTGAGTGTAGTTGTGTGTCTGCATCTTGTGTTTTTGGTGTGGTGAAAGAAAGGAAAATGACCATTCAAGTTGTGAGTCCAGCGAAGAAACACGTTGTTGCTCGCATAAGCAAGTACAGTACACATATTTTGAGATAAACTCAATACGGTGCATTTATTTTTTTCAATCCAAGAACTGTCTACTGTGGGGATGTTGATAGTGATGATGACGATCTCCTCGTTTGATGTTAAATCGCCTCTTGTGACACGTTGAGTTCATTTTGGGGAAGCAAATTAGACAGATGGCACTTATTGACAGGGACGATATCTTTGTCTAGTGCTGAGAATGCCTCCAGTTCAAAAAGGAACTGCTGAATCAAGGTAAGAAAATACATTACTTGCATGAGATGTGGGTAAATAATGTGATTATTATCGTCTTATTGTTTTCCAGTGCATGAGAAACAGAAATAAATATAAACAATCTCTTTTTTATTCCTCGGCTTATCTTTGTTTAGCTTCCGCTAAAACGAACTGGCGGTATATTTGTTGCACAAGGGAGCAAACAATACTCTGTGTGTCAACAATGTTGGGCCATAATTTGGTGGAAGGGGAAGCAACAAAACCAAAAGGCTTGAATTTACTGAAACTATTCTCTCACTCTCTTGTAAGTTTTATTTTGGCACTGTCATACGGAGAGAGGAGGGGCGAGGGTGATCTGTTAACCCAGTGTTAGATAAATGGAACTTTTGGTGTAGAAAAATATGTTCATTCTTGAACAATAATAAGTTTTTAATCACTTCTCGAAAATTTCTTATTTTTCAATGTGTAGGTCTAACAGTTAAAGTAGGAATACGTTTTTCCATGTTATGTAAAATAAAAGGTTGGGTGAAGTGCCAGTGAACAGCATATGCTGGCCATGGCATTCACAAACAGTTGACGTGGAGTGATACGTTACTCGAAGTGAGACAGTTTGTCTACAGACGATCATAAGGTTCGTGATTTCGACTTTAATTATTCTGGGTGACTTGCCTTTATTTTGCCCCAACCCTCCCCAACTATGCACTATATTTCAAAGTCTTCATGGCCAAACTGTAGCCTACACAATGCTCTAAAATTTACTAAGAGTTAGTTTCTTAATCTCAATCTGAATTGTGGAGTAGACATAGTTTTGAAAATATCAGCAGAATCTGAACATTGTGGGACACTTTCATATTAAGGTTTTGATGCTTTGTTTAATAATATGTATTATCTGTTTGCAAAGAAGGAGCTCTAAAACTTTTCTTGCTCACTTTGTTTGCAGCCATTTATGTAAGTGTCATTTCAAATTTTTACTTATTATTAATTAAAATGTAAGTGGTGGGATAGCCAAATATTCTAAATTAAACTCTTCAGTAGTTAAGGGAAAAAAATGGATAAATTCAATATGTACTGAAAAGTTTTTGAAGCTTGTGTGCTCAAAATACACTCCAAACCTAAAAGTAGGAACTTAATGTAGATCACCTATCAGTGACATTTGTGCACTTCTCTCAGAATTAGAGATCCTTCTAAATAAGATAACAGACTCCAGTAGCAATATCATCATTCTTGGTGATACGAATATTGACATGCTGCAAAATAGCAGTAAACGTAAGAAATATATTGATGTTCTAAAATCATGCCATCTCATACAAATAATACATATCTCAACTAGGATAACACAGAACACAGAGACTCTTGTAGGTCACATAAGTACCAACCTTTCCATGAATTTTGTGAAAACCGAGATAATGCATAATTTAATCCCGGACCACCTAGCACAAGTAATATAGAAATACATTTAAAATGCAATCATATTTCCAACCATAAATTCAAAACAGGATGTAACACAAATTAAGGCCAGAAATATGTGTGAAAAAAATGTTAAATATTTTACATATCTATTAACGAAAGAAGATTGGACAAAAGTATATCCAATCATCGACCACCGAAGAAGTATGGAATAATGTCATTAACACATTAAAGCACCATCTAGACATTCTTGCTCTGAGGCTAATTCCACAGAATGAAATGAGATAAATAGAACAATAAAATAAACAAATAAAATAATGAAAAATAATAAGTTACAGAATACGTTTAATAAATTTCTCTCCAACAAACTAGATATACATAATGATAAATTCAAAAAAGAAGAAAGACTAAAAAAATAAGTCTAAGAAACCAAATATTAAATTATACTTACATTATTTTATACACCATTATTGCACTTTAAATAAAAAATATATATGTAAATTCTATTTCTAATTGATGATGCCCATATCCACATGTAGTGCTGTAAAGATATTCTGAGGAATCATTAATGCCCTGTTTATGTTGAATATAAAATTTTCATTACTGTAATAGTTTGCAAAAAGGAAAATGCTGTTCTTATTCCTTTTCTCATTTGCATAAAAAATATTGTATATTATTTTTATAGTTAGTATCACTTTATAATTTTTCTTCCATACTTACTACTTACATTGTAGTTTCTGTCTTCTAATTTAAGGCTGTTACAAGCAAACCAACACGTGGCTTAATGCAACATTTTCAGAGAACACACACTTCCCTTGTCAGACATTTATTTGTAAATTATAGTGTGTAAATATTATAGTTATAACAATAGGTGAAATTTAACAATTTAACCTAAAAGTTACAACTATAATACAATATTAATTATGAAACCGCAATATTGATTACACTGGGGAACAAAAAAAAAGATTTTATTTTGTGGCATAAAGTTTAATAACAGTTTCAGCACACAAAACAGCTGTGATTGCCAATTGTATGATTGGTTCAGTTGAATTGACTCCAGTTATTAAAATAAACACACCATGGAAAATGTAGGAGGTAAAATTACTCTACTCTTTTCTCGGTGATATCAAATTTTGATAATGGGCTGAAATTCCCATTAAGAAACTTATTTATTATTTGTAAATTGTTGCTAGTCAACTTATGAAGCATTGCTAGGCAATATATCGGACACTCAACAAAGCTTAAGGAAGAATACCAAAACATAAAAATGGTTTTAGAAAAAAAAAAATTGAAGATAGGAGTTCGCGATAGGAAGTGATACGATCAAACCTGTAGTTAAAGCGGTCCTGAGTAACTACCACCGTGTACCTGTTCGAACTGTCTCCATATCCTTTTCCTGTACGGGAAATTATTTGTGAACCAGTGATAGTGTTGTGAAGTGATCTTGTGCTTGAGTATCGAATTAAATTTACGGGACCGTGAAATAGGCCCGTTATATCATGGCCGGGAATCATACTCCGGACTCCCAATCCGACATGGACACTGAGAAAGGTTCCAATAAACGTTCTCGCTAAGAAGTGGACGATACTCACCCCGATAAAATCTCCCGAAGTGATACACTTAATGTGTCCCCCCAGATTCCACCTACATATTGGTATGGTACGGATATGCTGGGTCCATACATAGTCCTATTTGACGGTATAGACAATAACGAGAAATTTCTTGCCGCTGGAAGTGTTGGTAACTATCTCCGTAAGAAGGAAGTCCGAGTACACTTAGTGGAACCATGTGGTCGTAATCGCGTTCGGGTGACTTTCCCCACCGCTAAAGCTGCTAATGAGTTTCTCACGCATAGTGCAATGCATCATGATATGGGAGTCAAAACGAGTTTCCATTATCGTTAATTCAACGGGAAGGACTCATATTCGGCATAGCTCATGACGTGTCTGAACAGGACGTTCTCGATGGCTTCGAGTCCTATACCTGCCCTTTTGGCCAAGTGCATGAACAAAAACTGTGGAAAGAGGATGGATCTTTCCAGTTAGTTCCCACTAAACTCTTTTGCATCACATTTCGCGGTAATATTTTGCCGGAGAAAGTTCTCATTAACAGTGAAATATTCGAGGTTCGACCGCGTATACGATCCGTCCAGCAATGCTCCAAATGTTTCCGATACGGCCACTTAAATTTAGTTTGTAAATCGAAACCCAAGTGTGCCAAGTGTGGATTGGACTCCCACCCAGAGGACTGTGAAAGTACTTTGTGTTGCATCAATTGCAAGTTACCACATTCAGCCTTAGACCGTAACTGTGCGAGCTGGCGGTTGGAATCAGCTGTCCAAACCAGCATGGCTGAAAACAATATATCATATCGGGAGGCGAAACTCAAGCTGCAAGGCATCTTCCTCCCCACTCCCACTCGCGATGATGTTTATCGACCCTGAGTGACGAAAGAGGCATTCCCTGACTTGCAGACCTCCCGCACAAAACCTTTCTTTACTAACCACACTTGGCACTCCTCAAACAGGACATATGCCAATATATTTTCCCCGCTACGTAATCAACCTGACAGAGACTTTCCTGACAATAAGGATCCTCAAACATCAATTGATTCTTCTCGCTTTAAGGTGCCATCCTTTAAGACCACTTCTCAACCACGAAACACTAAGAAATCCAAAATCCGCCCTTCTCCGAGGAAAGAAATACATCGCCGTCCACGATGGGAAGATGATGATGTCGCAATAGAGTCCCCTGCTAGTTCATCGACCCTTACCGACCTAGAGGAAGTGACATCCCAACCCGTAGGAAATAACGCATACCCGATAAATAACACTCATTCCCATTCCAAGCATTTCCAACGCCAAACATATTTGCACCTGATCAAGAGGCATGATAATCCACACTCACACATTACAGAACAACCTACCGAACACAGCGAGGTGTATCAAGCTCTATTAGATATGATTCCCAGCATGTGGGATACTGTTAGACAAATACGGGACAACGCCCTTCGAATTCGACTCATCCAGCACATTCAATTTTTGACAGACAAACTTTTGACGTTACTTGAAGACAATGCCTAAGGTGACATCGGAAATGGATACCATCTTACAATGGAATGTAAATAGTTTCTCCGCACGTAAACTCGAACTATTAGATTTACTTGCTGAATACCACCCGCTTATTCTTTGCTTGCAGGAAGTTAAAGGTACGAAGCACGAGAATTATAGACTCGCCCATTATCACTTGTACAGCAACCCTACGCATCAGCGTGGTACTGTCATATATGTTCATGAAACCCTTTCTCATACAGAAATCCAAATTCCACATAACCTTTCCCTCGTCCAGACCTTTCAACTAGAGTTAGTGGCTATCAGAGTCAACATTAATGACCGATATATAGTCATCTTTTCATTATATATTCCCTCCTCAAACAACTCCCAAAGAATCCGTTCTCACAAGTTACAAGAGATCGTATCCCTTGCTCCGGGCCCCTATCTCATTCTCGGTGACTTTAATGGCCATCATCCCTCTTGGCCGTACGCGGACCGTTTGGGGAAAAATTTAGATGCATGGATTACACACAATCGGTTTATCCTTTTTAACGATGGCAGCCCTACTCATTATCCATTAAATGGTAATCGACCCTCCTGTATTGACCTCACAATTACTTCTCCCCGCCTGTATCATAGTTTTCATTGGGTAAAGGAACAAGATCTCCGTGGCAGTGATCATTCCCCCACTTTACTTATATAGATCGTTTTCCGCATGCTTGTTGAGAGAAAATAGGGAGTCGGTTCCAGTGAAACGTTGGACCAAAGCTTCCATAAAATGGGACGCATTTACAGCACAATTTAAAAGCATTTATGATCAAACAACTCCCCACAATGACGGAAATATAACATACCAAAATTTCCTCCGTATGATTACCGTTGCAATAGACAATAATGCCCATCGAAGTCAATATAGTAGTCCAATTAAATTTCCTTCCCTCAGTTGGTGGACCCGAGATTGTGCTTTAATAAAATGTCAAAAAAAAAAAAAAAAAAGATCAATTAAAACGATACGAACGAAACCCCTCGCTGGGGAAGAAAATCGAACTTAGGCGACTGCAAGCTAAGGCGAAGAAAATATATTTACAAGCGAAAAGAGAAGTGTGGCATTCATTTTGTAATTCTCTCGATTGCACAGATAGCCTTAGTTCCATATGGAATAAATTTCATTCTATTAGGAATCCGGCCCACCCAAAACGGAAAAATCTCGATAGACAGTGGGAAGCAGAATTCATGCAAATACTCACGCCACCCTCTGTATGTGCACGAGAGGAAAAATCCTTTGCACAGAATTTCGATTTCACTGCCGATTTCCCGGCTGTTAATGCTATCGAAATACAAAAAATTTTAGAAATTGTGACGAACACTTCCCCGGGATATGACGGTCTCACTTATGACATGCTCAAACATCTGCCACATCAAGGTATACAATTACTTGCTCACATATTCAATACCGTCTATCGCACAGGCCGAATCCCTATCGAGTGGCATCACCATATAGTCCTCCCCATATTAAAACCTAACAAACCTCTCGCGGAGGCAAAAATCATACCGACCAATAGTATTAATACCAGTAGTTGCCAAACTTTTCTAACGAACATTTCAACATCACATTAACTGGGCGTTGGAAAAGAATAAGTTATTTTTGCCAACACAAATGGGTTTCCGCATGCAGCATGGTAGCCAAGATGCCATAGCTACCCTTACAGTTGAAATTCAAAATAGTCAGATTACTCAAGATTATTGCTTTGGCCTATTCACTGACATAGAACATGCTTATGATGCTGTTCACATCCCGATCTTATATAAAATGATGGTACAACTAAACATACATCCCATAGTAGGGACCATAATCTGGAATTTATATCATGAAAGAAATTTACAATTCTGGTTTGAAGATAGGTTGGAAGGCCCCCGTATAGCTCGCACGGGGATCCCTCAGGGTTCGCTCCTTAGCCCCCTACTATTTAATATCTATACCCACCATATACACTACCGACAATAAGTTTAAGACCACCAGGAAAAAGTGCCAAAAATCAGTAGAAATGAATGTATTTCGTAATTAATGTACAAGAAACAGATGTAAGAATCTGCTTGGCAATGTACAAACATAGGTACAGCCACTATACATACTAATGTCACCTCAAATTTTGCTTTCATCAATATGCCCGCCTTGGGCCTTAATGACAGCAGCGCAAACACGTGGCATGCGCTCCAATAGTTTTTCCAGATAGGATGGTGAATGTTACGCCAGGCATCGTTGATGAATTCCCATAGCTGTTGAGTGTTGCTGGGTAACTTCTTCCTGATGTCCCTATCGATTTGATCTCATAGCAGTTCAATTGGTGAAAGATCAGCAGACTGTGGTGGCCACGTCATGAGAACTAATGCCCCTGCTGTTGCCTTGCGTTCCAAATACCACGTGTACAATTTGGATGTATGTTTGGGATCATTATCTTGCTGAAAATTAAACCCATTACCAACAAGACGACGACCAGAGGGGATGGCATAGTGCACCAATATATGATGATACCCTTCTTTTACCAATGTTCCCTGAATTTTATGAAGGTCGCCCATCGGGTTTTCGGCAAAACATCCCCACACCATTACACTTCCACCCCCATGTTTCACTGTGGGAACAAGACAGTCTTCTTCTCGCCGACCTTTCGATGCACAAAGGTTCGCCTATTGCTGCCAAATAATTCATATTTGGATTCGTCGGTCCAAAGTACCCATTTCCAGTTATCCACAGCCCAACCTTGGTGCATTTCAGCCCAGGTCAATCGTTTCGTCTTGTTCACACGTCGTAACAATGGCTTTCTAGCAGCTACTCTGCCATGCAGCCCTTCTTCATGCAACCTATTCTTCACCGTTGACGCAGCCACAGGCGTCACTCGGCTGTTATTCAGGGAAGCAGCGATGACTGGTGCTGTTAGGTGCCTGTTCCATTTGCTAGTTACTGTAATATATCTATCGTCAGCTGCAGACGTTACACGAGCTCTTCCACTACGTGCGCGGTCAGCATGACTGTTGGTTTTACGGTATCTGTCCAATGCACAATGAACAACAGTCTTAGAAATATTCAGTTTTCTTGCTATCTCGCATTCCGAATAACCTTCATCTTTCAGTGCACATATCACAGCATGCTTTTCAACCGAAATCGCCTGTTCCTCACGATGACGGGCCATTTCACACAGCTCCACTTACCTTGCACACCTCACACACAATAATGGGCTCGCAATGTCGCCTGTATGAACAGCAACTGACCCTGAGCCACTGATAAGGATGTGCATGAGTCTGGCTACCGTACTGACCGGTTTCACGCACACAGCTGCAATGTTGCCAGCTTCAGCAACATTTTTGTCACTTTCCATTTTTCCAACCACATGCTACACATTCGGAAAAAAATTGGTTTCGCGTCTTACGGGGTTCAAACTAGACTACATTGCATTTTCCATGTGTATCATCGTCACGTCTTTCTTGGACAGGAACTGTTGGTTCCATACAACACTCCATACTGATTTTTGGCCATTTTTCCAGGTGGTCTTAAACTTTTTGTCGGTAGTGTACATCACCTAAATATGCACGGCTTTGAATTGTTACAATACGCCGACGATCTTTGCTGCTATAAATGCACTCCTGATGCCACGCAAGGCTTACTCGCCCTAAAGAAAACAGTCACAATTCTTACAGATCACTTAGATACCTTAGGACTCACTATTTCCATTCCGAAATCCAAATTTATAATTTTTAACTCGAGAAAAATGAGCAGTTACCTTAACAATATCACAGAAATACAGCACATTCCAGTAGTCGACAATGTCAAATACCTGGGTGTATACTTCGATAGGAAACTGAATTGGGCAAGGCATATACACTATCTCAAGGAAAAGGGGTTAAAAATTGTTAATTTACTTCGCTGTATTTCCACGACCAAGTGGGGAGGACACCCCCATACAATGCTATTATTTTATAAAAATTGTTTTCGTGCATTGTTTGATTATGCAGCACCAGCATATGGTGGGGCCAATCCAAAACTTCTTACGTCCATAGACGTATTACAACGACGAGCCTTACGTACATGTCTAGGACTCATGCCGTCCAGTCCCAATGTTAGTGTATATTTAGAAAGCAATGAATCCTCTTTGTCACACCGACGCATCAAACTCACCGTGCAATATTTGTTCAAATCGTGGGCGCGACACGCTCATCCCTTTAATAAAACATTTGCGATTCAACGACAATGGTTTGGCCTCCCGACCCCCCTCCCCCACTAAACGTTTTTTTTCTTACAATGTTATAATATTGACCCTGAAGCTTACCACCAAACTTTTACCCATCCGGACCCGCTTTTATATCAACTGAATATTCCCACAGAACCCCGAGTAGAGATACAATATGAAGATCATGGCAGACATGAAAATTATAGAGAATTGTGGCCAACATCAACCTTTATTTATACTGATGGATCGAAGTCTGCAGGCGGTGTGGGATTCGCTTTTTACGTACCATCTCATAACATCACTCGACAATTTTCCCTCCCATCCGATATGCCGATCTTCTCGGCGGAATGTTATGCTATCTATAAAGCACTACAATTCGCCCTGCAGTTACGACTCGATCATTCTCTAATTCTTACGGACGCATTGAGCGTACTTCAAACGTTAGCACGAACAGGTCGGGCAGCATTATATAAATTAACGGTATTTCCCTATCTTATTCTCCGAATCATGCTAGACCTTCAACAACAGGGTCTGTCAGCGACCTTCACATATATTCGCGCCCACAGTGACCTTAATAAATATCAGGATCGCGTTGATGTAATGGCTAAACAAGCAAGAACAAAATAAACTGTTACCCCGATGTGCCTGCCGTACACTGACCTCCTCCCACAGGTAAAAATCAAAGTAGAACAACAATGGGACGATTGGTGCACCCAGCAACTCCTCAATACCAATACATATAGATGGCATGCACAAGTCGGCAATAAACGTCCTTGGTTTCAACACATTAACCTACCCCGTGCAGTTTTAGTGTTTACAATGCGAATGCGTACAGGTCACGTTGTTATACATCCCAGTTCATATACCGTGCCTGCAACTTCCTGTCAGTGTGGAGAACCTATACAATCAACCACACATTTTTTTTACAATGCCCAATTCGACAACAACATCGCAATACTCTATACAAACAGTTACAACGTGTGGGTATTCCATTTCCGATGTCCCTTTCGACTCTACTCTACGATCCACGGTCTGATGTCATGTGGATACTGTACAGCTTTGCACGAAAACACAACATTGTAACATAAACAAACAGATACTTGGAATGTAAACAAACTTTCTCATAACAAACCAAATAGGACCCCTGGCAAGAAATCGCTCATAGGTGGTGTGTGCCAATCAAAGAAAAAGGAAGGAAGGAAAAAAATTGAATATGCTGAACATAAGTGGCTCGTGTGTGTGGATTTGAAGATGGTGAATTTTTTACTAGGATAGCAAAGTGGGTACACAAAATATCCCTGTTTCCTATGTTTGTGGGATAGTCGTGCTAGAGAAAAGCATTGGACGATAAAAGTTTGGCCCCCAAGGGAAAATATTAGTGGGAAAAGCTAATATCATTCATGGACCGCTGATAGATAGGGACAAAATCATCCTTCCGCCACTGCATATTAAACTTGGGTTGATAAAACAGTTTGTCAAGGCCTTAGATACAAGTGGTGATTGTTTCAAATATATATGCCACACTTTTCCAGGACTAAGTATTGAAAAATTGAAGGCAGGAATCTTTGACGGACCACCACAAATTCGTACACTTATAAATGATGCCAATTTTACAACTTACATGTCTTACATCGAATCTGAGGCCTGGTTGAGCTTTGTGTCTGTTGTCAAAAACTTTTTGGGGAATCACAGAGCAGAAAACTACCGCGATATAGTTGGAAATATGTCGAAAAATTTTCAGAAATTGGGAGCTAATATGATTGTGAAGATACATTTTCTACATAGCCACATTGACAGATTCCCTGAGAACCCTGGTGATTTTAGTGAAGAACAGGAGAAAGGTTCCATCAGGATATAAGGATAATGGAAGAATGGTACCAGTCGCCACATGATGGCCGACTACTGTTGGAGCTTACAGAAGGATTGTCGTAAAAAGCAATACAGCAGGAAATCGTATAGAAAACGTTTCACATAGTTTGTTACTTCATTGTGTACATATTTTCTTAATTATTATGATCATAGACCTATATAAATTTATTTTTATAATAATGATTGTAATCACAAAAAGAAATATTAAATTGTTGTTGGAAGTTCATTTATATGTATGACTTATGTTTCCGCCCTTTTGGTTTAGTTGCATTTATTTCATACATTAGAGCCAATTCAGGAAGTATATTATTATATCATTATTCAGCAGCATGAAGTTGCCCTAAATTAGCTCTCAAACACTGTGCCGCAATTTCACTGTTCCCCAGTGTTATCTTTAATTTACAAATAAATGTGTGTCAAAGGAGGCATTTGTTCTCCTGAAACATTACATCAGGAAATGGGTTAATGTGCTTGTAACAACCACAAATTAGAACAAAGAAAGAATATTAAAAAAAGTGTTTTATTTGTGTTGATTAAAACGTACATAATTGAGTATATCCCTCATTCTGACTCCTGTGTTCGCTATGCTGGTAAGTCAATGTTTAATTTTTTTCCTAAAATTATTTCTATCTTGAATTCTTGGTATATTTTGTTTCATCTGTATACAAATCTCTACATGATTTCACTGCAGATATGTTAAGAGAAGCTTTTAGTAGTAAAAAAACACATACACAAAACTATCTAACTTTTGGAACAAACAGGAGGTCTACCTTGAAGCCTACTTGCATTTATTTGATTAAATTTCTTAAAATTTTAATCACTTTTTACATCTCAGGGTTAATCACAATTAAATAATAACCCAACAGCCCTTGAGAGCCTTGGCTTACCTACCGACTGCTGGTCACCCTCCCACACTGTTCCTCTGTCACCTGTTATAGCGTGGAGATCTTAGACCAGTATTGGGGTGACGGGTGGTCAGCCCGTCGAACCCCCAGCCATTGTAGGTCTTCTCGACCAGGTTACCGCTCACTCATTCGGAGCTTCCCAATTTCCTCACGATGGTGGGTTGCCACCGGCCCTATACGTAGGCCGAATAAATTCCGACCAGAGCTGGATTCGAACCTACGCCGTCCCGCAGCGAACGATCTCAAGACGAGTGAACGCCTTAACCCGCTCGGCTACGGAGGAGGACTTAATCACAATTATAGGGAAGTTATAATTGTTTTGTGACATTCTATTATCATTAGAAACTAGTGTTACTTCTGGACGAGCATAAATAATAAATGTACTGCTTTACAATCAAATAAATGATTTACACCGAGGTAATAATTTTCACAAATTGTAACAAACAACATTAACAAAATTGTTATAATGTACAATGGTATCCTTTGCTTTTTTATTAGTTTTCCTATCTTATGGAACTTGAAAGGTCTAGATAACTATTATTAGCTCAGTACCACGTAGAGTTGCATTAGCATTTCAGATCTTAGATTCGCTGGCCCCCTTGGTAGAGTGGTTAGCACATTGCACTATAATGCCAGGGGTTCGAGGTTCGAATCCTGGCCTGGGCTTGGATGTTTGTGAGTGTCCATTCATCAATTTTGTCATATCATCACTCATCCCCATCTTCGCAAATTAGCCAAAAGTGGTACAAAAGGCAAAGTAAAATAAAGCAAAATCAATCAATCAGATGTTAGATTCAAATCTGGGCAAGTAAATGAAAAGATTAGTATGTTTCCTGAATATCCCGAGTTGGATGTTCCATGGATATCCAGGGTTGGAGGGTCCATTGATATCCAGGATTCAAGTTCCCGTGCATGTCCACAATTGGAGATCCCATGATGTCCAGTGTGCATGTTTAGGTTTAGATATCCCATGGACGTCCATGGTTGGAGATTAAATAGATGTCCAGGATTGGAGATCCCATGGATGTCCATGATTGTAGGTCTCATAAATGTCCAAGGTGAGTGTCCAGGATAGGAGATCCCATGGGTCCACAGTTGTTGGTCCCATGGATGACCATTGTTGTAGGTCCCATGGATGTCCATGGTTGAAGATCCTATAGATATCGAGAGTGAGGGTTGGAGGTCTCACAGATATCCAGATTTGGACGTCCCTTGGATTTCCAGGGCTGGAGGGCTCATCGATATCCAGGGTTGGAGATGCTAGGTATTACCATGCTTGAAGATTCCATGTATGTCCAAGCTTAGAGATCCCATGGAAGTCCATGGTTGGAGATCCAATGGGTGCCCAGGGTGAATATTAAGGATTGGAGATCCCATGGATGTCAATGTTTGGACATTGCTTGGATGTCCACGGTTGAAGATACCATGAATGTCCGCAGTTGGAGATACCATGAATGACCATGGTTGAATATCCCATGAATGTCCATGCTGGCCCCCCATGGTGGAGTGGTTAACACATCGTGTTATGATGCCAGGGGTCCCAGGTTCGAATCACAGCATGGGCGTGGACGCTTGTGAGTGTTCATTCATCAATTTCATCATATCATCACTATTACCCATCTTCGCAAATTAGCCAAAAGTGGCACAAAAAGCGAAGTAAAATAAAGCAAATCAATCAACCAACCAACCATGAATGTCCATGGTTGGAGATCCCATGGATGTCAATGGTTGGAGATCCAGTGGATGTCCAAGATGGTTGTCCAGGATTGGAGATCCCATGGATGTCCATGGTTGTAGGTCTCATGGATGTCCAGGGTTGGAGGGCTCATCAATAATCAGAGTTGGAGACCCCAGGGATGACCATGGTTGGAGACCCCAGGGATGACCATGATTGGAGACCCCAGGGATGCCTAAGGTTGGAGATCCCATGGATGTTAACTGTTGGAGGTCCCATGGTTGTCCATTGTTGGAGATTGCATGGATGTTAACTGTTGGAGATCGCATGAATGTCAATGGTTGGAGATCCAGGGGATGTCCACGGTTGTAGGTCTCATGGATGTCCAGGTTTAGGGGTCCCGTGGAAGTCAGGGGTTGGATGTCCCATGGAGATGTCAATAGTTGGAGGTCTCATGGATATCCATTGTTGTAGGTCCCATGGATGTCAGTGGTTAAAGGTCCCATTGATATCAAGAGTGATGGTTGGAGATCTCATGTATATCCAGGGTTGAAGGTCCCTTGGATATTCAGGGTTGGGGTCTCCATGGATGTCCAGGTTGGAAGTCCCATGGATGTTTATGACTGAAGATCTCATGAACATCTAATGGATGTCCATAATGTCCATGGATCTGATCTGTACATTGTGGATATCCTTTGGATATTCCTTGAAGTTTTTTGCTCTACAGACTGATGGGATTGTCAATATTGTTCTAAATAAAGAGCTTTTTTAAATTCAGAAATTGAAAGATATGAGAGTACTGCAATGAGGGCTTTTTGCCCTCAATACTTCACATGCACAATACTGGATGGCATACAGAACTGATAGGTATTCCTTTCGAGCGAAAAATGCTCGAATGAGCAGAATACACTCGAATTCTTGATGCCTATTAATACACATATTTCCACCATTTGTCTGTGGTAGTGACACAGTGAAATTTAATATTACGTGAGTATAGTAATCATCTTCATTCGCAAATGCAGTTTTGTATATCTTGCAATACACTGTGATATGTGAAAATGAAATAGATGATTATGGGCTAATATTTTATGTTTCTATTATTATTGTCACATTGAAATGATGTTTGTTTGAATGTTATCTGCATTTTATTATTTTGCAGAATATAATTATCCTTTTTGGTAAGTAAACAATGATGTACACGTACTTGTTGCACTGTGATACAATATTTTTAATTGTTAAAGGCAGGATAGCCAGATGTGGCAGAAATGCGAAGTAAAATAAACCAAATTAATCAACTATATAATACCGGTTCACTTTGGGAGTAAAATATACAATGACGCTGAAATTGGGGGAAGGGGGGGCAAAATATTAATTTTGCCCTCTCCCCCTTTGTCGGGTGGTAAAAATGAGACTATATTTTTTCCAACTTGTGCTTCGTTTTGAAAAAATTGGAAAAATATTCTTGCACTAGCAAAATTAATGTAGACTCAAGTTTCGATACCAGTAAGAAGTAAGTGACAGATAAGAATCGCAGCCACGTCTTCGCAAATCAAGTGTAAGGTGGAATTATCCCCTTAGAAATTCACCGCTTCTATTTTACAGATAGATGCTGTCGGTGTGAATAAAATAAACTTCTCGGGGTTGGGGGTAGTGGGGAGGATGCCTTCAGTCTTAGGTTCTTCTCTCAAATCTGAAACATCTAATAGGGGCCATTGATCTGAAAAGACATGTAAAGCTCAGACTGATTTCATTCAAACGCACCTAGCTGCTACAATAATTACATATCAAAATATCTTAATCCAAAGCTGTTGGCATAGCGTGGCACCTTGCCCCATATTTGACACCTCGGCCCTCTCCAATCATGCACCATATTTAAAAGCATTCATTGCAAAACTTTAGCCTAGAAATACTCTAAAATTACTGATAGTTTCATCTCTTAATCTTAATCTCTGAATAGCAGTTTTGGATTTGAAAGTATCAGTAAAAGGTGAAAGAATCATTTTGTTACGCCATTTTAGAATCAGAAATGTTTTATATGTTGAAATATGAAAAATATAGCGCTTACCAAACAAAATGTACCATATTGCCCCAATCTCATCGACTACCTTTGCGATCAGCCAAAAATGGTAGAAAAGTGAAGTAAAATAAACTAAATCTGTCATTAAATTATTTCCTTTTAACTCTTTCATTCATGTAATTCTTCTTTAGTATCCAAGGTTTTTGTTAAAATTATACTAAGATTTATAAAATGATGAAATGGTAAATGAGAACACGGCCACGGGCAACTTTCTTTTTAACACATTATCGTAAGACCTAAAATTTCAGTTTTCATGTATTAAGAGCCGTTTAATAGAATTATAAGTAATAAAATATTCCATAATATAGGTCTCTGGGCCTTCTCTTATCTCTTATGAGGCTTCACCACTGTGGATATTCATATATTCAATAACTATATATTTATTATTTATTGTGAACAAACTTTAAGTATCACCTCATATTAATGACCTTTCAAGTCAAATTTTGTACCTTTCTGCAAAGTATCTCTCGAAGGCTTGCAGAAGTTGTTGACAGTACACAAATTTGGTGCAGGTCTACCTCTGTGAATTCTTTTGTAGGCATTTCAATGTTGGAAGTAGAAAGACCATATACATTCCTTTCCTTCCTTAGAATATGCAATGACTGAGCCAAAGGAAACATAACCTGAAAAAGAAATTGCTTTTAATTAAAAGTCCAAATATGATAAAACTAAAAATATTAGCTCTTACATAAAAAAAATCCAAATTTACATAATGCCAATATCGAGTCTGGTATGGCCAGCTGACACAACACGATGCGATGCAACATGATGGGACATGATGTGATGCAGCACAAAGTGACATGACATGATGAGTATTTTTGTTTGTTACCTAAAATCTGATGGCAGATATGTTCACAATAAGTCTACGTCTCTCTTTCATAATTTGGGAAGCAAGTAGCAATGCATCAGAATCATTGTGTATGTAGACTTAATGTATCAATTTATACGTTTTAAATTGAATCTAGATAGTACTGCTACTGTTTTTGCACTGCAGTGATATTTATTTCAGTGGCCACAGGGGCTATTTAAATAGGATTTCCCCCCTCCTCCTCATTTCCAGTCTGTATTTAGAGTTCCGTGGCTGAAGTAAATGAACTCATGCATGTGCATATCATTTTGTTGCAAGCTGCAGACTTTTGTTGTTTTACTGCAAACCATAACAATGTGCCTTGAGTCAAATGTTTCGTCCTGTGTACAACCATCCACAAAGAACTAATGTTAAACCTTCCCTGTGGCTGTTTGCAACAAAAATGACTTGTCGCATCACATCATCTTGGATCCTGTGAGTGGCTGTCCTATCAGTTAAATATCTATACCAGGAGTACTGTTGTGCAAGTACAATCAACCAGAAGGCTGAGGAAAGTACCTTTCAGGGTGCCTACAATTTTGTAGAAACGTAATTTCCTGAATTTTCCGGGTTTTCCAGACCAAAATCCAGCATTTACAGATAATAACATATTTCAGTAAATGTGCATGTATTGTTATTATTACCATGAATTATTATTTTTACTTAAATTGTTTTTATAACTATCATTTATACTACTGCTACTATTATTATTATGCATACCTACACAGTAGTGATTACTAGTGCCCATTGTGAGACTAGTGAACTCCCCTATCAGATTATTTTTGGGGGCAAAAGAAAAATTATAACTGTTACAGAAATATTTGCAGTGCAAGTGAAGGGAACAAGAAAAAAAATTAATTAATTCCAACACAAATCATCCATTTTGGGTTAAAATATTGATTGTTTAAGGAAAAACATGCACATTTCCAGGATTTTCCCAGAAAGAAGTAAATTCGCTAACCTTTGCATATTTTTCAGACTTTTGGACACCCTGATAATATGTAAATATATTAGGGCTGAGTCATCCATGCATCCATTTAGGTAGAAAGAAGTCTTGTGACATTTTAAAGTGCTATAATGCTACATGAGAATAATTTAGGAGTTATTTAATGTCATTAATAGAATGTGATATGATGAGTTTTGTGACTCGGTAACTAGCCTTTGTTATTTTAAACTGGAATTATTGGTATCAGCTGGAATTGGTCAGGGATTGGCAAATGGTGGTATCTGCTCACCCCTAAAATACAGTGTGAATCAAAAGTCCCCGAACTCTCATTTTAAAAATTCATTGCTGTAAAACTAGAAAATATTTCCGAGTAATGTTGCTTGTGATGATATGTGGGCGACCTTGGAAATATGCTGCAGCATGGGATAGCTGCACATGACAGTGTGTGGATGCAGGAATTGGCAAGAAGTAAAATCCCATGCATCATGAGCCTCACGCAAGAACAGAGAGTTGCTATGTTGGAAGCTTATTTTGTGATTTGATCGAATGATCTCGTAAAAATTGTGCCCGCCGCCTTGCTCACCTGATTTGAGTCCTCCATATTTTTATTTATCCATCAAAAAATAAAGTGTACCACAACCACCCTAGGATGCTGCAAGATCTGCAGAACAACATAATCAGAGCCGTTAGGGACATCTCAAGCAACACATTGAAAAAAGGGGCATCCAACATGTGTAGTCGCATGAATTTTTGTATTCGAGAAAAATGGAGGACATTTCAAGCATCATCTGTAAATATTGTCTGGTTATATGTAAGAACGAATTTTAAAAAGTTATGGTTCACATCCTAAAAAATTGTTTAAATTCAATTGTCCTTCACTATTTTCATGAAAAAAAAATGAAATCGGAATTTGGGGACCTTTGAATCACTCTGTATATATATCTTCTCTTTGATCCAATCTTAAGAAAACAAAAATTGTACAAGATATTTGGGAGCTTAGATGAATGTACAAAATTTTGCCCATGTCAGTATTGAGACAGCACTGGACACACATGCACAGGTTAAAAGATACAAAAAGCCACAAAAATTCTATATCTATAAATAGTATCCATAAGTAAGCATTCAAAATACATCCGTGGACCTTTTGTCAGTTGTTACTGAATAATTGCAAAGGAGTTTTCTTGAACCATCAAAAGGAGCTTCACCATTACTTATTTTATTTATTCCTGTTGAAACTGTTTACTTACCTTACATGAAACTGATTATGAAGGTACATCATTACACAATTATAAAATTATCCCTTACCTCTCAGTACTCTTGAAGAAAATTAATTTCTTGAGATGTTAAGCATGCAAGGGAACATAAATCAAACCATCAATCTTCTCAGGGCAGAACTGCAACTGAAACAACTGTTTAATTGTTTCATGTGTGGAGTTTCACCTGATAATATAAAAATATATTAGTGCCAGGCATATAAATATAATCCAAATAGGAAATTGAATAAACTTTTATATTGCCTTGTTATCGTTGGTGCCACGAGATACACTCCACACTTGATCTGCCACTTTTGTTGAATGGTTTTGTTTTGCTCATAGTTTTGAGCATTTTGCAAACTATGGTTACAGTATCACTTTAGCAATTGGGAACTAAAAGTGGTTAACTTTGTAAGTGCCAAAAGTGAAAGTGTTAGGAAATCGCATCGTTCCGCACATCAGCCCTTAAGAACGTGCACACTAGTGACCTCTTTACATGCCCTTTGAACTACTTAGAGGGCTACCAGCCACATTTCACGTTTACCACATTATAAAGCATGGCACATTTCATAGTTTAACGTAGAAAATGGTGTTTGAATTATCGTGGCACTTACAGCGTTTACCAATTTTAGTCTTCAATTGTTGCCATAATATTTGTGCCACAATTAAAAATAAACATTGGCTGTTTAATAATTTCACCAAGTATCCAAAAACACATTAGCGAATAGTAACTTAAAAGATATAATACTTTACAATATGATGTAATACTTATTGTAAGGTGTCATAAAGCAAGAAGTCGTGCATTCAAATAATGAGTTTGCTGCTTATATTTCAACAATTTTATCAGTTTAACATTACTTAATCTCGAAGAAGTTTTCTCGGGATATCAACCAGGTGACAAGTTTAACTCTTCCCTGTCATTACAAATTTTCAGGTCAACAGTTTAAGTGTCACAGAGTAATTGAAAAGGAACTGGTCATTATGTTATTTCTGTTGCAAAAAGTAACTCTGTTAGAGTTAGAGCAACTTACTTTTAAAAGTAACTAAGTTACAGTCAGGATTCATAAAAAAGAAGCTAGTTACTTCCAAACACTGATATAGGTAATAATAATAATAAATTCTTTATTTCCGTAGACTCATATCCATGGGTGTGGAAAACGTCATACAATACTAAATATTACAAATGGAGTAGGATTACAATGAAAAGAACAAAATGCAACCACAAAAATGCAAATAAATCATATGGGTTAAACATAAACAGTTATAAGTGTCACATATTAAACTTGTAAAAGAGAAAATCCAAATATAGGAGACATACAGTATCAAAAGAATTTAAATGCTTCAATTTACTAATCCAATTTAACTATTGAAATTCATTGAGATTATATAGAGGTATATCTGTTAAATACTGTTTGATTGCTTTCAGTTTCTTGTGAGTTTCTGTAATTTGTTTGATGCGTGTGGGAAGTTTGTTATGGTATTTTATTCCTGCAACACGAGGTGATTTGTCTGAGAGAACAATCTGTGTGCTTGCATGTGGAAGTTCTCTTTTTGACGTGTGTTGTGCTGATGGACAGTCGAATTCTTTACTAATTTACGGTGTTTTAGTACATATTCAATTACTTTGTAAATATATAGGGAATATATGGTCATAATTTTATTTTCTCTAAATAATTCTCTACATGAGTTTCTAATTGGTATTTTGAACATATACCGTATTGCTCTTTTCTGGAGAGTAAGCAATCTTTGAGTGTATTCCTGCGCAGCTCCTCCCCATGCTATTATTCAATATTCTAGGTATGGATATACAAGTCAATAGTATAGATTTGTGTTTATTTCAGACACATGATATTGTGTTAGGAGTTTTAGGAGATATAAGTTTTTCCCCACTTTTTTGCTTACATGGTCAATATGATATGTCCATCTTAATTTGTCATCAATAACTTAACCTAAAAATTTAACGGGATTTTCATAATTGATTTGATTATCATCTATTTGTAAGTTTATATTATCAAAATTGGGTTTATTTCCAGGATTGAAAGCCATATACATTGTTTTTTGATAGTTTACATTTTCAAGTTATATGAATTTAAGTGCTGAGTTATTATATTTACTGATATGTAGGTTTGTCTTTCTAATTGTTCTTGTGTATTTGCACTGCACTGCACTGCATGTTATGGTTGTGTCATCTGCGTATGTTAAAATATTTGTATTGTCTGGGGCAGGTAAGTCGTTGGTATATAGTATGAACAGTAGCGGGCCTAGTATGGAGCCTTGAGGGACTCCTGTTTTTGCATATTCAGTGTCAGATATAATTTTGTGAACCATGGAGTTTTCAGTATGTAGTATCTGGGTGTACTGTGGTCTATCCGTGAGAAAAGATTTTATCAGTTTGTATGCATTTCCTCTAATGCCAAGATTGTATATTTTTTGCTTGAGCATAGAGTGGTTTAAGCAGTCAAAGGCTTTGGACAGATCCAGGAAAACAGCACATGGTATCTCATTATCTTCTAATGCATCTATAATTATCTCAATAAATTGAGAAGTAGCTGTACTTGGCGATTTACCCTTTTGGAAACCATGTTGTAGTGGACTAATTATGTTATATTTGGCACAGAATTCGTATATTTTCTTAAAAATGATTTTCTCTAACAGTTTTGAGAAAGATGATGTGATCATTATTGGTCTATAGTTTTTTTTATTTCTGTCTCCATTCCTTTTTTGAGTATTGGTTTGATTATACTTTTCTTCAGTACTTTTGGGAAAATTCCACTATTAATAGAGGCATTTATAGCATACTGTAGTGGTAATGTAATGTATTGAGAACATTTTTTAATTAGACCAATTTAATTGACCAACCATCTGGACCTGCTGATTTCTTATTATTTAAATTTTTTATCATAGTTTCTAGTTCATTTAAGGTTATTTCATCTAAATAAATGGAGTTCAGTAAAGTATTTGATTCAATTTTAGTTGTTTGGACACTTTTGGGGTCAATGGGACAGTCTACATAGGAGTTTGAGAAATACTTATTGAATGTATCCGCAATGTGTTTAGGGTTAGTGATTTCTACTTCATTTTCAAATAATGTGGTATTTTCATTACGCTAATTGGGTTTTTTTCCTCTTTGCTCATTTATGATATTCCAAATTGCCTTTGATGTATTACTATTATTTCTGATATTATCTTTGAGGTGTTTGGATTTTTCATATCTTTTTAGTTTTTATATTCATTTTTCTTTATTCTATATGACTCACAAAGTTTGTTTTCCTTAGTTATGCGCATTTTGTCACAAATATCTTTGAGGTCATTCTTTTTGTGTATTATTTCATTTGCGACCCAAGTTTTTGTATTTTTGTTTGGTTGAACATGCTCTATTTTTAAGGGGCATGCAAGATTTATGAAGTAAGTTAGTATGGTCATGAACTTCTCCCATATGTTTTCTGTTTCACTTTCTTGAAATACTAGAGCCCAAATTTCTTTACCTAACAGGTGTAACAAATAGTTTACATTGTCTTCCGCGATGTTTCGGCTTTCTATTCGTATAGGTTATTTTGCGTTGT
The DNA here is from genome assembly GCF_977018435.1 of Lepisma saccharinum. Lineage (NCBI taxonomy): Eukaryota > Metazoa > Arthropoda > Insecta > Zygentoma > Lepismatidae > Lepisma > Lepisma saccharinum. The sequence continues at coordinate 4,243,094 of NC_139232.1, forward strand.
AATGTGGTTTGATTATACTAACTTCAACAATTTGTGCTGTGTGATCAGATATTAAGTTGTGTATCACTTCTGCCTGTATTGTGTCAGAGGGGAGATTGGTGATAACATGATCTATAATTAGCATAATGCAATAAATGTTATTAGCATAAAAATTATTGTTTAACATTTCATGTAAGTCTCCCCCTGGGCATTCTGCTCATAAACTGATAAAGTTGTGTCATTTACTGCATATTATAGGTCAGGCACATACTCAGTTTTTTAGAGGGGAGAGGGGCAGGTTTAAAAATGTTGAGAAAAGAGATGATCCAAAATGTTGTTGAACTATTAGTTGTAACCGCCAATGTTATGGTGATATTGCGCTAGAGTGCAATTATAGAGTTGCACTATTATGGTTCAAAGTAATGGAAAAAAAATCAACTCACTGATAGATTTCCTGACCGTACAATCAATCAAGAACATAGTTGCTTACAGACAAAAGGCTGTTACATGGCATTCAGCTTGGTGCTTATTTTTTACATTCACTTCTCAGAAGTATTTGAATAGTAATGTATTCTGCAAATTAAAAATATTTTCAAATTTTCTTTAATTTTAATTTACCAGTCCCATTGAACAGGCATGATAATTCTGTGTTTACAAAAAATATATTTACAAATCATGTGTATTAGCAATGGTTCGTATAATGAAGAACATGTCTGAATGTGAGGTACAAAAAAGAATTAACATTTTTGTATCTCTATTGCAGTTACAAAAATGTCTGGACAGGGATTAAAAATGAAAGTCCCAACTTAATCAGGCCATCTGTTAGTTATAGTGGTTATACACACTAAAATTACCAAAATATTGCAGACTTCAGGCTTCTGGAGCCTGCTTCTCTCCATAAACAACTTATTCATTTATGCAAGTACAAGATCAAAGTTCTTGCAAAATTTTTAAAATCATCAATGTTTGTTATTTTCGTTAGATTTTATAGGTTTAATTCAAAATATTTCATAGTTTGGGGTGTGCATGGCCCCCTTGCCTTCCCTTGGCCTGTCATAGGTGTTTGCATATGAAGAGCATACTCTAAAATTGAAATAGACAATAGAAATGATGTGAAGGCCTCCATGATGGCATAGTGGTAACATCGTCATCTTGTTATCAAATGGTTTAAACCCCTTCCTTGAGCTTTTGAAATATTATGGAAAATTCTATGAAAAAATCTGCACAGTTCAAGATCTGTGACAATAGTAATAATAATAAATAAGTGAATTATTATTTCCATGCAGCACGGAAAAGTGCACAGCATTTCAAACACACACATCTTTAAGAGTGAAAGCCTTTAAAATAAACACAATTTTTTAAAAATAAAATGTGAGGGCACCTATGACTTGAAATAGAAAAAAAGGTTGTTTCGTATCTCGGCTGCAACAATTTTCAACAAACTTGCATTTTTTTCTGTGAACAAAGAGCAGTAAATAAAGTAAGTTCTTGGTTCGTTGTAAGTGGCTAATGCATACCGACAAGAATACACAGTTACCAGTCCACTTTTTCATTGTTTATCAAGGCCCGTTCGAAATGAATTCGAATGAATGATTTTGGTTTATTTTACTTCGCTTTTGTGCCACCTATGGGTAATTGCAAAGATGAGGATGAGTGATGATACAATGAAATTTATGAAGAGACTCTCACAAACATCCATACCCTGGCCAGGATTCGAACCCGGGACCCCTGGCATCTTAGCGTGCTGTGCTAACCACTCTGCCATGGAGGCTGGCTGAATTCGAACGACAATGAGCTTAACTATTGTGAAATGTCTTGTTGTTAAGAACAGCAAGACAATCCAGATGTGAATTATCGTGCAGGTGCATAGATTTTGAGAGCGTCATTGGCAACTTTCTCATTTGAACATAAATGTCAAATTGTTGTTTTGGGTCTGTCAATATGTCTAAACAATCTAAGTGACCGCAAAGTTCAATTTTCCAATTTTTTTTTTTTTTTTTTGCAAAGAGTTAGATAGTGACTCACGAAAATTGTGAAAATTTTACGCCATTGGAAAGTGCTTTGTCACAGTATGGTGACGTTATTGTGAACATTCTTCCTGGTACTGTTTTCGCATCCCCTTGTGAACTCTCAAGTGATGCTGAATGTACATCCACATCACTAAATAATGTTGGAGAGGTGCTTTGTGAATCACCTAGAAGTGATAAACGTGTTGCTCTGTAAACTGACTTTTGAACAAGAGCCTCCCTGATGGCGTAGTGGTAATGTTGTCATCTTGTTAAGGGGTTTTGGGTTCAGTAACTGGTGGAGGCACATTGCACAGTGGTTTGGATCCCACTTTAAACTATAGGTCCAGCCCCGATTAGCCTATCTGTGCACAAAATGGACTATACAGATCAATTCAAACTCAAAACTTTTCATCGCAAAAATAAAGTCAGTGGAATTCAGCAACATGTATAGAGTGAGTGTGAATTCTATATCGTGCCTCTTCATCATCCTGGGTGAGTTCCATGCTTTGATTATTTCAATTTATTTTAATATATTTGCTTGTTGTCATGGATTTTCTTCAAACTTAAAACATCTTACGTATCATATGCACATAACCGTTGACTAGAGAATTATTTCACAAAAAAAAGTAGACATGCTCCTAGAATTTGTCGAAAATCAAATGACTAGAAATTAATTTCGTTCTATTGCTTTCATGAATATATTTACTTAGATCTCTACTACTTAATACGTAGTAGTAGTGGTAGTGGAATTAGTAACAGCAGTAGCATTAGTAGTAATAGTAGTAGTAACTAAACTATAATAAAACAGTGATAATAACCCCCCCCCCCCCTTCCTGATGTAATCCTGCGTATGCTATTGAGCAAATGTATCAGCAATTGATCAACTTATACTCCTGCTAATATCAACATATCTGAAAAAATGAAAAGGGTGTACTTACAAGTTGAATACTAATTATTCTCTCCATGTTTCAGAACAATTTCTGGTTCCTTCTTCAGACATAGCCATGAATTAAGATATTAAATGGAATTATAAAGCTTAAAATGGTTAATAAAACTTTAAAAGGGGAGAGAGATTAAGATGAAGTTTCAAAAGATCAAGCATGCTCATAGGTAGAGTGCCTTCACCATGTTATAAGACATGAATCTGATAATACACAATTATAGAAGTTTCCATGGAGATTACAAATACCTAATTGGATTGTCACAACAATGAAAAGTCTGCAAAACAAAGGCGTTATTAGTATGCACAACCTGAGTGTTTGGCAAGAACTTAAAGCTGTGGACCCACCTGAGCTTTTTAGACTGCTGATATGTTTCTTCTTTTGTTCTATTTTTAGCCTTTCCATAATTCTTTTTAGCCATCTAATCGCTTTTAACATGATTTCTGGCTATTCCTAAATAAGGAACTGGATATCTTTTTAAAAGGGTGGAAAGGAGGTTTGGAATTCAACGTTTCAGAACTTCTGGGGTTGCTTAGGCTATGGCTTGGTCAATGTTTTGAGAAATAATAATGATGATAATAATAATAGTAATGCCACTACTTGTAAATACACACTATTCATGATTTTAGACACTCTTTTATTTGTTTATGTTAACACTAGTAGTTATGAAAACACATAAAGCTCCTACTTACTGCTGTGAAGGTGCTAGGTCTAATGATGTCTGGAGTAATAAAGTAAAGGTTTCGTTCACTGTCTGTGAATTTTTTGTTCATATGTTCAGGAATAAATTTTAACAGGATTATGACACACAGTTCAAATTTTACACATTTGCCATTTATTATATAATGAAGATTCAAATATGCAAATTGATATTTTAGTTTTGTCAGATAGTTGTGAAGATAAAGTGAGGCCAGACTGAGTGTTGTAGTGGCTATCCTAAGAAACTTGGCTAGTAACATTTATATCAGGTTAAATTTATAACGGATGTTCCATTCTGCTGTCTTTAATTTGTTCAAGTGCTTAATTATGCACTTCTGCACAACACAACTACACAATTATGTACTTCTACACAACCATCCATGTGGACCACAAATTTAGTGCAATGGAACTAGAGTGTGTTGGGCTGATTTAGATAAAACAAGATCATTGACATTCAACCTAAAGGATACACAAAGATTCAACTTGGTGTGAATTTATTCGCAGGACTATGTGAAGTACCTGTGGATTACATTCAGTAATCGAAAAGACGTAAACTTGCTGGAGAGTGTGTATGCATTTAATCTTTACTACCAGTGGGGAGATTATATCCATCCAGTTAGGAAAATTTTCACAAAGCATCCATCCTCTGAGGATAATTTGCATAAACATTCCCCCATCTACTGCAATGTTTCCATTTTGATCCATACAAGCCTCCCCCTACTTCTGTCCCCTCAACTCGACTTTGAGCACTGTTTACTACACGATAATAGTCTAGAATTTAATGTGGCTAATACTTATCATTTCATTAGCCCATTCCCTGCGGTGGAGCTATATATAGACTCTATAAATTTGGCATTTTTTGCAGAGCGTCTATATATAGATGGTATTTGAAAATTAACACTTCTTGTATTGCGGCAAGTTATTTTTATAGAAATCACTTTTTCATGCTATTATCAGTCTATGTGGGCTATTGGCAATCACAAAATACATTGTTGTTTCTTTCTCAGTTTCTGAAAAATATTTTTTGCAATATGGAATTAGAGCCACTGTGGTCTAGTTGGTAGGGTGTCTGACTGCCATGCAGGAGACCCAGGTTCGATTCCTGCGGTGGGTGTTCTGAGTTTGGAATTTTACCAGTCTAGTTAATGCATAAAGTGGCTCTGGGGCTTACTCAGCCTCAAATCAATGTGTACCTGGGGGCAACCTGGAGGGTAAAGGTGGTCGAAGTGTGGTGCTGATCACATCACTTCCAAAATTTATTTATTTATTTATTTGAAAAGTCCTGAATACAGAAAAATCCATTTTACATCAGGATATCAACCGGAAAAGAAATAAACAAAATAATAAGATGGACACATACACACACATATACATATATAACAAGAATAATAACAACTAGGGCAAAAATAATATTATTTATACTTCAGCTGCTTTATGCACGCCGTTCTGTAAGTCTGCTTTGATAAATGGAAGCCCAGAGCGTCTTTTAATGAGTTGTAAATGGTTTGTAGCTTGTAGAGAAGTGATCTTTGTTCTAAGGATAGCCTTGAAGATTTAATGTAAAAGAAGTTGTTGCATTTTCTGTTGGGACGTGGGATTCTGATATTAAGAAGTGTCAAGAGTTCGCTGGTGAAAAGTTGTCCATTAATGATTCTGAAGAGTAGTGTTAAATCTGAGACTTGACGGCAAAGAGAAAGGTCATGAATTTGTAGAGTGGATAGAATTTCTTGTTTGGAGAAGTTTGCAAGGGCTGGGCATCTGTGTTTGACTATTCTGACGAAGAAACTTACTACTTTGTTTCTTTTCTTTAAATTGCTTTCACATGCCATTGACCAAATACAGGAGCCATATTCAAGAATAGGAACAACACACATTGTAAAGTAGGTTTTGAGGGCAGAAACGTGTGTTATGTCTGTAAATCTGTAAATTAGTCCAGATCGAGAATATGTAGTGGGAGTGTGGAGCCCTACCCCAAAATCCCCTAAATGTGCCTTCCTGGCATGGTGCTGTATGGAGAGGAAACTTTACCTTTTACCTTACCTAATGTGGAATGTTTATTTGCGGCAGAGTCTATATATATTGCTTTCCATACCTTCATTTTGCGGCAAGTCTTTTTATAGTTGTGACTAAGTAATAAATTAGTGATCCTTTTGCATTATATTTATCCTGGTCTTCCATGATAGCTCCACAAATTCCATGATACTTCCATGATGACCTCCAGATTTCTTAAACGAAAAAGAAAAATGAAATTCTCTCAATGCAGCTAAAAATCAATTGCTTGTGCTAAATCCTTGTTATCTTATGCAAAATTCCAAACGTGAGTCTCAGTTTGGCTCTGATATTGAAATAACATTTTATTTTTGCCTTATTTTATATTAAAAGCCCCATTCTTCATTTTATCTTTTATTTTCAGGACCCAAAAGATCTTCAAGTAATAATTCATTAGGAATTCAAGCACTATCTGGAGGAATTGGTGTTATACAACTTGTAAAATCTAAAGGTAATTTGAATATAAAATAAATTATTAGATTGATATGTTACTGTAAATATTTTCACTCCTTTAAAGTAAAGAACATTCAGCATATTTAGTGTAGAATGTATTTGAGAGAATGAAAACAAAATTTACATTGTATATGACCAGGAAACAAAGTATGGAGTGTCCCAGAAGTCTTTCCCTGATCATAAACTTTATTCATATCCACTATATGCAATGTAGAGATGTGAAAGTGGTGCCAAAATGTTGGAAAACTAACCAAGTTTATTTGTTGCAGGTTTCAGTAATGTGGCTGTAGTGTAGCAGTGTCAGTGCCAACGAATCCGGAATTAATGCTCTTGACATCGGGTGGCATCTTTCCATACAATGTTTCTTGGACTTGACAGGATTTGGGAATGAAGATAAATTCCATTTTTTAAATACCAACTTATTGATGGCAGATATTCTAGACGAAATAATTCTGTACATTTCAAAGTTCCTCTGCACTGTTATTGGTGACTGGGTCTTGTGATACCAGAGGACATGCTGAGCTTTTTCCTGATTTGTGAACATTTCCAGTTTTCTGGGCATTGACACTGCTACACTACAGCCACGTTACTCAAACCTGCAACAAAAAAACTTGGTTAGTTTTCCAACATGTTGGCACCACTTTCACATCTCTACATTGCACATAGCGGATATGAATAAAGTTTGAAATCAGGGAAAGACTTCTGGGACACCTGGTATATAATGCATACATATTTGTAACTTGATAATTTGATGAACTTAATTCATTCAATCTTCGTGTTCTAAGTAACTTCGCGACTGTTGTTAATTTAGGAACAGTCAAACTTTAAAAACATGTCAAAATACTTACAGTGCTTTCATTTTTGCATAAAGTAATTCAAAAATGTTTTTTACTGTCTAAAAATAGTACACCACTAAGCATTGCGTGATAAATAGTTTCTACATTTGCAAGCAAGAATTCCATCTGGATTCAAAACAGAGCATAGTGTAAACAAAGTTTATGTTGAAATTTCATTTTCTGAATTTTGAAAACTATGAAACCATTTATTCTTTGTATTAAATGGTAGAATAAGAAAACATAAAGCCCAAGTAACCAAAAGTGGTTGGCCCAACATAAAAAACATACCATTATACAACAGTAATTTTGCCTGTGGTTCCAACGTTGGGCCAACATATGGTTTTACATTGGCCCAACGTACTGAAAACTAAATAATGGACATGTTTGTGTTCTGATATATACATCATTTATTGTGAGGCCAAATGTAAACAATAGTACAAATTATTTATAAAAAAAAAAAAAAATACACAGCACTTTCTCAGTCACATGGTATCATTGTTTTCAAGCAACCATATCTTCAAATGGTAGCACAAAAACTTTTTAGGGTTTACTTAGTTTTCCACCTTTCATGGAATTAACCAGCATCACAATAATACCCGTAAGAATGTTTTTGTTCTACTACAGCTAAAGAGACAAACAATAAGCAATTAACCCTAGAACACTAGCGTGTTCCAATATTACAGTGTAACTAGCAATACGTAAATTTTCATACATGAAGGAATCGATTTTCAACACAACCTCTACGTCATGAAAATAAAATGACGATTCTTTATGAACATTATTATGTTTATTTACCTTATATCGGAACTGGCCCCCGTGGCGGAGTGGCTAGCACATCGCTCTACAACGCCAGGAGTTCCGGGTTTGAATCCTGGCCTGGGCATGGATGTTTGCGTGTGTGTGCATTCATCAATTTCATCATATCATCACTCATCCCCATCTTCGCAAATTAGCCAAAAGTGGCACAAAAAAGCGAAGTAAAATAGAGCAAATCAATCAATCAAAAAACCTTATATTAGACTTTTATTCTTCATTTTAGAATGTATAAACATGATTTTATTAAACATAGAATATTTTAAGAGAATGTCTTGATTGACAAGCCCATACATACATTAAGAATGAAGGTGAAAAGTTCAACAAACAATAATAATTTTCATAACACTGTAAATAAGGAACGAATTTAATTTTAAAGTCTTACAAGAAAATAGTGCATGCTTCTAAACTTTTGTTTTCAAAATCTAACTATCCAAAACGAATTTACGAATGTCAAAATTATGTGAAAGATTTTTCTCGTAGCAATTCTGGCTACTGCTTGAAATGCTTCAAATATACATGTACAAGTTAAATATATAATACATCTATGTATTGACACACTCATGTACACTGTGGTGGTTCAGTAAGTGGGGCAAGTGCCAGTGAGAACCCAGGTTCAGTTCCCAGGGTGGGAGATTTCAGGATGGAATTTTTCCAATAGTACCCATGCAAGAATGGATTCTGGGGTTTACCTAGCCTCTAACAAAGTGGATAAGTGGGTATCTTGGGGCAACCCCAGAAAGAAAAAGCAAAGGTGGTTAGAGTATGGTGCTGATCCCATCACCTCCAAAAATATTGTGGAGGTGTGGGCTATAGCTCCACATTTCCCCTATGCCTCTAAGGCATGTTGCAAAGTGCAGGGGATAGCTTCACTTTTACCAGGTTTGTAATAGTCATTGATGATTATTAATAGTTGTACTTTCTAATTTATATCAATGCCTCCCCTCTTTCTGCAGATTTACCTTTTCTTTTACAATTACACATGTACTTACCTTTGGCTTCAAAAGATAATTTTTGTTAAAATATGCTAACATCAGATAGTATAGTTATTTGATATAACCAATAAAAATTACTTTGTCCATTCAATTCATGTTTTATGTATCTTCCATATTTCCATAGTTACATTCTGATTGTTGAGTTATACTCATTGTTACACACATTAGTCAGCTAAAATGCACTGCCTATGTGATAAACTGTATCTTAACAAACTTTACAAGTACAAGTTCAATTTTGAATTGATTTGTCACTTCACCTTTTTTTAAAAAATAATAATTTTGCACTTACTGTATTTACATATCCTTTAAATGTTCAAAACCAATAGTGAACATTTTTTCAGGCTTACATTTCAGTGGGCATTTCCAATTAGCTGCATGTGCTGAATTTAGCATTTTGAAAACTTCCATCCTGTAATTTCAAATATAATGATTCAAAAAGAGTTTTCTTCAGAAATAAATGCTCTTTCTTTGTGTTTATCAACACTTCCTTCTCAGATTAATAGTTTTCGTGCTATGCTCTACTAAAATGAATCCTTTGGATATTTTTTTATAATTTCTCCTTTGGGACACAAAATAACCATGAAGGGAACAAAACACCTTAACAATGTTTCTTATGTTTACTGTGTGGTGCCAGATAAGTTCTAAAATTAAATATTCGAGGTGCTTGGGCCCCTTTTCATCTACTATATCCACCTCATAATTGAAAATTTTGAGAAATTAGAAGTTTGATTCTCTGAAACCCAAATAGTGAACTTTTGGAAAATCTGAAATTTGCACCACAGTGAGAATGCAGTCATAGAAAGAGTATTGTGACTTGGTATGGATGACTACAGAGAAGTCTGGGTTTTGAATGGAGGAGTGGCGGTTGTTGATCTTGAGGTTGAGGGCTGTGAATGGTTCCCCCAAGTAAAAGCCACACAACTGTAGCATTTACCTGGGGATCAACCTCATTCAACAAACACTGCTCCTCTACCCTGCTTCCAGGTATTCATCATCCACCCTTACCCCACCCAATCCATCAACACCTCAGTACAGAACAGGCCCGTAGCCAGGATTTGTTACTAGGGGGGGCAAAATTAATCCATGAGGGGGCAAATTTTTAATACATGGTGTCGCTCTTAGTTACAGTAGTGTTCAAGGAAAGTCCACACTTATCTTAAAATATATCACACACAAATGCATAAATAAAATAATACTGAGTCAAATGTATAGACAATTTTCACCATTAACAATAATTATTATTTTTCAGAGATGATACTTTTTTTTATTTCAATGCAAGCTGCCAGTCGCATTCTGTAACGGCTCGTGGATGAAATTATTATGTGCATGGATATTCTACCATGCAATGACTTATTTCATATTAACAATATTTTAACAAATGAACTGAAACATAGCAAGAACAAAATTTAGAGAAGCTACAGTACTCACCCATTCTTGAAAAATAGAATTCCTATGCTCCTGCTTCCTGAACTATCACACTTGATACTAATCACATTCTCACATTGTTTCCTAATTAACCCAATAAGTTCTCTATGCACCATGCATCAATGTATCCAAAAAGTAGACATATGAAGGAAACAAAAATTGAGCATCTCAACAGCAACACTTTCAACTTTAATTATACACTTGTCTATTGAAATTTCCTTTACAAGCAACTCCATCAACATCAACAATCTGTTGTGTTTTGTCACTGTTCCACATTTTCTTGGGGGAAAAATGTTCAGCTCTTCATGTAATAAATTTGCATTTAACTCGTGCAACATGTTCATCACTTTAATATTAATTCATTCTGCACCAAACACATCCAACGAATATAGTATTATTTTCAACACGAATACAAACAATAGTTTCCTGTATTCCTTATTACATCATGCCTTAGTTTGTTCTCCAGAATACATAATCAAAACAGCTGCAACCTTCTTGTTCTATTTTTGTTAAAGCAGTGTAAAAATTTGTCCAGGTCAAGGTTTTCAGTTCTCTTCTTTTCGAAGGCGAGGAAGGTGAGTTTTGATTGTCGGGTAGTAGACATTGACCTCCTTCTTGGGCTATCTATATGGGTTAAAACAGAAAATGTAGATTCACACATTGCTGTACTACAAGGAAATGTTCGCACTGTTGCTAGCAACTTGTATGTGTCCTCAAAAGCTGTTCTCTGCTTGTAAACTTCCTGAAATATGCACGGATCATCAAATTTTTGCAAGTAGTTCTTCACAACTTTTACCTCTTCTTTGGAAGGTACACATACACCCAATTCTCGAAGATATTTTAAATTATCATAATCAAGGTTCTCCGCTGCATCAAGTCCTGTTAACAGTTTTTCATTGCTGGAAAATCTGCGAGCAAGTTCACATACAATAACATCAATCACCGAATAAAATATTCTCTTTAAATTTTCTGAAGAGAAACTTGATCCTATTTTTTCAGTGATGACAAAATCTGAAAATGACGTATTTGCTTTTCGTCTCTTGCATGGAAGCAGAGATGAGAAACTTTCGGCAGTACCATCATGAGCATTCTCATATTTCCTATTTTCTACCTTTATTAGAGTTCTAGATTCTTCTAGAAGCACTTCTAGTGTCTCTTCATTACGTTTGTCAGATATGAAATCAGTAGTTGCCTTGATAATATTAGAACTATCTACTAAACTTGTAGTGCGTGATTGAAGACTTTTATTTGCAGGTTCAAGGGCTTCAAGTACCATTTTCATAAGGACTAATATAAATCTGAACTCAAACTTCTTCAGGACATTCAAAAGACCTACACTTTGAACAATGTCTTCTCCATCAAACTGTGTTCGCTGGGATTTTACTTCTTCAAGCGCAGCTAGAATAAGGTCAAAGTTATTGTAAATTATTCTGATCATTTGCAAGTGTCCAGACCACCTCTGAGGCAATAATCGCACCAACTGCTGTCCATTGTATAATCTGTTCACCTTATGACATTTCAGGAAACAATAAAGTGTACCACACTGCTGAAAAAAATGTTGAACACTGTCCTCAAAGTCTGTAGCTTTCATTACAACAAGGTGAAGACGGTGATTGGCACAATGTATGTAAGGAATATTTCGCCCTGCACTTTTCTTTATTAATGCTTGAACTCCGCCTTCACGGCCACTCATAACCGATGCTCCGTCATAGCATTGACTTAACACATTTTGAGTTGAGAGTCCAGAGTCTTGAAGTTCTTTCAGAGTTAAGTCTGCAAATGTTTGTGCATCCAATTTTTCAGAAGACTTCATGCAAAGAAGAGATTCATTTGGCTTGCCATCCTTGACGTAACGAATTCCAATAGCTATCTGCTCACGGTTGTTTTTGTCTTTTGTTCCATCCTCAAGCAGGCTAAACCATGGTACATCAGCTGAAAGAACATCACTTACAATATCTTGTTTAACCATTTCAGCCATAATGCTTATAACTTCATTTTGAATTTCTGGGGATGTATATGTTGCATTTCCTGGCATAATTTTACTAGCTTCTTTGAGCTTTTCATTTTTTTTTCAAAAACAAACTAAATAAGTTCATAAATAAACTGCGTTCTTCACTTTCCTCCAAGCTGTAATCGCCTCGTAATGGTAATTCATTTACCACTAGAAACTGAATAACCTCTGCAATGGATTTTACATAATATCTTCTTTGTTCTAACACACTGTCTTTTAAAAGTATTGAGACAGAGCAACCTTTAGATTCCCTGTTCCTTTTTTCTTTCCACTTCTGTATTGCTTCAAGATGGGAATCTGAAGTGGAATGCTTTGGAAAACCTTTCTCTTTGCTAAGAGCATTTTTCCAGTTCGTAAATCCTCTAACTGTAAAAACATTCTCTTTTGAACCGCATGAGTTAAACTGCCTACATGCGTAGCAAAATGCAGCATCCCTGGAAGGTGAATATTCTAGCCATATATACTGCTTGAACCAGTCCTCTCTAAATCCTCTTCCATCTTTTCTCGGATAGACTTTTAACTTTACTTGTTTTATATCTTCACCTAATGTTGAAATATCACTGGGTACTGACGTGTTATTGTTGCGTGTCGAAAATACTTTCACCTCAGCAAGGAGATGCTCGTTTTCAGATGATGGCGAGGCTGGGGGAAAATCATTAGACACTGTACCTGAGTTTGTGAACTTCTTGCTCCTCACTATGAATTTATCCATCTTTCTCTGAAAAATCAGTCCATTAACACACAGTTGAACTTAATTGGCACTCACATCGATACTCAATGAAACTGTCATCATGGAGAATTCATGTCATTTATGTAGAACAGTTTGCTCTTGTCCAGAAGTAGTTGGTGGATGAAGCTGCAGCTCATGGATGCAGAAAGTCAGCAGTGAAAATCTCTTTTAGATGGCAACCAAAATTAATTGTCCTGCAAATACCATTTTTTTAAAAGTTCAAACAGGCAGTTTTATAACATTACACAGAATGTTCGACAAACCATATCCAAAGATGTAAAAATAAAGGAACAAAGATCATGCTGCACTTATTGCCAATCAGAAGATATAGTTGTCTATTCACAAGTTCGACAATTAACAAACTGTGTTTAATCACGTTTCAATTTATCTTATTTAAACTATAGCGTTATAAATAGAACTACAAATAAAATCCTTCATTTTGTATTGATTGTAAGCGTATGTAGTGATAGCTTCTCAATGGACAAATGGTAGGCATAGTATGTTCTTGCCAGTCTCTTAGACTTTCCATTCAGCTTATTATTATTCTCATTGTCTATGTTAAAGTTGAATACTACATAGATTAAAATAAAACTTTGTAGAAATTTATTTCTAGTTTGTGTATTTTAGTGCCCATTTCTCTTGTTTTGAATGCATTTTGCAATCTACAAAATGAGGGGTGAAGTGTACCAAACTACTCTGTAGAATTTCCAGAAAAAAATAAACATCTTTTAAGATGATATCAGAACTGAAATTATGAAATCTAATATTTTAAGAGCCGGAATCTATCTACTTAATCTACCCCAGAGGTATTCATTTCAAATCAACCTCTCTCATCTTTGCGACTTAACCTCACCCTCGTGACTTGCCCAAGCCATCGCCTTCCCTCATCCTTACAAAGCCGGCCCCCGTGGCGGAGTGGTTATCACATCACGCTACGACATCAGGGGTCCCGGGTTCGAGTCCCGGCCTGGGCATGGTCGTTTGTGAGTGTCCATTCATCAATTTCGTCATATCATCACTCATCCGCATCTTCGCAAATTAGCCAAAAGTGGCACAAAATGCGAAGTAAAATAAAGCAAATAAAAAATCATCCTCACAAGTCTTCCGGAGGATGAGGTGTGTAGATTTTTTTTGCCAGTTTTGGTTAATCGCGCCGAAGAGGATGATTCGTGATTAGTTTTAAGCGATGAAGGGACACACACAAAGAACACATGAGTTCACCTTTGTGCAAATTTGTGCACAGAAACGCTACTGTGAGACTGAACCTACAGTTTAACACCGGATTTGAACCAATCTGTCTCCACTAGGTATCGAATAAGGGACAATTTGATTAAAGAACACTCATACCCAGGCCGAGACTCGAATCGAGGAACTTCGGTGTCCGGTGGCAAGATTGAAATTGGACCACTAAAAGAACTGGATCACCAAGCCGGATGAGTGCCTCCATTCACCTCCTGAACTATGCATTATAGTGAGAGAAAGGGGGGAGGGGATGAGAAAGAGAGAAGAATGAAGAGAGCTATTTTTTTAAAAAATAATAAAGTCTTGTACAATAAATGTTCTGAATTACAAGTTTAATTCCTTACACTCCCAAAATGTATTTGATACAGTTTTGAAAACAACCGTGTGCAGGACCAGCTCAAGGTAAAACTTTCACCCAGGCGAGGTGGATTATTGGCGCCCCCCGTACTTTTCACCCTCCCCCACAATTTTATACCCTGGTCTCCTTTCCACCTTTATCCAATGAGAAACATGGCCGTGTTGTATATTTAAGTTTTTAATGACGAAAAGTAATAGCCTTATTTCTTACAAACTTTAAATGTTACTGTTAAAGAACACGTTCGTTGCAGGTATGTATTTATTATTTAATACCTACATAATAATATATAAATAACAATAATTTCTTGGGTTAAATTTCTACATAAGTTTGCAATAAATTGTGATATGCCACAGTAGCTTACATTAATTTTTCGTCTACACAAATCCAATTCTCTTTGAAACAAATAGTCACGCTTACACCACATATGATCAGAAATAAGGTTCCGACATTATTCAAGGCGGATGCACAGTTTGTCACCCATCCATGGGCGTCCGGAAGGGGGGACAAGGCGAGGTCGTGCCCCCCCTGGAAAATGAAAGTCAACCAAAAATTATGTATTTCACACATATAATTTCATTTTAGCCACAATAATATGGGTTAATTATTGCATTAACACCATAAATTCAAATTTAAGCAATGTTTTTTTTAGGGAACTAGACTCTTTTGGGGGAAAATGTGACTTGTTTGCCCCCCTGGAAAAATATCTTCCTTTCCCCTCCCTGGAAAATATCCTGCGGACGTCCATGCGACCCACCCCCTCCCCCCGAGGACGGAGCCCTGGCCACTCTCTTGAGTCGCACGAATAATAGTGTGAATCATAGTGAAAATAGTTATTTTTTCTGATAGCTTGAAAGGGGTCTCGTTTAAATACAATAGCATACTTGAATTTTCAAATATCTGCCTGCAAATTTAACGGAACTTCTGATGGGTTTTTCCCATGATCTTTTTCATCCCTATGACGTCACGATTTTACAATTGTCTCGGCTTACCAAACACGGTCGTTATAACTGACTTTCCAAAGCGGACGGCAATCAGGTTTGCCCTCAGCATCATCCCTACGGACCGCCCTCCCTTCGTTACTCATCCTCAGACGTCCTCATCCTTGGGAATCACCTCGCTCACACCCTCACGAGTCCCGTAACCCAAGACTTCATCTTTCCTCATCCTTACAAGTTTTCCGGAGGCAGGCCCGTAGCCAGAATTTTATTTCGGGTGGGGGGGGGGTCATCCCTTATCAACAGCCGTCATCTAAAGGCAATAAAGTGTGGGGATAGCACTGATGATGAATTTATCAGTATATTGTAACTTATTATACAAGATGTTTAATCTTACTAAGGAAGTAAAGTTAATTACCACCAGGCACGTAGCTAGGGAGAGGGTTCGGACGGCTGAAGTCCTCATGAAATCCTACAAATGTTTTTGGCTTATACACCTACCGTTTTGAAGCTCCTCCGAAAGGAAATTATGCATGCGCATAGCATATTTATTCTTTTCTATATTGGTTCTAAACATTCAATTCACTAATATGTACCCCCTCCAACTTTTTTGATTTTAGATGGGAGGTGCTGATAGTGACTGCCTCCCCCCCGCAGAAATAAAATTCTGGCTACGGACCTGATTACCGCTATACAGTATTTCTGTCAAATGTACGATTTCGGGGGGCCACTGCCCCTAGAGCCCACCCCCTGGCTACGTGCTTGGCCACAGGGGGTGAGGATGAGGTCCGCCCTCATGAGGGTTGCCTTCTGGATGGTAAACATCTCTGAACTCGCGTACAAATTCATTGCTGAATATTTTTACAGAGAAACCCATTGGTTCTGACTGCTTAACTTATTAACAAGCACAAAAAAAAGAAAAAAAACGAAATAACCTTTTCTTTAGACACCTCTCAGTGATGAAAAAGAACGTTATTTTGCACCAAAAATGTGTAAAATGTGTGGGATGGCTTTGGTATATGGGTGTGCGTAAAAATCCACGAAAAATGTCTATTAAAATGGGAAAGCGTGAATATATTCAAAAGAGATTAGGTCGGAAGGATTGACATTTTAAAATGCATTATACTGGACGGAAGTGGTGTGATCAAAAAAGTATGAGAACCAGAGGTATACAAGGTACACACATTTACTACGAATATGTTTTAAATGAATGGTAAAATAAAAATAAGGCATACATAAAATAATGATAAAAAATACAAAATTATATGCAAAATCAGAAAACCATGGCAAATATACATAAATGCAAAAAATAATAAAAAAAAAATAAAAATACTTTTACATAAGCAAAAAAATAAAAATTGAGGAATAGAGACACGCGCGTGAGCATGCACAGTTATAAAATACTAAAAATGATTTTTGAAGTAATCAGTGGCGTGCCCAATGGGAATTCGTGGGTGTCAAACTAGCCCTTGTTTTGGAGAACTATTTCCATAACCCCTTCGGTAATGAAACGAAGTCAATGAAGTCCAATAAGTGGAAATCATTATATCTATAACATCCATTCACAGTGGATTACATTGTTATCCGTGTGTACTTTTACTCCCGTACCGCTCACGCAAGAAGGAAGGTTTTTCTTTTGCATTAAAATCATTCCTGAGTACTATCTGATATAACATTATAGGTGTTGTCTACTCTTACGGCGGGCACTCTACATGCTGGCAACGAAAGTGGGGAGCGAGGTATACACAGCAGACCAACCAGACAACAGCGGTGGCGCCGAGAGTTACGATGTGGCAGGAGGAAGTACTACGCGCACCTCGTTCTACAGGCTGTTGTGTTTCTTGTGCTGGATGATTCACTACCCCGCTTCCCACTTCCCTTGCCAGCATCTAGATTGCCCGCCGTTAAGAATGAACAAGATCTATAGGCACTTATTAAATTTTTTAAAAAAAAGAAATACAGAGGGCACACGGATAAATAATATTTAGGTTTGCCCAAATTATCACTTGCCGACCTCCTTGGCAGAGTGGTTAGCGACGCGAGAGTTTCCTGGTTCGAATCCCGTTTTGGGGATGAATGTTCCTTGTGAGCGTCCCTACACTTATTCCCATTAATTTTTTTAATTATTTTTTGTTCTCCAATATTTCATTTAAATTATTTAACCACCAGTTTCATCATATTATCACTCATCCTCATCTTCCCAATTAGCCAAAAGTGGCAGAAAGCGAAGTCAAATGAATGAAATCAACCAATGAATCAAATTATTACTTTCAATAAAATCTTGAATGAAAGCCTTTCTCGTTTTCGATGCAATGCTCGAATCCATGCATTTTGTGTGTGTAGGGGAGGAACAGTGTTTCAAACCAATATGTACTATAGAAGCAATAATTGTAATGGTGTTCTCTTGTGTATATACGAATGTATATGTGGACATTTTCAAATCTGTATAACATGAATTACTTCCTTTCGGTCGAGGCCCCAACATGTCACTGTGAATTGGAAAGTCAGTCTGACCGTCTGACGTGATATGACAGGGTTTTATTTAATGTTAGATGAGGTAAATAAACTCAAACTTACCTTGCAACTCGTTTCTGAAATATCTCCAAGTTTCTCTAACACATCCGTAGCACATCCATGTGACAAGAGGAATGCGACTCTTTCTCTCCCTAAACACCACAACGGCTCTCGTCCGGCATCGGAACCAGATGTCGAAGTGGATGGGGGGTTGCAAGTTGGTTCAAGTTACAAGGTGCCTTCAGTTTGACCTCAAGATTCTCGCATTCCAGACATTTGGAAGTTTCGCTACACTCTGGTCAAGTCGCGGACACCAAAGCTTGGTTTTCAGTAAAGATTGAACTTTTCCCATTAGTTCAAAGCAACATGCTTCGTCCATGCATAATAGTTTCTGTAATTTTCTTCTTCATTCAATCTTGGTTCATTATGCTAATTCGTAATTGTTATCGCGAAAAACATTTCCTTGATTTTTCACAGGGGGGGCAGAGCAGGGTCTCAGGGGGGGCAGTTGCCCCCCCTGCCCCCCCTCTAGCTACGGGCCTGGTACAGAAACGATGGGAGAGGGCCTACATATCAGCCATGAGCGTATCCACATCACCTGGTCTGAATAATTTCTCTGCGATAAACGCCAAGGTCACTGCCAATTCAATGTAAAAGCTCTTACCACAAACCTTACGACTACAAAAGACACATAATTCTATCCCATACGACGAGAATAATTAAATATGATGGAAACTGAAATGCAAACATCTCAATTGTCGCGTTTAAAGGTAAGAGGAACCTTTATGGTTTGACACCAATTGTTGTTTTGATAATGAAGAGCAGATTCATATTGTTCAATGTGTGCTTTTCCTCTTAACAAGTGGAAATAGCAGACATTCGAGTGGTGTGCCCAGGATTTTCAAGGGGGGGGGGGTTATGTGTACTTTTTAATAGTCATTCCTGAATCCTCATTTTGACATCTTTTCCTGCCTTTTCTTTCTTCTTGTTTTTTTTTTCAAAGAATATTGAGCCTAAGCAGAATTATGATCCTCACCACCCCTCCTTGAGCATGCTACTGGACACTCGGAAGAATCTTGATGACTCCAGACATACCCTGCCATGGCTGTAAACATGGGGATGGGGGCTGAAAAAAGGACCTGCTATGACCCAGACCTTCAAGAGTGTGGGAAAGTACAGGTCGTTGGACCTGTCTGCCTGTTCGGAAGCGTTCGGCTGTTCTCAGCACTGGCAGAGACCAGAGAGATTCGCACCATTCTGCGATGAGCTGGGCTGACAAACACCATTGCCTTTAATAGGAAACTTGGCAGGAGGGTTTCGGCGCAAGGGGTAGTACTGGAGCCTCATTTCGATGCGCTAAGATTAGCGAATCTCTTGCATATTTTGAGCTGTTTCATGCTGTTGCTTGGCTTATTTCGCACAAATATGCGAGTATTCTGACTTATTATTTTTACTGCTTCTCTAAAATATATAAAATGCAATATTTTTATTATTTTGCTTGGTCATCGCTGCATCTTCCGATGACCGGACACCTCGCCTCTGGTAACAGTACAGCTACTATGCAAGTTCTTTGCATCCTGTTGATTATGAGAAATGTTCATTCCACCTTGTCCAGTGAAGTATTGGGAAAGTAAGAACTGTCCAAAAATTTTTACTGGAAAGATAGTTTCATCTTGTACTAATGTTTCCCCTTTTTATGCATTTTAATGTTAGATGTGAGACAAGGGGAGTATATAGCCCCTCTCTCTAATCAAATATGTAAGCTGTTGGAATTTTGAACTTTCAAAGGAGATAAAGCAGAAAAGAATTCTCAATAAACCAAATGACAGTACACAAAACTTTTACAAATTGTTTGTGAACTCTTATTCTTCAATAAAAATAAGTTAAACCTAGACAAAAATTGGAATTGTGTATTAGATATTAGACACAATTATGGTATGTCAGTAAGATTTCAAAATTACTGTTCTTCCATTAAACAGATTTAACCTGTTAAGCTTGTAATATTACAATGTCTTGAAATATATACATGATTTCCACTGGTCTGAAAAACAAGTAAAATTATAGCAGTGTAAAAAATATACAAAAACCTGGACAAGACATGAAATATGTTTCTTGTAACTGCCAGTATTATGAGCTGGAAACATAGTTCTCTTTTTGTTATAATTGAGTCCTTGATTTTGGATATTCCATACAAAAAATGTATTTTTTTTTCATATTAAATAAACCACAATCACTTGAATAGTATGCACTATCGTAAAAAGTTTTAATTTATTTAGTAAGTAAGTTAAAACTTTGAAAGGTGATGAAGGAATGTATTTAAGACACTGCAAAACCTGAAAAATGAAGGAATTTTATTTGACAAAATAAGTGGGAATGCTGATTAAATTACAAGAAAGTTTACAATTTAGCCACCACTAAGACAGAAGACATCTGAAAATCAGATGTATAATTTATAGGGCTGAGCCGATACCACTCTGAACTGATACCCTCACATATTCGCACCAATACCGACACCAATATTTGAAAATTGTAATAATTAAAAGTTGTTCAAAATATTAATTAACATTTTGTGTGTAAGTATTTCACTCGAATTAAAGAAGTAAAAGTAAAGTGTTCCCCTGTGCATAGCACCACGCCATGAAGGCGTATAGGGGGTGTGGGGGTAACGCCCCACACTTTCTTGATCCGGTCGTGAGTGGGGGTGATGTGATCAGCATCACGCCCCTGACCGCCTTTACCCCCCAGGGTTTCCCCCAGGTACCCATGTTATTCGACGCTGGGTAGGCGCCGGGGCCGCTTCCACCGTTAGAAAAGTTCCCGGATTTGAACCGGCCGGGGATCGAACCCGGGACCTTGAGCATGGTAGTCAGACGCGTTACCGACTGAGCCACCGCGGCCACTCTTCTTATATGAATTAATTTACCAAGAGTTTTGCTTTAAAATATTCAAGAATTACATCATAATATTAAATTACATGTTATCAAAAAATTCATTTTTCATTCAAAACTGATGCAAAATATAAAGTAACTTCGAATTTTGCATAATTTTCAGGTTAATTAGACTCTGCGAAAGTGTCCTGCAGCATTTATGCTGAGTACGTGAAGGACCAAAATGTCGGGAAAGTATCGGTTGGTATCGGTAAATAAATTCCTGCCAATACTTTCCGATACCGATACCATTGGTTTCGGCCAATACTGATACATTGGCATTGGTATCAGCTCGGCCCTAATAGCTTAGCTTCTTGCATCCCCTTTCTTTGATTATGTGCCAAGTTTTTGTCAGAAGCTGCTTATTTTATCTTTTTTACAACATTTCTTTTTTTTTTTTCAGGGCTTGTATAATAAATCCAAGAAAGGAAGAGATTTCACAGTTCCACAGACTACTCGCACTAAGAAATGCAACAGCAAAGAATCTGTGGACTGCCCCTATGCTGCTTCATCTGAGGAGAAGTTTAGTCCTGCCAAAAGAAGTAAGAAAGCTGTGGTTAGTATATTTGCATGCTCATTTATCAACTGATATGTTTGTTCATGTACAAGCACTTATGAGGGGGTGGTGGTAAGTCTTTAGCTTTTGTGCCTTCTTCTGTTTTGACATGAACAAATTATAGGTTGTAATGAACCTTCATCCTTGTAGTTTACTGCAACAAAACATGAGCCTTCTAACGTAATTGTATCTTTGTGTTTTGCAAGTGTGAACTGATCATGGCAGCAGTTCATGAAAGTTTCAGTGGAAATGACAACAAGAGCAGTGATCAAGTTTCTCTTGTTACAAAGAAAGTCCATAAGTAAAATTCATGAGGATATGCCCTTACTATGCCACCATGACAAACTGAGTTGCCAAATTTCAGACAACATTTAAGCACAGACAATGAGTCATGTCTGTGGAGGCCTCCAGTCATGATTGTGCAAGAAACTGTGGACACTGTGCATGAAGTGATCTTTAGAAAGTAGGAGAATTTCTGCTAAACTGATAGTTGAGACCCTGAACATCTCCCATGAAAGAGTAACTTCAGGACCACCTTGACATGAGGAAGCTTTAAGCGAAGTGGATACCAGACTTCTTGATACAAACCAAATTCATGTATGGGTCTTCACTTCCAAAGCAGTTCTTCACTGGTTTCAGTAGGATGGATTGTGAATTATTTGTATCATCTCGAGATGA
Source organism: Lepisma saccharinum (assembly GCF_977018435.1). Classification (NCBI taxonomy): domain Eukaryota; kingdom Metazoa; phylum Arthropoda; class Insecta; order Zygentoma; family Lepismatidae; genus Lepisma; species Lepisma saccharinum. Next base: position 4,265,244 of record NC_139232.1, read on the forward strand.
TGATGATGAAGAAAACAAACCATTATGCATGGAGGCACTGTGTTCACCATGCCCAAAGAAATGCAGGATCCAGAAGTCAGCTGACAAAGTTCTTGTGATTGTCTTCTGGGACAAAGATAGTGTACTGTTAATTGACTACCTTGAGATGGGCTGGAGCATAACATGTGAACAATACAAATCACTCCTTGATCAGCAGAGGCAGAAACAGGTGTTAGCACACCAGTTGACACACTGAAAGTTGTCCAGATGAGTCATTTTCCTCCAGGATAACATGTCACAGCATCAGGCCAAATGCTGGACCATTTACTGTATTCTACAGATTTAACCCTCTGTTTACCTGGTCTTTCCAAAGCTCGAAAAAATATCCGAAGGGGACTTGCTTTGACGCCATTGCTGAGGCTGTAAATGTGTGGTTTCAGGAGCAACCAAAGACATTTTTTAGAAGTGTCTTCAGAAGTTCTGAGAAAGGTGTCACAAGTGTGTTAGTCTCCACGGAGAAATATGTAAAAGCCTCAACACCATTTGCCAAATCTGGTTTCTTCTAGTTAAAGCTAAATACTTACCAGCACATGTGTACTCAAGTATGGATTGATCTTGCCCAGGATAGGGACAGGTAGAAAATATATGTTGCTGCAGCAATAAACCTTCAGGTTTAGCAATGGCAGAGTTAGTTGGATTACTTTTATGGTTAATATTGTAGCTATATCATTTATGTCATCAAAGTAAACTGATTTGTGATGAGTACCAGAACATTTAAGCTAGAAAAAGAAAACACCGATTAGCTGCGTTCAATCAGAATACCACAGTTCCTTTCCTAGGCAGACGTAATTTAATTTATTTTTTTAATATAATGAATGGTTCAGGCATTCTGGTATTTCAGGAAGAGACAGAAAGTGCTTTGGACTATAATAATGTGTCCCTCAAACTATTTCTTTCCCACTCTTCCTTAGGAAAACCTCCCTCCCAATAACTGTTGATGGATGTTTATACACTTCAAGACTGATCAACACAATAATTTCATTTTATTGTTATTACATTATTCCATTCATTTGTAATGATGTAATGCTCTGGGGATTGAGAGATGTTACATGGGTTGTGTAGCTCAGTTTACAAAAATTCTCAAATATAGACACACTCATTTCATACTTTCAGTTTTGAGACATTGGCTACACAGATGAAGAATATTCTAAGTTATAAACTAGCTAAATAATCCTAAGAGGGCAATTCCATTCTGATTCCATTATTTTCTCAGCACCTTCAAATATGTAACTCTATCAATTCATATAATTTCATTTTCCTTGATGAAAGTTATCTACTTCCAGGATATTCCTCCCCCATCTCAGTTTTCAGTTGCAGAAAATACATTTTTGTACTTATGACGGGTGTGACACTTCCGAGACATGACTTCCTCAGTATTTCAGAAAACTCTGTGAAATATATGGGTTTACTGAAACAATTCCACTATATCTTCACAAAGCTAACTTTACTCGACATTTATAGTGTAAATCACCAACCCTGAGACCTTCTGTAAACAAACGGTCTCACCCATTCGATGTATTACTCCATGTCAGCTGATTTATGACCGCAATCATCTGCTGTTACACTCATAGTTCGCCGCACCTATTCATTTTATATAAGAGCCTCTGAATGTGAGAACCCGCTCTCAAAACATCAGACGAATATGCAGCCGTATACATTGTTACTCTCCCGGTCATTCTCTCTTTCATAACCCTTAAAACTGCAGACACTGACACACCATTGCACTGGGATACCAACTTAACCACTTCATTTACTGGTTTCTCAGGATACCACTGACAGAACGTTACATAAATATTGAGTAGAATCTGTTTCTCACCCCTTTTCAAAGGCTGTCCTTGCTGGTGTTTTGAAAACAAGCTCGCAGAACACGGAGACCTTCTCGCACGCATAGAACTCGGCATGTTATTTTTCTAAGGATAAGTCAGGCAATATTACTAAGTTGCACTACTTCCTTGCTGTTCACATGATTATTTTTAGAAAATAACCAATGATATAAAATATCATTATTTACACAAATATATAAGCTCATTGAAAGTTACAATGCATATTACTAGAAAATGTTCACACTTATCTTACCTTGCCATGTCACCAAGTTATTTTACGAAGTGCACTATATTTGGTGGAACAAAAATAGTTATTAGGATGCTTTTCAAAGTTTCCAACCGCAATAAATTTACGAACTTTCTTTGTCTTGTTTTGATCATCATCATCAATATATTTATTGGACTTACAGCAATGCATATGGCTGTTTATGCCCATTATATATTTTATTTACATAAGATACAATTTACATAAAATCTACAAACAAATTTCAAATACACTCCTATCTATATCATCCTTAGAAATATACATTACCATGTTATATCATTTTGTCTAAAAAAATGCAAGTAAAATATATTCAATTCACATGCAAGAAAGAAGCCAAATTTATGGGAAATGATTACTGGTGCAAAGAGTTAACCATAAAAGTGAAGCAATAAGTAAAAAAAGAAAGAGCATTGGGTTTAAAGTGAGACGTCATTTGCGGCAGCGTATCCCATACTACAAATTGGCCATTGTTTTACCTTACGTAATGAATCCTGCAACAACGCTGGATTTTCGTGTGGATTATTTTACTTCTATGAGTTTGCAATGCTTTCTGTATGCACGTGGTTTTGTTTACAGAAGGTCTCAGGGTTTGTGATTTGAACTTTAGATGCTTTTAGTTTCTAAAAATATTACTACACACTTTTTTAATATTTTTTTTTTGCCTGTGATGGGTGTGCCATTATGACATGTAGGATTATGGAACAATGTAAAGGCTATGAAAATTATCATAAATAGATTCTTCAAAGAAAGGTTTGTATCAGAAATGAAGTAGGATACTTCAGAGCTTAAGATATAGGAACAATCAATAACACAATTCGACTGAAATTTGAATTATTTTAGTTTTCTTATGGTGTAATACTGTATCATAATGAAACTAAATTAAGTGGAAGCACCACACATAAAATCCAATTTATACTATAAAGAGTTATATGTTTGACAATATGTTATTTCAAAGCCATGAAACTAATGTTCATATTAATATTCCAAATTCTGCATAGTTTTCCCTTTAATTTCATATATAATAAGTGATATTTTCAATAAAAATGAATTAATCTTGTTTCACATAGAATGGCTCAAGAGTAACTATTAAAGAATATCAGAGATAATCTTATCAAGTATGAGGTTCTTCATCTTGCTCAGACACATGGCAAGTACACTACTATGACGGGCAGCATTTTCCCTGGACAGGCATGTTGTTTCCTAATTTGAGTGGGGAAGGGGGTTAATATAAAATTGTCATCCTGTCTCTTTGTTTACAGTGACCTTCCCAAAGTAATTCAGTCTCAGTGGCTCTTTATGCTTAAGTCCACTTCCTCACTTTTCCCTGGATTGCACAGAATCCAAATTTTGTTCTTGGGCAATTATCCTTATTTGGTAACCACATAATTCACTAGAGATCCTTGAATACATGTGTTGTTTATCACTTGCATAATAGTTCACCATGTATGGTTAAAGTCACTCCTCTCTCTTCCAACTGTGGCCTTTAGCCAATGGTCTAGACCAGTGGCGGCAATTGCATTCCAAAACTAGGGGTGCAAGACTGCAAGATTCAAAATGTTGGGGGGGGGGGGGGGGCAAGGACAGTTTAATTTCCCTTGGCACATAAGGTTAGCATGGTGCGGGGGAAAAAGTGACAAAAAGTGGGGGAACTGTCCCCCTCGCCCCCCCCCCAATCGCTGCCACTGGACTGGTCTTATCTGTTAGCTCATTCTTTTGATTTGCAAAAAGACAGTGACGGCATGCTCTGATGCCACACAAAGACATCCCGGTGGTATCAGGGCTGTTGTCTGCCAATGTTTAAGAGCTTATAGAATTCAATAAAGTAAGGGAGGTTGGTGAAATCCATCTGTTACAATGTCTTGGTTGTCTTAGACTAGGAGGTAATGTTTAGTCCACTTCCTGAAAGAAACATTTATTTCTTCACTTGCACTATTTGTTTATTATATGTACAACTTCTCAGGCAGTTCATAGTTATTAACTTCACTTATGATCACAATCATAAGGCATCGTTTCTTGCAGTTTTCACTTGAACATTTCTAATACAACCTTAAAATCACAAAAAAAAGAGCAAGTAAATATAAATAAATGAAATCAAAAAATTTGAGTGGTGTCAATCATATGCTGGATCCAATTTTGATAGTAGGGGTAGAAAAATGTAATATTTTTTGCAATAATGTATGCTATCCACAATAATTGGAAAATAATTGTGGCTTTTATTTTCATTTAGGATGAAAATGATGATGTAGCCACCTACAATCAAAATGAGAATTCAAGACATATTATTAAAGATGATATATGAGAACAGGTAACTATAGATTATTTGATACAAGGATTATTGTAACTTTTAATTGTCTTGAATTCTTCAAAACATAAAACACCTCAAGATAGCACACTGAAGTGCAGTTTAAGCTGCCTCAGTATCCAGGCACATTGAGTATCCAACTCACAGTCTCACTTCCCCAGTTAGGAGGTAGTTCCATGCTATACAGCTGACAAACTTTAATTTTCATACACAAATAAATTGTTTGGGATATTGTCTATTATTTTGTATATTTTATTTTCCCTGCTGGAAATTTCTGCTGTTTACAGTAGACAAATTCTACTGTTTCAATTTTTCTACTGTGAACTAGGAAATGCACTGAAACCCAATTGTAAGCCTACTGTGATGATGCTACTGTACTTCAACAGTAGGGCTGTAGTTCTGAGAAAAAAAAATAAGAGTAATTATGCATAATACTTGCTTCAATATATTATACATGTATTGACTCCAAGCATAGATAGTTTAATTCTTGACACCATATTTTCAGTGATTTAGAAGTGCACTGGGAAGCAGTACATGAATTGAATTTTTACTAAATTCTAATTAATGCTACAGAAGTCGGGTATATCTTAATTAATAAGTGAATAGAACTCTTTCTTAAGAAATAACTCAACCTTAAAGGAGATAGTAGTTGGAATAAATATTCCTATTAGCTTTATTGTATATTATTTTGTCATTTTTGTGTCTTGACAAACTATGATGATGAAATTAGACAGGTATTAGAAGAAAATGAGGAAGGGGACACATAGATTGTCAATGAATCACTGAATTCACTTGACCAATGAGGCAGCTACTGTCATATGTCTGCAAGTACAGTCCACATTCTCCCCACTATTTATTAACCTTGTTGTTCAATAACTTACCATAAATTGACAGAACTATAGTGACTTAAGCTTACAGTTTCAATTTCCGTATTTCCGTATTACAGAAAACAATCCTATTGCAAGTGAAGCGGGCAAGAAAAGTTTTAGAGCACAGTGCATAGCCATAGGCACTAGCCATAATTTTATGGACATTTTGTGTTTTCTCGTACATAAGCTCATGCGTTTCTTGTCAACAAATTTTATTACTTCAGAAAAAAATTATAGGAAAGTCCATAGGGTGATAGGGGTATGATCTGTCTACTTTTCCAATTAAATTTTGAGAGATTGTCAATTCAGAAATTGTCACACTTGGATTGTGAAGTAGGATGGACACTTGCCTTCTTTGTAAATGGTCACAGGAGGAAGATTAGACACAGCATAAAGTTCCAACATATCAAATAATTTTCTCCATTCACTGTCAGCTCAGTAAATAATAAGAAGAATGGGTCTATTACTTGGTCCTTCATTAATGTGCACTGCACATTCAATTTCGGTGAGTCTCATTCAAGTTAATGAATCTCATGCAGATTTTCACTGCTGCTAATGCAAAAGTAGTACCTGTTACTTTCCCAGATGAAGGAAATATTTCTTTCTCAGTAAAGCATGCTGCATCCAGTGATGAATTATTCTCTTCAGTTTTAGCTAACACTTCATCCATGATTTTTTTTGTGTACCCTCCACATATACAAGGATCATTTTTAAAAAGTGACTACTCAACAATATGTCCACTGTTTTTACTGGTAGCAACAATTAATCATGGGTTTAGGTAATGGCTTTATTCCTGTCTCTACATGCAACATGTTGTAGTTCCACAGATTGACGTGTGGTGGCAGCACTTCATTGGCTGTAGCCATATTGAGTAGTGTGTTATAAAACAATATTCTCATGAAGAGAACAAATTACACTCATCAAAATTCAAGTTACACGTGAAATAAATGTTATTAAGTGTCAAGAGAACTTGTTCAAGCTTGTGGTGATGAATATACAAGAGTGGTTAACTTGATTGTCATACTTATTCGCCAAGACTGCGGAAGTTTCAACAAGCACCCAGCAACATTAAAGTGATGCTTCTTGTTGTGACAACCACAAAGTCATTTTTCTTTGTCACACGGGCCTCCCCTGTGGCACAGTGGTAGCGTCATCGCCTTGTAACCAAGGCGTCCCAGGTTTGATACCCGGTGGAGGCACATAGTGGTTCGGATCCCACTTTAAACTGTAGGTATAGTTCCGATTAGCCTTACTGTGCATAAAGTGGACTTAAAACACCAACTCAAAACCAACTCCTTTGTCACACAGTATTGAAGGGAGTTACTGTGAACCATGAGTATTACAGTAACTTTCTGGAGAATCCCCTTCGTCCAGCTATTTATTGGAAATGACCAACGCTTCTCGAACCAACTCGAATAACAGAAAGTACAGAAACCCTGATTGACCATGTAATAACAAACATACAATCAAATCACTTTAAAGCTGAAGTCCTACATACGCTTATCTCTGACCACACGTCTCAAAAAATTACAATACAAGGGAAAAGGTTAGAATACTCAAAAAGTAACACAATAGAATGTAGAGATACATGTGAGCAAAATATAGATTATCTTAAATACCTCTTACATCAGGAAAATTGGACAGACCTTTACCAACTAACTGACACGAATGATATCTGGGAATTGCTAATAAGCCACTTAACATATTATTTAAATGTAGCTTGTCCCAAAACAACAAAAAGAATATACCCTAATAAGAAGAAAGTGCCACTAACAGAAGAAATTATAATTTTGAAAAGTAATATGAAAATAGAATATGAAAAATTTAGAATTACAAAAGACACTAAGCACCAGGAAAAGTACAAAAATGTAAAAAAAACTATTCAAGAAAGCCATAAAGAATCAAAAATCAAATATTTTCAGTAAACAAAAAAGTCTGTTAATAAACAAAAAGCCATTTGGAAAATTGTAAACAATCACCGTGTATCAAACACAAACAATGATAAAGCAAACATAAAAGTCATCAAGGATGACACTGAAATAATTGACCCGAATATCATATGTAACTTATTCAACGAATATTTTTTTGGCCCGACCCTGTGGCCGAGGGGTTAGCACATCGCGCTGTAACGCCAAGGGTCCCAGGTTCGAATCCTGGTCGGGCTTGGTTGTTTGTGAATGTCCATTCATCAATTTCATAATTTCATCACTCATCCCCATCTTCGCAAATTAGCCAAGAGGCACAAAACGCGAAGTAAAATAAACTAAATCAATCAATCAATCAATCAACGAATATTTTATAAACTTAACCAACAGAAACAGAGAGAATGAAAATAATGACAAAACACTAGAGATCCAAATCGAGAAATATCGGCCAAACAGTATATATATATCCCAGAAGTAAGTGCTAATGAGCTAAAAAAAGTCATACAAGGTTTAAAAAACAAAAAATCACACGGACCTGATGAATGGTCAGCTGAACTTATTAAATCCTGTTCAGAATCTATTATAGAACCCTTGCTGTATGCAGTCAACAATTCAATAAAAGTTGGTACATTCCCCAAAGTTCTAAAACTCAGCACAGTGATACCATATTCAAAAAAGGAGCTGCAACAGACATTGAGAACTACAGACCTATCTCCCTAACGTCTGCTTTTTCAAAGATATTGGAAAAAATTTTATCAAATTATATTATAAAGTTTTGTAGCAAATATAACATAATAAACAGAAACCAGCATGGATTCCAGAAAGGGAAATCAATAAACACAGCTCTAGCACAGTTAATCGATTATGTAACCGAAACATTAGAGAAACACGAAGCTGCAAACACTATATATCTAGATCTTTCCAAGGCATTTGATAGGGTAAAACATGACCTGCTTATGGTCAAACTAAGCAATATAGGAATAAGAGGGATAGCTTATGAACTTATACAATCTTATCTACAGGACAGAATGCAAATTACTCAAATAAGCTACAACATGCATGGTATAGTCACTAACTTTAAATCACAAAGTAGGAAAGTGTTAATGGGGGTACCCCAAGGATCAATCCTGGGGCCCCTGCTCTTTATTTTGTACATAAACAATGTACCAGAATACCCAAACACAAAAATCGACCCTAGGAAGCTTGAAATAAACACTTTTATCACCATAAACCAACTGGCACAATACTTAACTTCACATGGATTAATAATAAACAACAATAAAACAAAATTTATGATATTCAATACAATCCGAAACATGGATTTTGAGTCACAAACGCTATGCATAGACAATGTGCTCATAGAAACTGTATCTTCAGTAAAGTTTTTGGGAATAACACTAGATCAAAAATTAACATGGGAAGAACAAATTAACATCATCTGCAGTAAACTATCATCTAATCTATACCTGCTAAAACAAATGGCTGAATATAATTTAACAGAAATTAACAAATGCATATATTATGGACTAATTTACCCCTATGTTGAATATGGCATAATAGCTTGGGGTGGATCATTTTATAATAATACTGTCAGAATACTGAGACTTCAAGAGAGAGCACTTAGAATAATGTACAAACTAGGCTGTAGGGAATCTTGCAAAGAGTTATTCAGGGAGAAACAAATAATGACAATATACTCCCTATACATCTATAAGGCTATAACGTTTGTTCTAAATACTGGAAACAAGACTAAAAATAACCAATTACACAACCACAATACAAGGGGGAAAGATAATTATTACCAGAACCAACACAGACTCAATATCTCAAAACAATCACCAACGAATGCCGGAAAAATATTCTACAACCAGCTGCCTCATGACATAAAATTGATATCTCCAAAAGATAAACAAATACAAACCATAAAAAAATATTTGACAGACAGAGCTCTCTACAGTATCAGAGAATTCATGGAACAAGACAATACAAGGCCAATGTACTAAAAAATATGTATTTTAATTGTATTCTTATTTCAATCATGCAACAATGATAATGTGTTTTTATTTTTATTGTAGTGTAATGAAGTGTATTTTTTAATTTTTACTTTGGTGTAGTGATGTAATGTACTACACAATGTTTCTTCTTTTTTGTTATGATGTACTTAACTAATTATTATTTCATTATGTATCTTGACGTTTTCCATGCCCTTTTAATCAAGGGTCAACGGAAGAAAATAAAATTCAATTCAATTCAATTCTGGTGAGACATCTGATTGTGCTGCACCACAACTTAAGCTGCCATGTTGCAAATTCAGTGGGGCAACAGGCTTTATACTACAAAAGGTTTTAACCTGTCACGGTTCCTGCCAAAACCTTCTCCCTTGTCTGCAGGACGTTGTTGCCACTGATTTCGGCGCAAGCGAGCAAACATGGCGACAGGCCGGACTGCGAGTGGTCATTTGCGGGTGCAAGCCAGTGATGTGCAGTACACTATAAGTTTACGTCTACACATAATCTACGCGTAGATTACATTGAGTTGTAGTTTACATAGACTACGTGGGCAATCTAAAGTTCATTAAATTATTTTTCAAGGCTTTCATGAAAGAAAAGTGACATTTTCAATTATATTGGTTCCTAACAAACTGAAAAAATCCTATTTATAACAAAATTTATCTTTTCTATCATCAACTATGGAAGAAGGTAAATAGTATGCAAAAACCAACAACAGATGGCAGTCGTGAGGCAAAATTAGTATTTTTCTCATAAAACACTAGAATATTTCCTATGTTAGGTTTTTCCTAGGTGAGAAATTGTTCGAATTTGGGAGAAAGTCCATGAAAAGTTCTCCTCACACATCAGCAACTGATGCGCAGTATAATTTTCTTTTAATTCCACGGCACTCTTTGCTAAGTTATCACCTTTCGCCATTTTGTTTACATAGATTACGTCATCTACGTGTATAAAATAGTCTATGTGTAGAATGTAGACTATTTTCTACACATAGACACACATCACTGGTGCAAGCACAGATGTCTCCGCCACCAGAACATTCACGTCCTTGACAACGTGGCAACAAAAGACATGCGAAGGTAGCGGCGACCCCTGGTAGGCAGAGGAAAAGCACGTGCTGTCTCCTAGGCTTATGCCAATGGTTGAAAACACTCACATGATGTCCGGGAAAGTCCGCTAGCAAAAGGAAATCTACGGTTTGGCGCGAACTGTGCCAGGTTAAACCTTCTGCAGTATAGGCTGGTCTCTCAGTAATGATGATGATGATAAAAAAAAAAGAGGTTTCGCTGGCACTGTGAGAAAATTGTCAGAAATTTGGCAATAATTTGCTGTACTAGGTTGGAGACTATTACGAAGGAATACAGTAACCTCATCCTCCACAATTAGTATACAAGTAGACAGTTATGTGCATGTAATAACTCTTTTTAAAATATATATTCTTGTTTTTGTTGTTATATGTGAATCTTGTAAGCCCATAGATGTAATCTTTTGTGAACATCATTTAGAATGCACAGAGTAATGCTGATTTCCAAACTGGTGTGTCGAATCGACTTGTTTGGGCTTTGAAGGTCATGCAAATGCTTTTCATTAGGCATTTTCTCCTCCAAGTGATTCCCACACTACTTGGACATACACTGTCTATTCATTGTGACTGCTTATTTCTTATAGTGAGGCTCATGTAACTGGATACATCTTTCAGATGCCTAAGTTTATACCTGTGCTGAAATGCATGTTGCATGAGCTTCGCAGATTTAATTTCAATAGGTGTATAAAAGTTACAATAGACTATATTTCTTAGTAGCTTCTTTTTTTCAAACCAATTCTGGTATACCCATAAAAAAATGGGTCAACGGATTAATAAAGATTATTATTATTATTATTATTATTATTATTATTATTATTATAGAATTGTTGCAATGACTATCATGTGCCCAGTGTTCAATACTGCCTTTCTTGAGCATTTGGTTGCATTCAGAGTGGACCTCCCTGCTGGTGTAGTGGTAAAATTGTTGCCTGGTAATCAAGGGGTTCTGGGTTCAATACCTGATGGAGGCACATAGTGGTTCGGATCCCACTTTAAACAGTAGGTTCAGTCCCGATTAGCCATTCTCTACATAAAGTGGACTTACAAACAAACTCGAACAAAGAAACAAGCATGCCAGAGTGATCTTCTGGAAGTTCAGCTTAAATTATGAGTTCTGATTATGGCTAAATGTCAAATGACTATGTTATAAGCACAACTACATTATACATTGCTTCTTTCTTCAAGTTGTTCTTATTGAATATGAATTCCTAAAAGCTATGAATATTCCTATGTAATATTGTAATTGTAAGTTTAATACATATATTTTTATTCTACGAGGGTCGCTATTTATATTTTGAACCTAACAATGAGAAAACAGGAATTTGGCATTGAAAACTGCTTTATTGTTTTTCGAAGTATTCTCCTTTATGGTCAATACACTTTTGCATTCGTTCGAACCATTTGTCAAAGCAGTTTTTCCAATCTTCTCGAGACACCTCCATAATATGGTTTTTGAACGCATCAACGGCGTCTTCCGCAGACGAAAATCGTTGTCCACGCAATTTATTCTTGACATTCGGGAACAAGAAGAAGTCATTGGGTGCGAAATCAGGACTGTACGGCGGATGACCCATCAATTCGATATTTTGACTGTTCATAAAGTCGGTTGTTAGACGAGATGTGTGACAGCTGGCATTGTCTTGATGAAGAATGATCCGACGGCGTTTGTTTGTTTTCCGTATTTGACCGAAGACCTCTGGTAAACAAATTGTTGTGTACCATTCAGAGTTGACCGTTCTACGTTCCTCTAAAGGCACAGTTGCCACATGACCAGTTTTCCTGAAAAAACAGGCGAACATTTGTTTCGATGTGCTTCGAGCACAAACAACTTTTGTTGGATTGGGTTCATCTTGAAACACCCATACAGTCGACTGCTGTTTACGTTCCAGCTCATATGCATATATCCATGATTCGTCACCTGTTACAATCTTATATACGTCTCTTGAAGCACCACGATTGTATTTATTGAGCATTTGTTTGCACCAATTGACGCGAGCGTCTTTTTTAGTTTTTGTCAAATTGTGTGGGATCCAACGAGAACATACCTTTCTCACAGCTAAATGATCATGTAATATTTTATATATGCTGGTGGAACTAATGCCTATGGTTGCCTCAATCTCACAGTATGTCACATGACGATCTTGCAGTATTAGGTTTAGCACAGCATCAATGTTTTCTTGAACAACATTTGATTTTGGACGACCTTTGCGAATCTCGTCGGTGAGCGAATGGCGGCCACGATTAAATTCGTTATACCAGCGTTTCACAGTGGCAAAGGATGGGGCTTCATCGCCAAATGTGGAAGTAAGTTGATCGATGCACTCTTGTCTTGATAATCCACGTCGAAAATCGTAAAAAATCATTGCACGAAAATGTTCACGAGTTAATTCCATTTTATTGTTGTCGCGCAATCTCCAAGGCAACATAAACAACACAAATCAAGCTATTGACAAAACATTTGAAGTACGTTATGGTCAATAATGCCAGACGATTCTGTGCAAACGTCAAATCGCGCCTAACTTCAATCAGTGTTGCCAAGGCTCAAAATATAAATAGTGATCCTCGTACAGGAAGAAGAGAAACAATCTTCATGCAAGAAAAGAGAAGTTGAGATAGCAGATGAAGTAAGTAAAGAAAATTTCTTAAACATTATATATGACAATTACTTTTAACTTTCTCTTCTTTTCTAGTTTATGGTTGTTACAAGCATTTAAACACATTTTCTTATTTCAGGAAAACTCAATAAGGATGAATTTAAGTAAAACAAAAACACAATGAATCTTGTCAATAATATTGCATTGTTGGAGTGTAACAATTGAATCAACTGTGAAACGAGCAACCATTTTTTGACTGAAAATTGTATCAAATTTTAATTATCTTCTTTTTATTATATTCTAAATATGGATGTATGTGTGTGTGTATGTATGTTTGTTCCGGCATAACTCTCGAATGCCTAGAGCGATTTCAACCAAACTTGGTACACGTATCACTTGCAATCTCGAAAGAAATAGTGTGGGTAAGACACCCCTAGGGTTGGGGTGGGAAGGGGTGAAATGTAAAAATAATCTAAAACGACTGATATTAAATTCAGCACAGACAGACATCCGTGACTCTATGCAATCCCACACAATGATGGTGTTTCTCTAACATTCAGGCTGATATGAGTTTGTGTTGCGAAAATGACTGATATTAGTGTGGAATCCATAGTTTACGGGGTCGCTAAGATGAATAGTGACACTCCCAATGCCGTTCAACTCCAAGTTCATCACCTATCAGTATGGGGGTGAGAGGGGGTGAGAAATGACCTACATTAGTGTCGAATCCCTAGTTTTCGGAGTTGCTAAGCTAATTGGTGACATTCAGGATGAAATAAAATTACTTATATTTGACACTATAGTTGGAATTCATTATTTTCCTGTCTAATAGAAGAATGGGATAAATAAATACCTGGGCAATGCCAGGTAATCAGCTAGTAATTATATAAGTATCATCAGGTCATTCAAAATCATCATCTCTAGAAAGCTTCTTGATCTTTTTGGTTGGATTGAATTTCAAAGTTGGTGGCTTACCCCACTTATGAAAAGAGAACCCCATAGTAAGTTGCCATTCTCATTATTTAATTTCTTCCAATATTCATTTGCATGAACAAAACCTCTCACACGTTTAAATCGTGTATCCCATTCTTCTTTTAAAAACTTCCCCCTCTTTAATCAGATGTTCCTCCTCAACAACGTGAACTGACAAGCCTGTTCTTGAATCTAAATTTGTAATGTCTAAATTATGTTTGTGCCACTTCTTTCACATTTTTCTTGATATTTGCCCTACACAATAAGTGAAACATGAAATACTGTTATAGTATCTTCCTCTGGATTCTACGTCTGGAATTGGTTTTCACATTCACTAAATTGACAACAAATGTTCAACATCAGCTGACCATCCACCCCTTAGATGGGTAGTGCATCCCACTGCTGCATATAATGAGTGTTCACCATTGTACACATGATATACATAGACACTCTATGCTCACCCCATGTAGCACACAGCAGACATCATACCACACATGGATCGGCCTATTCACTGGAATGGACTCCATGACAGCAGTGCTACAACCATTGCATGTTCTCAGGCGGTGTTGGTACCAAGATGACATCTTTGATTGTAATTGCACACAGTTGCACATACAGGCATTGATGTGATAATGCTATGCTAGTGTTACGTAGTTATAAAGGTTGTCCAACCCTGAAACTCCTTACATTGGGATCCAAAATGTGGTACCATGGTCACCTTTTAAAATGTATTTCCAAAAATCAGAAACGTGTATAATTACACATTATAATTACTTTCTCTTTCCCTCTCCTTTACCCTGTTGCTCACATCATTCTTAATTTATTATCTATCTATGTATATATTTCTCTTCCTCTTTCAGTCTCTCTAGTTCTCTTACTCACTATGCAAATCTGAATTTCACATCTGTTGTCTATTTCTCTGACATTCTTCTCTGTTCTGACTCCCTATTTCTCTCTCAACTATGTTTCTTTTACTCTCTTTCTCTGTAGCTCCTTAAAAACAGCAGAGCTCATCAAATGATAATTTTGTGGATATTTCTGGTATTGACAGCTTTCACAACTAAACTATACATAACCTCCACACAGTTATTACAGACTTATTGAACCATAGTGTAATACAAAAACCAGACACACACACCTTCATCCAATAGTTAGGCTTCCCAATACAAAAACTTGCAAAACACACACTACAAATAATAACACTTCTCTCTGGAAACAGTGGCTCATATATCAAAAACTTCATATCACTAACTCAGCAAATGGAAATAGATCAAAACCAGTGCACCAAATGGGGACCCATTCATTACAAGGTGGCGAGATTACCACTACACCACTGGGGAGTCCTCTTATTAATTATTATTATTTATTATATATTTATCGTGATACATGGAATAATTATTGAAATCGGTATAACAGATTTTAAAAATATAAATGAGGATGCATTGTGCTGCGTTACCAACCACGGTAATATAATAAAGAATGTGAGTTTGTTTTATACAAAATAATAATTGAATCCATAACTAAGAATAATACAGCATGGCTAACTCCATGCTTGACAACCCAAATCAAGAAAACAATTGAACATCTATATTCAAAGATATAATAATATCGTAGATGTTTCACAATCTAGCTACTGCACATTGTTGGCATGCAATTTATTTGTCCCTCCTACACAAGTCAGGTGGCTTGTGTTCGTTATTTTTGAGAATCCAGACTGTCGGCCCAGTTGATCTGGCATGCGACATGCTGGCTACAATGAACAAGTATACATAGATGTTTTTGGCGGGGGGAGGATTGGGGTTTACCAAACGCAACTCAAAATGAATGAATCGGTTGAAGAAAGTTTGGGTTTGCATGAACATTGGTGCAATGTTGTTGTGGCTTTCTTAATGTTATTTATCCTGGATAAATTTGTAATAAAGTGACTGCAGGTGGACAATATTCTTGCCAAATGTTCCAATACTGTAGATTTATATTCGGTTCAGAAATCGGCTATTATTCATTTATCAAGTTCATTTTCAAATTATTTGGTGTATCGTGATTTTAAAAATGTCAGTTGGGGAAACAAAGCATGCTGGTGGTAAAAACTTTTCAAATTCATGGCAGGACAAATATCTGTGGATTTTATAACGATGAAAATTAAAAAGTGGTGTATGCAAAATATCTAATGATCAAAGGAACTAGGTTTGTTTTTCATCATAGGGAGACCTTGTTTAATTTCTTCTGTCTGTTCCAACTGGAAACATACTTTAAGAAAATTCAGTTCCCATGAGAACTCCCAGTGTTGCAAATGATGTTCTTCACCTAGTGTTAGGAAGAGAGGATATATGAGATTTTTTTTGTAAACTTACAATCAATGCTTTTCAAAAATTGGTGCCCCAGAGATGAAGTATTAGCAGTGGTCAAAAATAGATTTCAGAAAGTTCATACACTACAGATCTGAACATCACTCATGGTTCCTACGTATCAAGACAATGTACAGTTGTGAAAAGAAATACTTCCCCCACAGGACTGCTGATATTAAGGCTCTATGGGGAAGTACTTTTTTCTGTATCCGTACATGACCACCTTGGCCTTCTACATGTATAATCTTGTGTGTTTGAATGGTGGGCGTAAAATAACTATCATATTACTGCTTGTGTTACAAAAAGATAATGGTAAATATATAAGGCACCTGAACCCAATATGGCCTATTTGCTGTTTTCAAGTAGTTACATGGTTAATTCAACAGATGACACTAGTATGTCATTTAGACTGTCCGAATGACGTGATTGAACTTGTTGGCTGTACCTATTCTACAGGAACTGAGGACAAAGAAGCGAAATAGCTGATTTTCGAGATTGTGTTCTACGTGATATAATATTGCATATGGAAGTTATTACTTACCACATCTTCCGAGTGATAGGTTTTTATATCTCTAGTACATATTATGATAGCTCATAATTTGTACTCTACAACAATAGATTAAAGTCTAAACTAAGTACAAAGTATTGTTTATAGCAAAGGAAGAAAGAACACCATGTATGGTGGACTCAATATGGCCTACATAAGAATATATTGTGAAGGACATGTGCAAATGTGACATTTGTTCCTCTTATGTTCAACTGGAGTGTGTGGATGAAAAAGGACCTTTCACTAAGGATGATAAAGAACCTTTCATTTGCCCAGACTGTGATGTGTAACCCATGATCTTCTGGTAATAAATTGTGGCATGTCACTCCCTTCTTTATTTGTTTGTAAACAATGTTATTTCTCTGTGCAAATCTCATGTGTAATTATGTAAATAAAATGTAAGTATATCAATATACTTATCCACCTATAAAAACAACATTGTGATACTTTCTTTACAAATGTATGTACTCAATATGTCCTAAACGTAACTTTTAATAAAATCTTCCATGTTTTTATTTGTAATTTGGCCCTAATTTTCAGTAAACGTCCAAAAATGTTCCCTCTTTTGAATTTTACAATTAGTTTTACATTTCTGACTTTGTACATCATTAGAAACAATCACAAACCTTAGGTAGGCCATATTGGGCAGGTACCTTCTGTAATTTTAAAAAGGCAAATAGATCCATTTATCAAAAGCACCTAAATTTACCTTTATAATAGATGATTATAAACACTTTCCCTCCCAATCACAGGCTTTTGGTGGTATACATTACATTTTGATTTGATGCTGTATACGAGAAAATCACAAAATCTGCTGTGTATGATATAAACTTCCATAAAGAATGAAGCTTTACAAGTGTTCCCTTAGGAGTATATGTTTAGATATATTGAATTTAACATTGCAGATATTTTAATGATATTCTGGGTAAATATGCAATGTGAATTTATGTAAACCATATGAAATTAAAGCTGATAAAATTTAGACATGGAATAATGTATCCAATCTCTGGACACTACAAACTGTAGCTCCTTCCCTGTAATTCTATAATTTACAATCGGAGTATTCACTGACGGTGTTCCTGATTTAATAATATTTTTTTTCAATTTGTTTTTGAACCTTGTCATGCTCTTTCCTGTTTTTACTGTATTATATAATTATCATTACTAACACAATTGAAACCTATATTTTGTTCATGGCTGCATGTTGGCAGGCATGTATCTAGAAATATGTTTCGGGGGCGGTCCGAGCCAACTGTCTCAAAATAATAATAATAATATTAATAAAGTTGAAACAAAAATAATTATTACATTAAGTTAATAAAAATAGTAAGTAGATGTAATTGACGGGTTCTACAACACCAAGTGGGTCTCAGTGTTGCCAACCCACCCCAAGAAAATTTCACCATTTTACAGGCGAAGCTAACCTACAAATAGGAGTTGGCAACACTGACTAGTTGCTTCTCAACGTCTTGGAAAACGTCTTAAGACAAATATCTTAATCTTTAAGAAAGTCGACTTCCGGTATGTCAAGATATTACTTCTGGTCTGTCAAGAAAATTTTCTTAAGACAAATATCTTAAGACGTTTTCCAAGACATTGATTTTCTTGGCTCCTAATTGAGCTAGGATGATGATTTTAGGTTTGTTGGATAGGATTCGATGAGAACTATTCGACTAGCAAATAAAATCGATTCTACCCCCCCCCTCTATTTTTTTCTAGCATAATGATGTATTGCATGCTAACCAAACCTCTTGGGATGCAGGCTCTTGTAATGCCACGGGTCCTCCACATGTATGTATGTATGTATGTAATGCGATTTGTGGTGATTGATTAAGGAGCAAGAATAGCATATACATAAATAACACACACCAAGAAACCAGCACCATGGTGAATTAGCCTTCCAAGGTTCTTTTTTTATTGCAAAAGTATTTATTTTGTGACACTCCACTAAATATATAAAAATAACATACCCCACCAATATTTTTCAACAAGGTGCAATCTATGAAAATTTGCCCTATGTGTGAAACTGGTGTTTCAAGTAAACATTTCAAAAGACACTGCCGTACCTGTGTACCTGGTAAGCATGTGACCGCTACAGAACCATGTCCCAGGTGCGGTAAACATATCACTATTGGTCATCTGAAAAGGCATATAACAACATGCAAAATCGTCGGAGCACCTGTCCCACAACCGTCGGCCAGCTCGACCAAGAGAAAAGCGAAAGCCGACTCGCCACCACCCGCCAAACGTGTCAAGCCTGTGCCGAAAGCAAGCCAGTCTACTTTCGAGCGTTTGTTAGAGTACTTTGTCCTCACTTCGGAGGGCTCATGTGACGTGCGTAGCTTTTTGGAGAACGAGCAAGCCAAAATTATTTCCATCCTCAGCGATGCGCTTGCAACGCACTCCACCAAATTCTACGTATCGCTATGTTGCCAGTACAAGAAGCCGTCTGATGAAATTTATAGCTTCTACCACAATACCAAGGCGAAGACGCTGCATCTGGCGAATGTCAACAACCTAAAGGTCATCTACAACGAGTTTGCCGAGGAGCTGGTGGCCAAGCAGGAGGAACATCAAGCTATGGGCTCAGGAGGTTCGCTGTGTGGTGAACCTCACAAATTGTGTATCAAACTTAACAAGTTTGTGCCTCTCTCCGCGTCCAGCTACGTCCCCTTACCACGTACCATTGTGGCAAAGAAGGCTGTCCTGAATATTCAGAACAGTGACGGCAAGTGCTTCCTCTGGTCGGTGTTTGCAGCGTTGCACCCTGTCCACTGGAAAAAACAACCACGTCGTGTTGCCCACTACAAGCAGTACGAGTTGGAGCTGGAAGATGCGATGGTTGGGATCGACTACCCGGTGGAGGTCTCGGACATTCAAAAGTTTGAGGCTCGTACACACAACCCGCAGTTGGCTATCAATGTTTATGGCCTCACTGAGAAAAATGTGGTGTACCCTATTCGGGTAAGTGACGTAGACAACAGTGATGCTCGAGAAATCCATCTTTTACTCATCAAGAATGAAACTCACCATCACTACACTCTTATTCGCTCTCTCTCTCGACTTGTTTCTAGCCAAACAAGTAAACAAAAACACCACATAGAAGTTTGTCGCAGGTGCTTGTCCACTTTTGATAATCAAAAACAGCTGGATTATCAGAGCATCAGAGGTCCCAACATTGCTGCCGAGAAGCTTGCTAGCCACAAACTCTATTGCAATGCCAACGAGATAGGGGTGGCAGTCTTGCCCAAAACCTGGCACTGTAGAAACATTTCACATGCACAGTGCCATGGTAGAGCACCCTGCTATCATCATCGCCGATTTCGAGGCCTTCCTCAAACTTATGTCCACATGCGATCCCAATCCCGAAGTTTCCTCTACTACCCCTTACCAACTCCACAAGGCCTCGAGTTTTGCTTATGTTGTGGTGTGGCGAGACCGACTTGTTGACCCCGAGCCCTATGTGTATCGCGGTCCCGACGCAGTTAAACACTTTCTAGAAAGATGGTTGTGGAAGCCAAGGAGATAGGGGAGTTCCTGTTGACCCCCAAGTCTATAGAATCGCTGTCTCCTGACGACGAAATCGAGCACGAGGAGACTACTACCTGTCCTGTGTCCACCTGGGAGTTTAGCACCAACAACCGTAAAGTTCAACATTATGATCACTTCAACGGTAGATACATTGGTCCTTGGTGCAATCGGTGTAATTTGTTGGCCCGGGACCCGCGCTTCATCCCTGTGTTTTTCCACAATGGCTCGGGGTACGACTTTCACCATCTGGTGTCACATCTTGGGTACGACGACATGCAAATCAACGTCCTGGCGCAGAACGAGGAGCGTTATATTAGCTTGAGCAAGCGGGTGCGAATCCCAGAATCAGGCTCTCGCATCGAACTTCGTTTCCTCGACTCCCTGAGGTTCCTCCCGGCCAGCCTCGATGCCCTGGCGAAAAAGCTCAGCGACGAACAAATGCTCATCACCTCTGCAATCTTTTCAAACTTGGACGCCGGTCTCTTCAGGCGTAAGGGGGTCTACCCCTACGAATACATCACCGACTCTACCAAGTTTGCGGAGAAGTCGCTGCCTCCTCGATCGAAGTTCTACAGCAAGCTGCAAGGCTCAGGCATCTCTGAGGACGACTACAACCATGCTCAGTCCATGTGGCGCGAGCTGGATTGCCAAAATCTTGGGGACTACCACGATGCCTACCTAAAACTCGATGTGACGCTCCTCGCTGATGTGATCCAGGCGTTTCGTGCAACTGCGAAGACCATCTACAAGCTGGACCCTGTATACTTCTACAGTCTTCCTGGACTGGCATGGTCGGCCATGCTCCTTGTTACAAAAGTTAGGCTTGAGCTTCTTTCGGACGTGGACATGATGCTGTTCGTAGAACGTGCCGTCCGGGGTGGAATGGTCCAGGTGTCGCAGCGACACTCGCACGCCAACAATCACCACATGGCCACCGGTTACGACCCCTCCCAACCGTCGAGTTACATCATGTACACAGACGTCAACAACCTCTACGGACACTCCATGATGCTGCCACTCCCCTCCGGAGGGTTCATGTGGGCTGATCCCTCCAAATTTAATGTTGAAGATTTCTACGATTTGCATTTCGGATTTTTTGCCGAGGTGGACCTTGAATTCTCCAAGAAGCTGCAGGATTTTTTCTGCGACCTTCCCCCAGTCCCGGAATTCAAATGCCTGCCTGGCTCGAACCAATCAAAGCTCGTCATGGACTTCAAGCCCAAAGAGCGTTATGTTCTGCACTACCAAAACCTCTGGTGGTTGATGAAGCAAGGGGTTACCGTCCGCGCAGTACATCGAGTTCTTATGTTCGTGCATTCTACATGGTTGAGGTCATACATCGAGCTCAACACCAAACACCGCACAGTCGTTACTTCTGATTTCGATCGCGATTTCTTCAAGTTAATGAACAACGCAGTGTTTGGGAAAACCATGGAGAATGTGCGAACTCGTGTGGATGTGAGGCTAATATATAAAAAAAAGCACAATGTCGCAAGCTTGTAGCAAGCCCGTTATTCAAGTCACGTACTATTTACAATGAGCAGCTTGCTTTGGTGCATATGAGGAAGAGCGAGCTGCGCATGTTTCAAATATATTATGGGATACTACGCCAGCACTATAATGACAATATCAGCCTACTCTACACGGACACAGATAGTTTGGTGTACCACGTTCGCACGGACGACGCATATAGGGATATAGCCACGGTACCAACTTTTGTGAACCTTTTTGACACGTGAGGCTATTCCCAGCCGAACCGATACAAAATCCTGGCTCGCAACAAGAAGGTGCCTGGCAAACTCAAAGATGAGAAGGACGGAGATGTAATTCTTGAGTTTGCCGGTCTTCGCGCCAAAGCCTATGCTATTCGGGCAGAGGGTTCCATCACAAAAAGAGCTAAGGGTGTGGGCAGGCAGGTCGTCCAAGAGCACCTCAAGTTCGAGGATTACGTCAAGACTCTTCAAACTAGGACGCCAATTCTAGGAGTGGAGCATCGCATCCAGAGTGTCGACCATGTGTTGACAACCAACAAGGTGAGAAAGGTTGCCCTGGACGCACGCGACGACAAGAGGTGTGTTCTGAAATGTGGGATTCACACGCTCCAGTGGGGCCACTATCGTCTAAAAGCTAGTAAGACCTGCCGCAAATGTAGTAGATAGTATGTATGAAAAAAACAACAACTCATGTAACAGAAGTTACAATTTAATATAGCCAAGATACTAGAGCAATAGTGTTTATCTTCAAATGAAAACAGGTGGTGGTTTGGGATTTTTTTAACGGAACTAACTCCCTGCCGTGTCCTACGGGGCGAAAAAGGGGCACACGCAGGGCCAAAAGAGGAAGTTTCTTTTGAGCGCTCAAGTGTGATTATTTCTAAAATGCATCAAAATTAAATTTTATTATTTTTTCCAGATTATCCTCCAAAAATTTTCTCCACAAATGTAAGAAGATGTTCCATGAAGTATGCTTAATTATCAACCTCCACTCTTTGCAGTACATCCTGGACACTGCGTTGCAGGTTAACAAAGAAATCTAATATTTGAATCTACGGTTAGTATAATTTTTATAGAATTATGCGATTTTTTTTCTTGTACTTAAAACTGTTCGGTCACTCTTTCATTCTTGACATCATACACAAAAGTTTTCTCTGCAATAAGGATGACGCTGCACAGGGTGTTGGCGGTCAGGGCATCGTGGAACTCACAGACAATCTTGATGTTGGTGCGATCGTTAACAACCACCTGCTTCCTCTTAGATGTGTTAATGACGAACATGGGTCTGCGAGCTATGAACTCATTGGGGTTGTAGTACACGTCCACATTGCCGGAGGTCACTCTCCTGTAAGCTGTGTATGCCTCGTACAGTTTCAGGTAGTCGTTGTTTGCAATGTTCAGGTTGTAGTTCTCACGCGGGAATATCTCGTTCCTACCATTTTTGAGGTAGATGTTCTTGATCTTGCAATTGTCGAACTGGCTCGAATCTTTTTCTTGGTTGTTGTCCTCCCCTGTCTGGAAGAGCACGACCACAAACTCTGGCATATCGTACCGGATGCTGTTGAACTGTGTGGTCACGTCAAATTCAAAATGGTTGCCGGAAGCAGGTTTCTGCACGCACTGGTAACCGTAAAATTGGATGGGTACTTGGGGATTCTTCAAAATGTCTGCTTTGTACTTGAGAGCGTAGTTAGTTTCGTATTCCACTACGGGCATGCGCAGCTCCATGGACTAGATGATGTACTTGGCAGGATCGGGTAGTGTGTTGGGAAGTGCTGAACCGTCTGCACTCAAGGTGCTGTAACGCATCAGTGCATTGTTGTCGTTTGCGCTTCTGCGAAAAGTGACGCGCAAACCACCCTTCCACATAATCTCTGTGTAGTCGGAGAAGAAGCCAGGAAGCAGGCGCATGGGAAACAGTACTGTATGACTTTGAGTTTTGATTTTTGTACCTGCTTCGAATCCTCCTGTCTGGTAGTATGCTGCATTGGTCTTGGAGAGTTTCAGTGTTCCCACAGCTGTAGAGGTAATCCCGGGGTAGTCAACCCTATCGATGACGGTGCCATGCTTTCTAACTTCCACCTGCGAGAACAGGTACGGCACAAAATTATCTACAAGTCTTAAATTTGCATTGGCAAAAAATGCTTCGCCGTTGTCTCTCTTCACAGCATCAAACTTGATATACAAATCAGCTCTGTGAGGGTGAATAAATCCATCCCCGACGTCCACGTCGTATTCGCTTCATTGAGGTTGGCAAACGTGCGACGATTGGGAGGGAAGGACTGCAACTCGTAACTTTCGATTTGCTCCATGATGATTATTTATTATATGTTAATCTCCACGACAGCAGTGGTCGTGGCTCCTGCAAAATCAACCACCTCTCCCTTCTCGTTGGTAATTGCCAATTCTATGTTGTCTATGCGATTACGAGATACAGGAAAGTATATCGGTGGGGAGGGTGTGTAGATAATTGGCTCCATGAACTCAGAGTTTGGTTTGAACGTAGCGATAATACCTGTCTGCTTGTGACTCCCTGGGATGTCGCCCGAGGATTTGGTGATCATACCTTCTGCCACATTGCAATGTATGTTCAGAGTCTCGATGGCTAGAAATTTAGGAATGTTAGCACCGATGTGCTTGATGCCAGGTTCGAGCTTTGTGTTGTTCTCGAATCTCAAAAGTTCTCCGATGGTCCCCAGGTCTACGGTTTCCTTGGCAGACACCAGTTCCACCCTGTGAATTACATAATTTTGCGACAGCAGTACACTTCTTGGTAATTGAGCCTGCAAGGTAGACAGGTTGTATTGGCCAGGGGTGATGCTGATTTTTTCGCTGCCAATTTTGATGGTATTGTTGTGTACCGTCACATTAGGTATAAGGTACATGCTGTAGAATGTAAGAAGAGCAATAGATTTAGGATAGATGATATCGTCATGCAATGCGAATTTCAGAAGCGAAGTCTCGCTTGTGAGATGGAATACCCCCATAGTGCTTTAGGTGCCACAATGCTTTCTGGAAATCCTCGATTGTTGGGTTATTTAATTGCGAGATGAAGACAAGCATGGAAACGCAGAGATGGCCACAGTTCACATCGTCATTGTAGTAGAGGTTGACGACACTGAGATACTTTACCAACCCAGCAGGTGGCGTGCCTCCGAATGAATCGAAAACAAATGCTTTGTTGTTGTTGGCTTTGAGGTAGCATTTCCAATGTGTACCTGTATTTTCGTAACTGTCCGGGTTAACCACACCACACTCTTTTTTCTTCACAACAGAAGGTAGAGAATCAGACATGAAAACGCCCCTGAAGTACTTGACACCCAACGATTCGATCAAAGATTCAATATCGAAGTTGGACAGGGGCTCTTCTTTTTTTTTTAAAACATTTTCAAAGCTTCGAGGTTGTTCTTTCGCTTTTTGGTCACACCTTTCCCCTTCTTCCCCATAGCCACGTTGTGGCGTTTCTGCTCTTCCAGCTCAGCCTTGTTCTTTTTTGCATCGATGACGGTCTTGGCAATGGCGGTACTGCCTGCTGCCAAGCTGCCTACAGCACCCAATGCTGCCAAGATAGCCGGGATTCTGAATATGAAACCTCCAGTCTTCTGCTGCTTTCGCGAACCTTGTAAGCTCCTTAACTGAGGAATGCTGAACAGCAATTTCATTCCATGACCTTTTGCCAAGCAGGAATGTTTCTTCTCGCGCTGCTTTTTGGTGAGTAATCCATCAAGAGCTCCGAGAGACTTGAGGTTTGTGTAGGGTATCTGGTAAACAACACCTTTGGGCTTCATGGTGATAGTATGTTATTTATATATCGTGAGAGGGTAAGGCTTTGCCCCCTAATGCAATGAAGTGATGATAGGTTGTTTATACAAGTTGCTTTTTTTCACAAGGTTTATTTAGTTACAATCCCCACCCTAATTTTTGTTTTGTGTTCATGGCGATGGTCGTACCCAATGCGGCAACCCGTTCATCTAGCGATGCATCTCTGCTAACGAGTCTCCCGAAAGCTGCATGTTCCAACTTCCTTTCGGCATCGTGACGTGCGTCGAGATCTGTGTGTGTGTGTTGTAAGCAATGTCGTGGTCCGTGCATGCTGCGTCCAGGGGATTCACACCCTTGTCTCCTCTTTCCAGTCGCTGTTCGAGTTTGGTACCCGGACCGCAGTACTGGTAACCTGGCAGGTGCATCTCGAAGGGTAGCTTGTTGATAATATCGTTCACCAAACCTCGACCCTCGGCTACATTCCAGAATTTGGAAGGCAGGGTGTTGATGATTTTGATAAGATAACCTATACCTTTGTTGTCGTTGACAATGAAGTTGGCAAGCTTGGTGCTAACCATGTCCATGGTGCCCACCTTCTCGTTGTGGAAGTATCGATTGCCCGCATTTTCTTCGCCTGCGATAACCAGCAATCGATCTACAAGCTTCCTTACGTCGTCTACCCAAACAAACTCTTTAGGTAGGGTATTGTAGAGTTTGACACCGCTGCCAGTCTTGAGCTGGGTCCATATTGGCTTGATGAGGTTCCTGTACTTTTCTCCACTACTAGATTTCACGCGATTCTGTGTTGAATCGTTGTTTTGGTACAGTGCGTCCGTCATGATTAAAATTTCTGTGTAACTTTGGTAATCCTCGTCTGTATAATCTTTAGGTTACTTCTTAGTGATAAGTTCCCACAGTCCCACCGTGCCAGGATACCTAGTCCAGCTGTTCTTCTCGCCCAAATTGATTTTCACGTCGTCGCCCTCGAACGTGACTTTCGATTTTCCAATTTTCCAAACCACACCCTCGTTGGGTTCCATGGTCGGGTACAATCCGAATACCTCGTCTTTTTCGAATTTCCCGGTGCTTAGGTAATCCCTCGCCAACGGACCCAGCTCGACTAGCTTGTCCGAAGAGGTACTGCCTAGGGCCTAACGCCTCGGAGCCGGAGCAAGTTCGAACGGAGTAGTGTGAATGCTGGATATCGGTGTGGGTATGGTATAATTTCGAGCAGTAAGTGGCACAAGCTCGTTGATTAATTCTTTGTTTTGCTCGGTGACATCTTTGATTTCTTTACCAAGTCCACTGATGGCATCGATGATAGGTTGGTCCTGACGCTTTTTCTCTTCGTAAATTCGACGATTCTCGGATTTCCAACCCTTAAACCGTTTTGCCAGGTAGCTACGCAGCTTTAGGTTGTCGTCTGCAAGTTTACGTTTCATTTTTTTTGTATGTGGTTATTTATAATAGGTCAAGACGTTTCTTGTAACGTTGCAACGTTTAGAAAATTATTAATTTTGTTTCTGTATTATTAGGTTTCCTCGTCATGTCTATTGTGACAAATCCGAAATCATCTTGGTTCCAGCATGAAGAGCAAAATTTGGAAAACTGATTGTAGTTTATGTCCCCACCTACATAATCATCGTAAGCGTGTTTTAAATTGGTGTAGTCTTGACGAAACAAACAAATAAAATTAGCATTGTCTCGAAGTAGCTGCTTGGGGATTTTGGAAAAACGTCTGAGCAAGGTAGAAGCAGTCCATGCCTTTGTGCCGACCCTGAGTAAAAAAATCTCGAATTTCGTTCTGGTTCTCCAGGATCACATCGTCAAAAACCACCACCGAATTTTCGACACAGCAGTCTAGTGGTATCACTTCAGAAGCAAATATAGCTATGCCTAGTCCCTCGTACAGTTTCGACAGCTGGCGATACTTCGGTTGCTCCAAACTTTTGGAGAAAACATACAGGTGCCTGTTCTTCCAGTTTAACCAGTTGGGTGCAAGAAGAAAATTATCAATAAGTAAAGTTGTTTTTCCACATACAGAAGGTCCAACAATGAGGCAGCGAATGTTGTCGGGTAGAAGCTCGCCATTTTTCCTATCCTGACGTTCCGATTGAAAATCTGGCAGTCGCCGTACCACATCCCAAGCACCCGTTACACAATCACCTCGTTTGCGTCTATCCAACCTTTTCCTCGAGTCCCAGCCATTTCACCAACAGTTCGTCACCATTTCTACATAATACGTTTTGAATAAGATACGTGTCGGGGTATTTTGTTTTAGAAAGTTCCACTTCGTAAAATCTTCCTTTCAGAATTTCGTCGCGATTATATTTTATTATATACGTGTGACGGTTTCCAGGTAAGACTCGAACTACGGTACTCCAATTTTTAGTGAAGCCTTTTTCAAAACTGATTCTCACCTGATCTCCAATTTTGTATTTCGGTGTCTTGCTTGTAAATTTGTACTTTGGACAATAAACCGTAGAAATTAAACGCCGCTCGTCAGATTTGTTGACGTCAGCTGGTTTCATGTTTATCGTGCGATGCAAACTGTGATTATAGCTGTTAACAAGTTCCGGAAGCATGTCGAGCCACTTGTAATTCCCCTGAAGCGTGAATTGTTTCCACATGCGTGTTTTGAGAGTTCGGTTGAAACGTTCCACTATGCTGGCTTTGATGTGACTAAAGGTGGAGTAATGTTGAATATTTTGTTTTTGAATAAATTGTCGAAAGACAGAGTTGTAGAATTCTTTTCCGTTGTCTGTTTGAAGAAATCGAGGTCGCCTGCCACTTTCATCGAAAATAGTTTTGAATGCTTCCACTACAAAGGTTCCTGTTTTTGCCTTGAGGGGTAAAGCCCACGCAAATTTTGAAAATGTGTCTATAACAGTGAGAAGATACTTGTATCCCTTGTTGTTTTTATGTAAATTTTTTAAGTTGCCACTGCTTATTTCCACAAGGTCAGCTTCCCACAAGTCGTCTATGCCTTTGGTCACTACCGCCAGTCGTTTGTAGTTTCGCCGTGCAGATTTGTGCAGCTCGTTCACAATAGCTTGCCTAGACATTGCGCGAAAATAAGAATATAGCTTAAATGGGATTTCTGGCCGCAGACAATGCCGGGTTTTCTATGTACAGCTTGTCACCTATTTCTATGTCGATAATTTGAGTAGCATCTTCAGCATAGGCAGTCTCGCGAGTTTCGGGGTGGGTAAAATCGACCAACTCCACTCCTCTTATTTTAGGCTCGTGACTGATGTTCGTCACGGTCATGGTTGGGTAGTGGGTTGCGTGAGGCAAAGACAAGTATGAAACCTTGGCGAACTGAAGTGTGCCAGCGATAAAAAACTGGTGATAGGCTTTTGCAGGAGTCAGCATGTAGAGTTTGGCATCCGTATGGAAGAGGGAGGAAAATTCCCTGTTTGGAATGCTGTACAGTTCGATGACAACAGTAGACTTGAGATTGTCGATGCTAGCGTTCAGGGTGTTTACATTGGTTCGAACCTCGCTCTCCACATCCTCCAATCTACCGTTCACCGATTCCACGTGTTCCTCGATAGCACGGACAACAGTGTCGTAATCGGGCTTGATCTTCACATCGACAATTAGCCTCTTGAATTTTTCGTTTAACTCATGTAGTTGGGTACTGAAATTGGTTATGGCCGATTCCTGGCTCGCCTCGATGCTGCCTATTTGCTCTTTCACATTGGCGATAATCTGCTGTAGACTTTCCACGAGTGTCAACTTGGAGCTCTGGGTTGCGAGGTCGTGGACCTGGGTTCTAATTTCCGCAAACAAGCCATGTAGCTCGCTGATGTTCTGGTTGGTGGGTAAGGTTGCAACAGACTCCCGAAGCAATTCAATTTCTGTTTGGATGTTTTTGATGTCGTCGGATTTGAGTATTCGGTTGAGAGCCCTCTTCACGCTTTTCAGTTCCTGCGAGGTAGGCAGGGTGGCCACCGTGTTTTGGAGCGACTCCAAAGCTTTTTTTACCGCATCCAACTCTGAGGCAGCAGCAGCAGCGCGTATGCCTTCTTGTAATTTGTTATGTCGTCCTGGGTGGGAGTGGATTGTTGCGAAGTTTCCAACTTAGTCTGTATGTCGTCGATCAAGTGGTGAAAATGCGACAACTCTGATTCGGTGTTTAGATTTTCCAACTTGGTGATCTGCTGTTGGACGCTGGCCAGAGTAACCCTGATGCCAGGCAGTTTGGATTCCAGTGCTTCGTGTACGTTTGCCAGATCATTTTTGATGACGGCGAGAGCATCCTCAATATGCGTTATGGTGCCTTGCAGCTTCCCGAAATCCTCGTAGGTCTCAAGTTGGAGTTTTATGTTGGCAACACTACGGGCAATGGCGTTCAGCTCGCTGGACGAAGGTAGATTGTCGATGAAGTCCTCTAGCGTTTGGAGTTTAGTTTTGACTTCGTTGATGGCTGCATGCAAAGCGTCCGTTTGAAGCTCAGCCTTGATGCTTTCCAACGTAGGAATTTCGAACGATTGAAACTGTTCGTGCAATTTGGCAATACTGGCGTTCACTCGATCGTAGTCATCTTGAGTCTTGATGCTCTGGATAATGTTTTGCAGTTCAGTCTGGATGGTGCTCGTTTGGTCCTGCAAGTGTCGCTTCAGCTGTTCCACATCGGAGGTCTGCGCTTGCTGCAACTTCAAAAATTCGTTCTGCAGCTTGCCTATGCTCAGCGCCAAGTTGTCGAAGTTGTCTATTGACGCGAGGTCGGTGTACTTTTGCAGCAGCGATTTAAGCTCGGCGTCGATTTTGAGTACTGGGTCCAGGCACTGAGACTGTAGACTAGGTATCTCTGACTGGAGGCTGGAGTTGAGCGTGAACTGCAGGGCCTGCAGGTCGCTTCGCAACTTCTTGACCCTGACGTCGAGCATGAGTAGCTTGTCGCCGTGATCATCGCGCTTGGTGTGACCAAAAATATCGTTAGGCATTGTTGCTATGGTTATTTATTATAGGGTAGGTGATTCGCATCTCCACAAAAAGAGGGATGAGTTTGTCGTAGTCGTCCAAGAGCTCCACGTACAGGCGATCGCCAGCAGACACTTCGTACGTTGTAGTCGCATCCATCCTATCATGCTTGATGCGATAGATGTTCTTGCCAGAGGAAACCTTGGCCTCCCCTTTTTTCTCGGGATTCGTCTTGAACTTAAGTTTGCCGGAGATGAGGAACTGGTAATAATTCAAGTTGTTGTTGAATACATAGAACGTTTTGCCCACATCCTCCTCGTACTGTGTCAGAATGCTATTCAAGTGTATAATTAACAGACCGTTAAGTTTAGATAGCATGGAAGGCAGGAGTTCGTTGAAGCTCGTAGGCTGGACGGGCACTTCCATAGCTTGCTTCCTGAAGCCAAACAGATTCATAGGCATGGTTATTTTATAGAAACATTTCTAGCTGTAAGATTAAAATTGGCCAGTGAGGAATTCCATCGTTCAGCTACTGAAAAACCAGGAAGTAAACTTCCGCCGTCCAAGGCCCCCCTACCTATTGTTCATTCTGTATTCTGCCAACATTGTTAGCACGAAATTGTAGTTTCTAGATGTCCACAGAAAAATAATTTTCAAATCCGATAACAGTCGCTTTTCGATACCAAAAAACTAATTGCTACAATACAATAAGTATATATTTACAATTAATAGCAAAATATTAATATTTATTTAACAATATCTATGAATTTGCTTCGAACGAAAACATGTTATAGAAACATTTCCAGCCGTAAGTTCAAAATTTGGCCCGCTCTTCCCCCCCCCCCCAAATCGCATTACATACATACATACATACATACATGTGGAGGACCCGTGGCGTTACAAGAGCCCTGCCTCCCAAGAGGTTTGGTTAGCATGCAATAGATCAGTATGCTAGAAAAAAAATAGAGGGGGGTAGAATCGATTTTATTTGCTAGTCGAATAGTTCTCATCGAATCCTATCCAACAAACCTAAAATCATCATCCTAGCTCAATTAGGAGCCAAGAAAATCAATGTCTTGGAAAACGTCTTAAGATATTTGTCTTAAGAAAATTTTCTTGACAGACCGGAAGTAACATCTTGACATACCGGAAGTCGACTTTCTTAAAGATTAAGATATTTGTCTTAAGACGTTTTCCAAGACATTGAGAAGCAACTAGTCAGTGTTGCCAACTCCTATTTGTAGGTTAGCTTCGCCTGTAAAATGGTGAAATTTTCTTGGGGTGGGTTGGCAACACTGAGATACACTTGGTGTTGGTCAAGCGGCCAATTACAACTACTACAGTATTAATTAAAATATTCAAATTAATTAAAAAAGGTAATGTGCTCCCCTGTGCATAGCACCACGCCATGAAGGCCTATAGGGGGTGTGGGGGTAACGCCCCACACTTTCTTGATCCGGTCGTGAGTGGGGTTGATGTGATCAGCATCACGCCCCTGACCGCCTTTACCCCCCAGGGTTTTCCCCAGGTACCCATGTTATTCGACGCTGGGTGGGCGCCGGGGCCGCTTCCATCGTTAGAAAAGTTCCCGGATTTGAACCGGCCGGGAATCGAACCCGGGACCTTTAGCATGGTAGTCAGACGCGTTACCGACTGAGCCACCGCATTATATTTTTATTACATGAATAGTTAAAAGAACGGTATAAGCATAGTGATATAACAGAACATATAAGTACATTATCTAGCTTATGTGTAGTTAAGGCCGGAAAAATTTGTACACAAAAAAACTGCCCTGGCAAGGAAATTAATGTCAAATAGATAAAGAATTGAATGTTTATTAAATGTAAAAAAAGGTTGGTAGATCCAGTTGACGACAGTTCTTGGTGATATTTTATGAATGTTAGGTTGTAAGTATCTACTTACTTTGCCACTGTCATTCAAAGTAGTATGATTACAATATAATCCTTGCCTTCCAATGATTTTGGCGTAAATAAATAGCCCTCGATTAAAGAATAAGTATATTTCCATTGTGTAATTTCAGTTATTTTATTATTTCATTATTTAATATTTGTAATTAGAAAGTCTTTGGGGGGGGTTCAGACCCCTTGGACCCCCCCTAAATAGGTCCTTGCATGTTAGCTATAATTTCTCTCATGAATGATGATGGCAGCTGAAGGGAGGAGAAGGCACCCCCTCAAATGTCAGAAATAATGTTCTGTCAATATGCACATTATAAGTGTACATGGGTGCCTGCTGAGAAGGCCAAAGGAGGTCACTTCCCCTCTTAAAAAGAAATAAAAATCCCTTCTAACTCCATTTCATCTTATTTTTATTCCATTCTACTCCTCTCTCTTTCCTGGTCTTGTTTCTTAATTTCTATTTCTTTTTCCCACTTTCTTATTTCTCTCTCTGGTGCATTTGTCTCGCTTCTTTATCTTCCCCTTTCCACTGTCCTGATTCTTTTCCCCTGGTCGTTTCTGGCTTCTCTATTACCATTTATCCTTTCGTATATCTGTGTGTTCCATTTTTTTCTTCAAATGCCTCTTTCTTATAATGACATATCAACATTACACCAATATATCCCAATTAAGGACACAAGTTTTAACTTCGACCTTTTCCTTCCCCCTTTCTGAAAATTTCTGCCAAATGCAATGAAATATTCTTCTCTTTTCTGTATTGGGAACAATATTTGGTCTACGTTATTGCCTATATATTTTGTAATGTGGAATGCCACTTTTAAACTTGTAGCCCAGTCAATAAAGGTTTCATGTCGGGAATAATTCCGTAAAAGCTGAACTTTGGTCAGTTGTTAGAACACTACTAGTAGTGCAAAATCCAAAAAGTCCTCGCCCCTCCTCATGGTGCTTCCCCCCCAGCATCCCCAAACATCAATTTCGCAAACTCTCAGTTATTGACCTATATCTCCGTAATCAATGGTCGTAGGCAGGTAATCTTTCTTTAGTCTTAAACCTCATTAGATGGGCTACAAAAAAGATTCTGTTTAATTTTTCGATAATGTTGGTGGTTTTGTTGTAATTTAATAAATAATCTTCAAAAAGTGAATTTTCTCTAGTACTTTCTGAAGTTTTTTTTCCTTGTAAATTTTGAACAAATTAAATGACAAAAAATTGTTTCGAATAAAAGTTGTAGCCTATTTTATAAGATTTAAAACGACATCAGTTTGAATATATTTTAATGAAAGATGCGCCATAAAATGTGTCTCCAAATGGAGGAGAGCACCAGAAAAGTGTATCTTTATCTCAGTCCGGCGGTTAAGTCCGGAATCATTGACTTTTCGATAAAAGCATGAGACTTGGTAGAATCAATTGTTATATCACGTAAGACATGTTCAGTCGAGTAGGAAATCGCCATCTGCGTGCTCATGTCCGCCATATTGAAAACGTCAACCATATTGGATATTTTTGATTTGATATATCTCGGGAACTGTGGCACCTGTCAACTTCAGGATTTTTCAGAAATGATCCAAATAGTGTAAACTTTCATAACATATCAATAAATCTATTTTTTAAACATGAAAATAGTTATTTTGTAGAAAAACTCACTATAATACCACGCTTTATGTGAATAACTCAGAGTTAAAAAAAAAGTCTTAATAATTCTCGAACCATAGAATAGTATTATATTTGGTAACATTACGAAATGTGTGTTAGAAGACTTTAGATGAACTCAACCCTTAAAATACTATTTTTTGTGTTTATAAATTTACCATAAATAACATTTTTAAGATAAATTCAATTTATGTACAACCCAATTTGATTAGAGAACGTTGAAGTAATTGAAATTCTATTAAATTGTTCTATTATTTGAAAGAAAAAAGCATTCATATAATTCAGGCAAAATTTCCTGTTCAACACCAAACACCTATACTCTATCCTGGGAATCTCTGGAGCAATGCCACGCATAACGGAAGAGAAGGGGGAGAAAGTGATCAAACCTGTACACGCTGATGCAAACAGCTGGGAACTACAGTCCCTTTTGCTTGTCCACGCAATTCCGTTTCCTCGCAAAATTTCATTGTTCGAGCCCCTCTTGGGCAGATACTTACTTTCGTTCGCTTGCTCCATAGATTCCCGGGACAGAGTATAGTACTCTGTGCTTGGTTGTAATGGTCTTGAGCATGAAAATCCCACTGCAGATTGCACAAAGTGTTGATATATAAAAATAAGTTTATTTCATGAAGGCTCTTTCCCAGGTGAACAATGAGAAGTTCTCTCTCAATTTAAGTTGTTACACTTAGAGTTTTGGGCTTTTTTAGTTCCTTGCATGCACTAGTCTTTAAAATTGAGATATCTTGAGTCAGGTTATGTGCTACAATTGGAAAGGTATACATTCGTATGCAGTTTGTAGAGTACGTACATACGTTGTAGTCTGATGTGAATGTACTGTTTTCCTCACATGTCAAGCTTTACTAAATGAATCCCTTGTACCAGGTAAGAAGGAATCTTGGTTTGCTCCAGAGTTTATATCTAGGCTCCTCCAGTAAGAACACCGCCATGCATTTTAAGGCAGTCATTTCAAGGTGGAGTCTCCCAACATGATGCCTCTCTTATCGTCTTCATATACTGGGTGAGTCTGTTAAAAGAGGCGCCGTGGAAAATGTGCTCCTTGCATGTAGGCAACCCTGGTACACCGAAGAGAAGAGCGGGGTAGAGAACAGTCCAGGATATCGGTGCCAAGTAGTTTCGACAACATTACATAGAAGGGGATTGAAAAGGAAGTGTCCAGTAGTGACCTTGAGGCAGGCAGCGTGCAGGTCAGTTGAGCGGCGAGGAAAGTTGCGAGTGTGGTTCTGTGGGTCAGCATCGTGTTAAAGGTGCAGCAACGTATCTTTGTTGTCGAGACGTATGCACGCCTCGGTTCTTGGAAACAGTGTGCAGATTTGTTTACGACGGAGTTCGCGGTGAATGGAGTTCCAGCGAAGGCAATCAGTAATGCAAAAACTGATTGCAAAATGGCGGGAAACCGGATCCGTGCTGAATACGCCAAAAGTGCGTCCAAAGACTGTTCGCACTGAGGCAAAGGTGGGCGACGCAGCGCAGCTAACGATACACGGTCCACAAAAATCATCTCGGCGTTTGGCACAACAGTTACAGGTGTCCCATTCAACCGCTATGCGAATCCAGAAGCAGGACTTGAACTTGCACGCATTCAAAGTTACCGTGATGCATCAAGTGCGGGATGTGTACAAGGCATATCGCGTGCAGTTTTGTGAGTGGTTTCTGTCCAATATTGCTCCGGAGATGCTGCAGGATGGTTACTAGTTCATTTCCGATGAAGCATGGTTCCATCTGTCAGGCTACATAAACTGCCAGGTGACAATCCACACGTGTTCATGGAGGTTCCACTGCACACCCAGAAACTCGGTGTCTGGTGTGCCGTGTCGTCACGCCGCATCATCCCCGTATTCTTCCATGAGACTGTGAACTCGGCTCGTTACATCAGTAACATATTCAACGTGTTTGTTGAACAACTGACTGATGATGAGCGAAGGAACGCTTACTTTCAGCAGGATGGAGCCACGGCGCATACAGCATGTGCAACGATCACGCGCATTGAGTCAGTGTTCTCACCTGATCGTGTTCAGCCGTGGCACGAACCTACCTTGGTCACCTCGTTCTCCAAATTTATCACCCTGTGATTTCTTCTTGTGGGGAGCTCTAAAGGAACATCAACAACCCTCACACACTCTAAGAACTCCAGAACAACAATATCACAGCTATCCACGCCATCCAGCAGGATGTGCTCGCCCGTGCTTTTCAGAACATGTGGTATTGTCTGCACACGTGCCTCGAGATCAACGGAGGACATTTCCAGCACCTCCTCTAGGTAGATTGTTGTCACGCTGTACTGTATTTACAGAAGAGATGTTTCATTCATTTACGTTTATGTCAAGTTGTCTAAACTGCTTGGAACCGATATCCTGGACTGTTCTCTGCCCCGCTCTTCTCTTCGGTGTTCCAGGGTTGCTTACATGCAAGGAGCACATTTTCCACAGGGCCTCTCTTAACAGACTCACCCAGTAGTTGTGGCTAGCCGGGAACCACTGAACCCAGTTCCATATTTTGACTACATGTATATGTATGGTACTTATATTCAATATCAATATGCAAAAGTTGGAACTGTAGTGTTTTCAGAAGATTTACGGTTTTTTGAGTGACGTCAAACCCATATCACATCATTACGACTTATTTAGTCATTAAGAAACAAAAACAACAGTGCTGTTACATCACGTGAATGGGTTGAAGTTTGGGTATCCACTCATTGCTATCAACTCATCTAGTTCATAACATGTAAGCAACAGGTGGTTTCTTTACTTGCAAGTTCAAAATTCATCAGATGTTGAAAACTGAAAGGCACTCATCTTAAGTAACTTACTCACTTTCTAGCATTTCTAAACCTGAAGGTTTATGGCTGCAGCAATACAAGCCTTCCATCTGTCCCTATCCTGGGCAAGATCAATCCAATCTTTTCCATCCTGACTGATTTCCTTTAGGTCCATCTCAACGTTATCCCTCCATCGTCGTTTTGGTCTTCCTACAGGTCTCTTATGATCAGGTTTCCCAACAAGAATCCTGTAAACTCTTCTTTCCTCTCCAATTCGTGCCACGCGAACTTCCAACCTAAGACTTCTTGATTTAATTATTCTAATAATACGTATCTGGACATGAATACAAATTATACAATTCTAAATTATGTAACCATTTCCACTCACCTGTCTCCTCATCCCTTTTAGGTCCAAATATTTTTCTAAGGATTTTATGTTCAAATACTCTTCATTTATGTTTCTCTTTTAATGCAATGGACCAAGTTTCACATCAATACAATACTACAGGCAAAATTACTGTTTATTTTTAATTTTAACTTTGTTTCATAGATATTTTGTGAAGAGGATAAATGTTTATGAAGAGAAATGTGTTTTATAGTTATTGGAAAATATGCCAATCATTTTTACTTGTTTTGATATGGTTAGAATGGGATATTGTGATCCACTTTTGTCAACATGAGAATGTTAGAATAATAACATTTCTGTATCATGAAAAAACATCCAGCATTTATAGCCATAGGGTTGGTATCTTTGTAAGTGCCTTTGTTGTCAACCCAGCTCTGATGATTTCTGATGGAGGAGTACGGAGCGACAGAGGTCCTTGGATACGTCAATGGCTGACAATGTATGTATTTGCTGGTGATAACTAGAGAGAAATCATACAATACACGCCAAGTTAACAGTGAACTGGGCGTTCCAAGTGTTGAATGGAAAAATCTTGCCTCCACTACATTATGCGAATGTAAAGGATACGATTTTGAGATGTTATCAAAGAAGAGAAATGAACTTATGAAAAATTCATAGAAAAATATTTTCTAAATAATTTTCACTATTTTCATTTCATCAGTTACAATGAAAATGTGTTTTTCATTCATTCATACTTTCAGAAATCAATTTGAGTTATATACATCTTGTATTTCTCTTAAAAATGTTATTTGAGGTAAATTTATAAATACAAGAAAGTTCGTCTAAAGTCATCTAACAAACATTTCGTAACGTTACCAAATATACAATACTATTGTATGGTTCGAGAATTATTAAGACTCTTTTTTTAACTCGGAGTTATTCACATAAAGTATTATAGTAAGTTTTTCTACAAAACCACTATTTTCATTTTTCAAAAATAGATTTATTGATATTTTATGAAAGTTTACACTATTTGGATCATTTCTGAAAAATCCTGAAGTTGACAGGTGCCACCGTTCCCGAGATATATCAAATCAAAAATATCCAATATGGTTGACGTTTTCAAGATGGCGGCCATCAGCACGCAGATGGTGATTTGCTACTCGACTGAACATGTCTTAAGTGGTATTACAATTGATTCTACCAAGTCTCATGCTTTTATCGAAAAGTTAATGATTCCGGACTTAACCGCCGGAGTGAGATAAAGATAGACTTCTGGTGCTCTCCTCCATTTGGAGACACATTTTATGGCGCATCTTTCATTAAAATATATTCAAACTGATATCGTTTTAAATCTTATAAATTAGGCTACAACTTTTATTCGAAACAATTTTTTGTCATTTAATTTGTTCAAAAGTTAAAAGGCAAAAACTTCAGAAAGTACTAGAAAAAATTCACATTTTGAAGATTATTTTTTAAATTAAGGCAAAACCACCAACATTATCGAAAAATTAAACAGAATCTTTTTTGTAGCCCATCTAATGAGGATTAAGACTAAAGAAAGATTACCTGCCTAAGACCATTGGTTACGGAGATATAGGCCAATAACTGAGAGTCTGCGAAATTGATGTTTGGGGGTGCTGGGGGGGAAGCACCGCTAGGAGGGGCGAGGACTTTTTGGATTTTGCACTATTAGTAGTGTTCTAACAACTGACCAACATTCAGCTTTTAGGGAATTATTCCCGACATTAGCCCTTTTTTGTCCTTCATTGACTGGGCTAATGAATGAAGAATTATTGTGACGTATTTGCTTTTGATATCTTCAATTTTACAGTAAAGGGAACAATCTTCTGAACTCCCCTATCCCCAATTTTCGCAAACTGGTGAATTTCAATAGACTGACTACCATGCGAGAGACCTGGGTTCGATCCCGGCGGGGGAGAGCCGGGACTTTTTCAACCTGTTCAAGCGGCTCCAGTGCCCACCCAGCGTCGTATAAAGTGACTAGGCTACCTGTAGGAAACTCTGGCGGGTAGAGGCGGCTAGGGGCGTAGTCTTGATCACATGACCCCCCAATTCGGCCGAGATCAAGAAAGTGTGGGGTCATACACCACACCCCCCTATACGCCTTCATGGCCTGGTGCAATGCACAGGGGGGAACTTTTTTTACTTTTTACCTCCTAACACCCCCCCCCCCAATTTCCTCAACATCCCCTAAAATATCCCTAAATTCGAACTTAACATCCCTCCAGATGGAAAATTCTGAATA
Source organism: Lepisma saccharinum (assembly GCF_977018435.1). Classification (NCBI taxonomy): domain Eukaryota; kingdom Metazoa; phylum Arthropoda; class Insecta; order Zygentoma; family Lepismatidae; genus Lepisma; species Lepisma saccharinum. The sequence goes on from NC_139232.1 coordinate 4,304,693, forward strand.
AACTCCCCTCGCCACATGTGCTCTCTCCGTATTCTTCAAATTGATACGGTTATATTATGAATATACGATTATCTTTTTCAGTAAAATAAGATACTCTGATATAGCTGGGATCTGCAAGTGAAAAATCAATACCAGGTTCTCCATTTTTAATTAACGCACCAAGCATTCCTATTGCCATTTGCAAGTGACAACGAAAATGTGGTAAAGCGTAACGCAAACGCGTAATGCAAACAATTTCAATGGTACACGATCAGATTCATTCCATGGAGGCATGTTAAGCATTTTACATAGCAGAAGCATTGGTAATGCCACGTGTGACTTGAAGGGCAAAGTAGATTCCCTTATTAATTATTCTTTGCCTTTTTTTTTTTTTAATAGTAAAAGAGCATTACAAATAGAGATAATTGCTAATTTTATTTTCCATGTAGAATAGAGTTTCATGCAAAGTGTATGGTGTAGGAAATGCACTCATTATTCACAGAACTGCTTGTACTCTAGTGTACAGGTTTTGGCGTCGTTGATGTAACTAGTCTTAGAGGTAATTGATGGTACGGGTGAGGGGGAATTTCCCCCCTCTGGTTGATAACGCTTACAAACTTAATCAGGTTCATTATTACAATGGGCAAAGACTTTAGAAACATCCAAACGCTTAAGATATTATATTACTCTATAGTTCACGCAAAACTTGAATTTGGATCTGTTATATGGACCACTGACAGTATAATACAGACTACAAATCGTATAAAAGCCCTAGGTTTTGGGATCGAACTCAGGTTAGGCCAGCCTAAAGCTACTCGCTTGCGGGAGGTATGTTTATGGCCTGGGGTAACATCCCTGAGAAACGAAGGTAACACGTAAATAACCCTGTCAACTGAGGAGAACACTAAACATCCGATTTTAACACTTCGGTTGACTGGTCTGGCGGGGTCATGAGAATAATAGAAAATGAATAAAGGAATGTTCGCTTACCTTTGGTGTCTTGCAGAGATGATCATCTTGTTGATTGAGTACACAAGGCTCGGTCATGAAATGAAACTTTGATAGCGCACCACGCCTCGCTGTAACTCTTTACATATCAATCGATAAACTTGGAGGCAAGAACTGTTCACGCGATAACTTTCTGATTTCAACAACTGTTATCTCGAACTATTTAAGAAAGATTCAAATTTCTGATCGTTAAGGCCGTTGGCGATTCCGCGTCTTGTCGTTAACTGTCTTTTCTTGCATAAGGGTGACGTTGCGTTTTCAACGATTTCCTGTGGATTTCCGTGTCAGCAGAGTTTTAAAGATCCGCTGAAGATTGCCGGTGTAATGTGCTTGTAAGAAGCTGCTTCCAGCGCTTCAGCCGGACCCCTTGAAGTGATTAGTCTATTGATTTATAACGCCAGGGGTCCCGGGTTCGAGTCACGCCTTCGGCGTGAAACGAAATATAGAGCGAGTGCAATCCAAAATATTATTTACATAAAGTATAAACTTGAAGGCGCTTATCCCAGATTTGATTCCTACAGTAATCTAATTGACGAATTCCGAATACCGTACACAGGTTTGACGATCAAAGTACAGTCCGCGACCTGCTTATGCTCTGAAAAATATATAATGGGAAACTTCGCTCTCTTCTTTGGATCTCATAATTTAAATTACGCGTTCCTAACATCAAGACGCAACCTAATCATCAAACCTTTAATGTGAATAGGACGCGAACAAACATTGTCAAAATATCCCCTATCTGGAGAATCTCTTCAATGCCTTAGAAAAGCGTAACAAAAATATTGATTTATTCTGTATGTCTTATATGCAATTTAAAAACGCTGAAATGTAAACTCTCAATAACGCTCACTGAAGCATGTTTGATCAATTGTATCTTTGTTCCATTGTGTAACATGAACTCTCTAACTGGGCATCAGCCTGTCGGGTTCATTAATGTAAATAAATAAATAAAGAAATAATTTTTAATACTTGGGGGAATTATATATAATTTCTAATTATTTGCGAAGTAGTTGCTTGAATTCCTCTCTATTGGAAATTTTTCATATACCACATAGAGCAGTGTTCCTCAACCGCCGGGCCGTAGCATCAATTATACCTGGCCGCGAAGAGGTTCTCCCGAGGTTTGCGACTTGCAGCCCAAACTGGCAACCACCTGGGTTCGGTTCGGGTTTCCACTGCAATAGCAGAAAATGCTGCCGGTGATGGATCAAACGATCTAAACGGGTGGCGCGTTGCTTCCAGCCTCCATATTTGTTGGTCACCACGGTCAGCAATTTCCATTAACAAATATTGAAGTGAAAATATTCTGATTGACTGAAATTTTCTGTTGTCCGAAATGGAACATGCCCATGAAAATGAGCACTTAACAAATTAATTTAATAATATTGGGCAGAGGAAGCTGAAAGATTGCAATAGATCCAGTCATTGTCAACTAATTTAAACAAAGTTTAAATTTGTGAACAAGCCTTGACAAAATCGAAATAATGCTCTCGACGGTTATGCCATAATTTATTTATTAATATTAAATGTCAAGCGTAGATATTAATTAACGTATAAAGTTAAAAATAAATTAGGGAGCTATTTGAGTAAAATTATTGGTATCGGGGCATCGACTTAAAAAGAAAAAAAATACCGGGCCCCGGGCTCACGAAGGTTGAGAACCACTGACATATAGAATATTAGAAATAACAGTAATTTATTATACAACTAGTAAAAAAAATACTGGAACTTTTCCAGCAATGTTCCTACATAGAGCGGCTTAGTGCTTCACCCAGCTTCTAATAAATGGTGCTAATCACATCACCTCAACGAATGCCGAAATTGTTAATGTGTGGAACCATACATTCACATCCCCCCATATGCATGTTACAGTCTACAGGTGGTAGCTTTACCTTTATCTAGTTTACATCGGTAATTATTTGATGATGATTATTATTTGTATCATTTCTTATTATACGCAAAAAAAATAAAAAATCGTGGGTGTGAAGACGGGAGTAAAAGTGAAGGCATATGGGGAACGTGTAAATTGGGCTGACGCTCTTGCCTATATCCATGCAAGAATATAACCACTGCTATTGGATCCAGCTATCAGAGATGCGTAATACAAAGCACGACATAAATGTAATACCAAATACACATCCAGATTCCATACCACTTGAAAGTTACGTTTACATTGTACGCCGTGATCCCATAATAGGCTAGAGAGAGCATTATGTGTGCCCATGACAACAGGCTGAACACGGTTCATTTCCACATAGAAACTCTGTAAATCACTGCCCACGGCATGTAACCGGCTGTTTTCCTGTTGGGGTGCTTAGCTGCTGTCTCCCCGTTCATCAATTGTGGGTATTCTCCTTCTCTGTGTGTGCTCTTTGATTGTGATTGATCGTTTTTGTGTTTGATGTGCGTTTAATATGATGAGTTCGGATGAAATAATCCCTTCCCGCAAGTGAGGACTAGTAGGAAACTGACAAATCCAAATTTATGACGTTGTAGTTGACATGTTTAATAATCGATTGAATTGCTCCGCGATCCAACGGAATAACGAATAGTAAGGCTATTTTTTTAAAGCAATTAGTCTCGCCGTCTATATTGTGTGTTTTTAGAACAAAACTAGCGAGGAATGTATGTTTAAGGATGAGGAGACAGGCGAAGTGGAGAAGGTTACATAATTTAGAACTGCATAATTTGTATCCACATCCAGATATTATTACAATAATTAAATGAAGAAGACTTAGGCCACGTGGAACGAATGGAAAAGGAGTTTACAGTATTCTTGTTGGAAACCTGATGGTACGAGACATGGGCGTATATATTGCTCACATAAGGGGAAGGTTCAACTTTTGGTTCAATCAGGGTTCCTATATTTCATAAGTGAAAATCCAGGACACTACTGACTGGTAGCTTGTTAGGGCGCGGAGGGAGGGGGTTGGACCTGATAAAGATGTATGTACTTATGTACAACATAATTGTCATTTACATCCCACATTGTGTGCAAACTTTATTTGAAAACTGTGGATTGAACAGATAGGCACCCAAGCACTGACTCTTTGTAGTAAGCAGGTTACTATACAATGGAAGAGAATCGTAACTGAAATTCAGCACTGCTAGCAGACGGCGGCGCCATCGTGAAGTCAAAGATGTTTGCAGTACCGTCTGTATCTTGTTAACTCTTGTATTATGGAGAAAGAATGGTTCGATGTAGATCTACATCGAACTCCAGTTAGATTGTTTTGTAAAATGAGCATTTTAAAATTACGTCCACGCATTTAAATATAAAAAAGTTCAGGAAAGTATAGTCTTAATCATTTCCTCTTTCCCGCCCGATTCCACATTTGTGCATCCCGAAGAAACTATTCCGAACACCGGGACAAGTGATACCATTCCGGGATTGTCCCTGACACATTTATTAAATTATGTCTATCTACAAACTTCTAAGTGTTCTACATAAAATGAGCAGAAAATGCTTTTGAAAAAGCTAATCCCAGCTTCTCTTTAAAAAAGAATTACAATGTTAAAATTAGTCTTTTCCTACTTGCTACAAAATTAAAATAACATCATCGGTGTTATTTTAATATTCGAATGTATGTACACTTAATAGTGCAGGGTCCATTAGTCGAGGATCTCCCGTTGAATTGCGAGGACATTATTTCAACCTCCTTAATGCTAAACCCATCCTGTTGGGTGTTGAAGATGAAACTGGCAGTGTAGCCAAGATCAGCAACAATTTGTGCATATTTGAGTACAAGAGCTTGTCACAATTTTCTACTGCCTACAATGTAGACCCTGGACATGTCTTTTCAATTACTCTTTGCCGCATTTTTCATTCAGATTTGAAAATGTAAAATATATCAACCAGGCCATCCAACATTTTGACATACTGTTCCAATCAATGAGGAATAGGCATTTCATATTGGAATAAGTTGTGTCAATTTTTCAATGTCTCGGCTGTGTTCAGAGAAACTTGGGTTAATTTCTACTACAAAATGGTCCAAAAATGGACAACTGTAAAGTTTCTAGTAATACGATTTCACAAGCCACCCTACTGAGTATTGATACTTTTCTGTCCATCTTGTGTCAAACAACTTGAGAACGTTACAGTACTTCCCTAGCTATCTTGCACTGCATTTTTACAACTAAATTACTTTGAGAAGATTGATTGATTGATTTGCATTATTTTACTTCGCTTTTTGTGCCACTTTTGGTTAATTTCCGAAGATCAGGATAAGTGATAACATGATGAAATTGATGAATGGACACCCACAAACGCCCATGCCCATTCCGGGTTTCGTACCCGGGACCCACGATGTGCTAACCACGGGGTTGCTCCTTTGAGAAGACTCGAGGGGAGAAAAATATAACTGATTTAACAGTCTCCATATTGCAGAAATTCCACAGAAATGGGCAATAGCCAAGGTTAAAATATGTGCTGAACAATGTATAAAAATTGCTTTGGGACACGATCTATCTCACTCCCTTAATTCTCCACCCATTACATCAGCACAATTATATTCTTCACCAACTTTTTTTTCTAAATCCACACCCACTAAACCCAGAGAGAGTAGAAGTACTAATAGCTGAAGCTAACCCAGATGCGGTTACATTCTCCAACAGGGACAAGTTTCCCATTCCGATCTAGAGTTTGGAAATGGTTTATCGACTTTCAGGATTATAAAACAGTTGGGAAATTTTAAATTATCAAAACATTAGAACCTGAGGAATATTTAAATCTTGAATGGTAACAAACCACATCGGAAACTTCTAATGAAATTATAATATTTGCGCTATAAGTTCACAAGCAGCTGCTTCGGGCAGAAATTACATGTGGCATTACAGAATTTGTGAAATGTCAGGAGCTTTCTGAGTATTTTCCAGAGAAATTCTGAAACTATCAGGAAATTGCAGACGTTTGCTATGCAGTCCCATCTGGTGTGTGGAATTAATTTATTTCCCATCCGTATCACGTTCTATACGCTTGTAATTTATGAGAACAAAATAAGTCTGAAGAAATTTTTACGAACAAGTCTCTGCGCATAGCGGATAGAACAGGTAATCTGGCAATTTTACTGAACCGGGAGGGGGAGGGGTTGGGGGTTGGACCCGTTGAACCCCCCCCCCATTAAATACCCCCATGGTAAGAGACCTGTAGGAAGGCCAAGACAAAGATTGAGGGATAACGTTGAGATGGACCTAAAGGGAATCTGTAAGGATGGAAAAATTTGGATTGATCTTGCTCAGGATTGGGACGGAAGGCTTGTGTTGCTTCAACCATAAACATTCGGGTTTAAGATGGCTAGAAAGTGAATTAGGATATCATCCTGGGTGCAAATTAACGGGGAAGGGGGGCGATGCCCTATTCCCTCCCTCAATAATATCAATCGGAACGTCGGTATTAATCTCGATAGGTAGAAAAGCGACGTAAAATGACAAGAAAAATAATCCGGGCTCCCATTTTTTTTCCGTGTCGAGTTTTTTTGTGTCCCAAGTTTTGTAATACACTACAAATTTGTTAATTTCGTTTCCTCTTCTCTTCCGAAATATTTGGTAAATAACAGACATTTTCCTTCTTATTGTCTCGGTTGAGACTTGGGCGTGTCAGAGGTGACCTCTTAGGCACTGGAAAGTCAACCTCGCTTCCAACTATCTTCGGGATCAAAAAGTGGCTGAAAAGCGAAGTAAATTTAACCAAATTGATCAATCACTTGAGCGTAGTACATCCCGGAAACTACAATCTTGCAAACCAACGAAGCTTCGGCGCCTGGACCCACGGCCAACACGTCCTCTGTGTGTCTTCTTGTCCTGTGGTTGTCCTTATATGTGCTGGTCCCTTTACAGCCTCAGCGTTTAGCTAAGGTATGGAGATTTTGCCCTCGGAGAGAGTAAAGTTTTTGTTCTAGAAGTTTGGTGAGGAAGTTTTTAACAGACATATATTATTTTAGTTTTATTTTAGTTAAGGGGTTTATCCTCGCATTGCGTGATGGGTAAAAGTGTGCTTCATTTAGTTTATTTTACTTTGCTTTTCTGTCACTTTTGGCTAATCGTGAAAACGAGGATGAGTGATGGTTTGAATGACTGACTGATTGAATAAAAATTGGTGCGTCCGTCGGCACATATGGGCATTTTGCACCCTTCAATGTACACGAGGAAATATCCCCTTATCTAAACTTCTTACTTAAAATTTTAACACAAGGGGGTAAGATACACTTCGAGAAAGATTAAAAGTGCAAGGTTGTAAAGAGATCTGCACATGAGAAACACAACACACTAAAATGTAAGAATCAACTAAAAGCTTCCTTACAGACAGTGGAAGAGTCAGGATCTTCTCAAAAAGCTAAAAACATTTGATAAAACACTGTCGTCATCTTCCAACCGGGATGACAAACTGTTTGGGGGATGAAAAGTGTGGCCGAGGAAAGCAAATTTCAAGAAGAATATGCCGAAAACAGACATGACACATCGGAGATTCCAGCCCTTGCAGCAAGTGACCATGGGTGAGACGGCTGTGTCACTTCTCGACGGGAGGGACGGGACGAGAAACTCGCAAAGAATACCCTTGCACAGGCCGAGGGGTCCTGGAATCGTAGCCCTGGTGGCTAGGAATAGAGAAGAGTTACAGAAGGCGGTAATTGAATGGGCAATTACAATAGAAGACAGAGGAATGAGCATGAACATAGATAGGAGTAAAGTGATGGTGGTGACAAAAGCAAGAGAAACTGCACCCCTAAGTATACAGTGGAAAGAGAAGCAGCTGGAACAAGTAAACAGATACACATACCTAGGAACAATCATAACGTCAGATGGAAGAATGGATGAAGAAGCGAATAATAGGGTACAAGAGGCAAACCAAGTGTACTATCAACTCAACAACACTTTAATTGGTAAACAGGAAATAAGTGAACAAACAAAGATGATGATTTACAAGACAATCTACATTCCCACATTGCTGTATGGAACAGAGAGCTTAATATTATTACCAAAACAGAATAGCAGATTTCAAGCAGCAGAGATGAGGTACCTACGAAACTAGTAGGAAAGACTAGAAGAGATAGGATTAGAAATACCACCATTAGAGACCAATTACAGCAAAAACCACTATTGGAAACAATAGAGAGAAAGGCACTGCAATGGTTTGGACATGTTACAAGAATGGAGGAGGATCTCAAGCCTAGACAGGTGCTGGAGGCCAGACCAGAAGGCAAGGGGGGAAGAGGACGACAAAGAGTTCAATGGGAAGAGTATGTGGTAAAGATAGGAAAGAAGAAAGGGAAAACAATGCCGGAAGTCCGAAAACTAGCGTTGAATCGAAAAGTTCACAGGAAGTGGATGATGGAACCCGACGCTTAATGGCAGAAGGGGATGGAAAAGAAGAAGTTATTTTATAAATGGTTCCTCATCAAGTGTTTTAATTCCCAACTGATAAAAATAGACATCAGTACAGTAGAGGAGAACATACGGAAGAATGGGGGAAAATGCTAGAATTGGAAAGAGGATAGGCATTAATTAAGCCTTTCACGACTCTCAGTAATTTGCATTTTAATTAGCCAGGGGTTCTGGACATCGGAACACTCTGTGGCGCAGGTTAGTAGGCCCCGGTGCGTACGGTTACTAATCAAAGCATCTCCTACGACCGTTTTATACAGGAGGCCTCGCAATCGCACGTTGCAGTTAGTGGCGTGCCCTGGGGTTGGGGGGCTGAGGTGAAGGGGAGCTGGTGAGGGTCGCAGCTCTGATAAACGTTTATCTGTGGTCGTAGTCTGGCCCAACTTTCCTTTCAGAAAACACACCGAATGCAGGAAGATATGACAAAATGTATAAATGATATAGGTTTCGAAACAAGTCCTCTTTTCCTACAGGTGTGTTTCACCTACGTCACAAACTGTTGCATTGTGGCTTCGAGCAGCCATGATTGAGGCCAATTCTTGTAAGATACGGAATTCAAGCAGGCGGGCGGGAGATACTAAAACAGAGGTTCGTGATTTTAAACAAACGTGCAGTTGGTGCAAATGTAACGGACGCTACGTACACAGAACAAATAAAATTGGCCGCAAACATGGCCGCTGTGTGAATCCTGACGTCACATGAAATGCACATATAGTATTTTATATACTCTATATCAGTGGCGTGGCGTGACTTTTTCAAAAGTGTTACCGGTCGCGGTCATCGCCGTTATCATCTCCACCCTCCCCCCCCCCAAAAAACATGCCTTTTATCTGGATTTTTGTTCATTTCGTTCTTTTTTTTGCAATCCGCTCAGTGAATTATTTAGCCACAATAACTCCTAGAAAGAAATACCACTCATGAGAGAGTTACCGCGAGAATCCAGTGAATAGTAGTCGAACCTTGTCAACCATCTCTGTTTCTTTGCAAAGAGGTGGAAAGGGGAAGAAGAACCACACATTCGGGTCAGTTTGACGTTTCTGCGGTGAGCAGACGACAGAATTCCCCTCCTCCAGCGGTGGAAGGGAAGTCCAGATGTACGTTCTACTGTTGCCAACTTAGGTTTTTGGAGCAAGGTTTGTCCAAATCACGAAGCGCATCAAGTACTTATCTTTTCGTCTATTACGTAAACGGGTTCAGTTGTAGTTAAATCCAGCTTTGGCTTTGCAGTCTAGCTCTTGTTGCTTCAGACAAATAGTATCCCCGTTTTAGGCGTGATTTAGCTCTTTTCTGGAAATCCAATGTGACAACACTTGCTGATCCGGTAGGCCGCAGCGGCAACAGGGCCCTTAAACAGGGATATGAATAACTCCGTAGCCCACTTGTCTCCTCAAGTCTTTCCCTTGTATGTTCCCTTGCATTGGCGCCCTTTCCTCCTGTTGCCTCTTGAGGGTAGCGGAACGGCCTGTCTCTTCGCTTTTGTCGGATGCAGAAAAAATGTCCTCTGCAATATACACTCAACTCGGTTAACTTATTTAACAATGTGGTTATTTTATTAAGAAACACTTTTTTTAATTTCTTTACATTTTTCTGTTACCTGCGGTAACACCGGTTACATGCACGCCACGCCTCTGCTCTATATATTTCTAACTATTGAGTATGTCAAACTGAACTATATTTTGCCCACAACAAGTTTAAAAACTTTTGTTTGTCCTATTTTTTAAAAATCAAAACCTACTTTTACTGCACTTCACAAAAACGATGACTTTTTCAGAAAAAGTAAATTCCCTGATGTTTCTAGGTTTTCCAGTCTTGGAGACACCCTGTATATCTTCTCTTGAAGGCACAAAATATTGCCATGCATCATGCAGAATCCATCCAGATAACAAAATGGCTGATGCAAGTCAAGCTTTTCTATTAGTATCATCCAATAGATATCTAATTGGGAAAGATTTACGCTAATAATCTTTGTTCTGTTTTATATTTCAGGGCTGTTAATGGTCCAGGAACCCATAAATTCTAATGGGTTTTATTAGGTTCCGGATGAGGACCGGAATATTTTTCTCCCACAATTGAAATTCGGTCCAAGTTGCGTATTGTTTAATTTCAATTCGGAACTTGGACCAGATTTAAATTGGTCCGGATAAAAATGTTACTGGAGTGTACAATCCGAAAAAAAGTTCCTAGACCGAATTGAAATATTTGACAGATAAAAAGGTTCTTTACGGTCCAGAACCCATTTGCGCTTGCTGATTTTCTCTCCTGGACCGGAATTGAATTTATTTAAAATTCCTGGACCTTTAACAAGCCTGGTATATTTCCGCCTGAGTCGACTTTACTTTGAAATAACTTGTTACTTGCCATTGCAAAAACACTACTTTTTTTAATTGTGCTGTGCAGATGTTTCGGTGAAAGTTAGTCTTTGTATCGATCGTGACACGTTGGTGGTTTTCGTGGCTCAAAGTTTGCCAGGTCGTCTATCTGCGGACAGGACGAGGTAGGCGCTGTGGCTTCACAATGAACGAATTTGTGGGGGTAAGAACGGAGACACAGTTTATAGTTTTCATGAGCGAGTGGAAAGTAGGAGACCATGACATTTTTGTTTTCAGCCGTGCCGTCACGAGAATATTTCTTTTAAAGATAAGAGTGACAATTTTACACTAGCTGTGCATTTATTTCAAAATCGTCGCAATGGCCACTGCTATTAAATATAAATCCTACTGTACAATATACAACGAATTTCTCCCCTGTTGCAAGCGGAAGCGATTTTTCAAGTTGATTATTAAGTCGGACACGAATTTTGAAAACATGATAAATAATAATTTTCAGATTGCCATGTGCTCATTATTGAGAAATAAACGCAACAACTTCAAGTTACGGTTAATCAAATGGGAGTTCTCGACTTTTCCCAAGATAAATCAAATCTTCAACGTGTCCTCTTTCCGACAATGTATTTTTCTACGCCATCGGAAGTTTGCTATTCCCGCGAGAACAAGTAAAATAATACTCCCATAAACGGAATGCTACGTTTTCTCCTCCTATGATCAGTGGCGGATTAAGCTTCCTCGCCGCCCCTAGGCACAAACTTAATGTGCGCCCTTTTCAAAAGAAAAGTAGTAATTTATATGCAGTATTTTGACAGGCTAATATAAAAATTAGTGAACATACTGAAATAAAAAACAAAGGATAAAAATCAATAACAAACAATTCATTTTCTGTATGTGCTATACCTAAAATTATGTAATGTATTGAGAAATTAAATTCACCACTTACCAGTCATAAATGAAGCCGCTTCCGCCTCACTTTGGTTGCTGGAAACTCGTGTATAAGTTCTACGACAGGGAAAACTCTACTTAAGACACTGACCCAGTACGTAAGTTCCGTCTGAATATGTGATCGAAAATGGTTTTCCAATGTTCCAACAGATTTCTGCCTTGTTAAGAGTGCCAACTCGCAGTTATTGTGTTCTTCAGAATTTTCGTGTGATGCTAGAATATTTGAAATGTTTTTCCAGTCTGAAATGCCGTGAGTTGCGATGTTTGTCTTGCCCTTGAACAACCTGCATGATTCACAATAAACGGCACCAGTGCTGCACGAATATACCAAATAATTCCGCAAAATTGAATCGCCATTTACAAGTTTACGAAAAAAACCACTATTATTTAAAAATCTTGTCGTACCTGCTATGAGTCTTTGCGATTTAGAAAAATCGTTTTCAGAATTCTGATTAATTCCACGTCTTAGAAGAATGTCAATTGTAGACTCATTCAGACACCACTCGGCAGGATCGTCACTAACGAAATTTGCACTCTCACTGTCACAATCAGGAACTCCTACGAACTGAGGGGACACTACCTCAGCTGCACCTTCTTCCTCCACTAAACCCACAATATTTTCGACATTTTGCGTTTCACAGAGTTCACTCGATGTAGCCGCTTCCACTTCAATTTTTGAACTGCTTTCGGAAGTCACTTGTTCCTTTCGCCTAAAAAACGTATCCATTGTACCAAGCTTTTTCTTTAAGGTTGCTTCTCTTTCACGTTTTTCGTTTGCAAGTTTACTTAACTTTGTTCGCTTCATGCTGCCTGCTACATAAAAAAAAACACCAAATCGCAAACGCACTAGCAACAAACTGAATGCACCAGCCAGAGAATACAGTAAGACAAAAACTAGATGCGGTCCACGCGAAAGCTGCACTCACTCACTTATCAGCAGTGTTTATGTGTTTATTTTCTTTTAAGACTGGCATTGTTACAGATGCGAGTTTTAAACAATCAGTCTTCTTTCCTGCCTGGCCATTAACAAACGCTTAGTGAAAGATGGAGTGGTATGTATTTACAAAAACAAACCAACAAAGGCTGGGCGGTTTGCATTGTCATTGTAAGCGATAAAAGCCACAGCACGGGTTAAAAACAAATTGATTGGCGCCTGAGGAGGCACATCAGACGAAACATTTCTTGATAGCACATAGGAAATCCGATACATCAAAGTTTCTTTCGTATGAAACGAAAGTGTTGAATCCGTTGATTTGAAACATTGGTTTCATAGGTCTAAATTGTCACTGTGTACGTAAGACACTTTTTATTATTCTTGATATTCTGGAAAAAAGATTTGCCGCCCCCAAGAGTTGCCGTCCCTAGGCACGCGCCTAGTGGGCCTATTTGGTAATCCGCCACTGCCTATGATCATACAGCGCAAGGCCGTCTGGAAAGGTCGGTGGCGAAGGATTAGTTTAGGGTTCTCGCGTCTGGATGGATACAAACTGTTCCTGCTGCCTCGATGGGCTGTGAGATTCGGTGGTGATGGTCGCCAAGATTCTTTCTTTCATGTGTCTCTCTTTCTTTATTCTTATATCTTTCGTCTGTCTCTCATCCTTTCTTTATTCTTCTATCTTTCATCTTTTTAACTTTCCCTCTATTATTCCTTTTCAATAAACTTTCTTTGAATAACCCTTTCTTTATCGGTTTCACCTTGTCTCGTGACTTCTTCTTTCGTTTCTTCAACTTTGTCTTGTTTCTTCCTCCAGTCTCTCTCTTTCTGACAGAATTTCTCTCCTTCTGCTCCTGTATTTCTATTTCTTCCTCCATTTTCTCTCTCTCTCCTTCCTGGCATTCTTTCTTTCTTTCTGCCCCTTGTGTTTATACTTGTATTTTTTTTCTCTTTATTCCTCCATTTTTCCCTCTCCTTTTCTGCCCCCAATGTTTCGTTCTTTATCTTGCTGCCTCTCTCTCTTCACTGCGTTCTTTCTCTCTTGTTGCTCTATATTTTTTCTTCCTTACTCCATTTTTCTCAGGGCGGTAACTCATCTGGAATTCCGGCGCAGTCGTAGCGCCTTGTAATCAAGGGGTTCCGGGTTCCATACCCATTGGAGGTACATAGTGGTTCGGATCCCACTTTAAGCTGTAGGTCCAGTCCTGATTAGCCTTTCTGTGTATAAAGTGGACTTAAAACATTTCAACTTATTGGCTCCGGGATTTTTGTGTCCATTCTGGTGAAGTTTTCTCCTTAGTCGTAAAAAAACTTCTTAGTCGTGCAACTTTTATTAATCCAAATTCCATTCAATTTATACATATTTACAAATGCCATAAGGCAAGTTTTTCGCATTTTAGCTTCTATTGAGGAAGTAAAGAAAAGCTGCGTTGAAAATAAAACAGACTTAAACCGTTTACATTGTTAGTTTCCTTTGCTGAACAATATATCTGACTGACGGACAGATTATTGCAAGATGTCTTGACGTTTATTAGGTAAATATAAGTTTGAAATTCCTGTACAATGAAGATTAGTACATCCGGTTACATTTGTGACTTGTATGTGAAATGGAAAATATAAACTCTGTCCTTAAATTAAATATTATAAATGTATATACAGTTTAATTGAATTCAGTTAGAATTTTTGGATACATTGGAATCACACACACCCTTTATATTGTTAATACCTGTGTGTGTGGCGGGGGAGAGGGGGTGAACGTAAGGTTGAAATAGAGAAAATATATATTTTTGTAGCCTTGAATATTTGGAAACTTCGCCTTGAAAATTATACTGTGATTTTATCATGATCCTAGAGTGGCCACCCTGTTATCTCCCTTTTTATGACATTATTATTCTCTTTCAGTCCTGTATTTCTATTCTTTCGTTTCTCTCTCTCTTTTTCTGATAATCGTCCTCTCCTTCTGCTACTCTATTTCTTTCGTGCTTTCTCCATTTCTCTTCTTTCATTCGATGTTCCTTTCTCTGTCATTCTTCCTGTTCACCACTTTCTTTCTAGCTTTACTATTCTCTTTGTTTTCTATATTTTTATTCTCTCCTATTCCTTCTACCACTTGCTTTCTCTCTCATTGTACCTTTTCCTCTCTGCCTTTATTTCTCGATCTAGCCTTGCAATAATAAATGATTCTGAAATTTTCCCCCGTAGGCTGTTTGGTGGAATTAAAACTATTTCACGGTGGGCTAAAGCCCACCCTCTCCCTCCAAGTGGCGACGCCCTTGCTTTTCAGCAGCAAACGAACATTTGAAATTCACTTGATGCCATACACCGAGAAGGCAGAAAGTAAATATTGATTAGTTCGCCTTCATGCTACTTTTGGCTAATCGCGTAGATGCGGATGAGTGGTGACATGATGAAATTGATGGACACTCGCAAAGGACACCCATGTCCATGCCTGGATTCTAACCCTGAACCTGTAGCACGCTGTGTTAACCACTCCGCCATGTAGATCTGTAGAGTAGAGCTCTCACCTTTCGCGCGAACGGTTCCGGGTTTGATTCCTGCTGGTAGCTGCATGCTTGCAAGTACAGATGACATTAAAGCAGAGGACACCTTTTATCAAGATGTGACAGGGACGTTTAAAAGGCAGATAATCAACTGCCTTTTCACTTTCTCTAAGGACAAATGTCACCACATGCCACTTGTGTAAAGGCAGCTACCATGTACACATTCTGAGTATTTACAAAGTTGTATTAATGTCAAGAATTTGCTCGTTATGTTTGAACTTAAATAATGGTACAGATTTCGGTACGATTTTTCACACCTGGAATAAGACCAGGGGTGGCTTAAAGGCCTGGCAACTGCCTGCGGCACCAAACCAGGGTGTCGTCCTTGATTACCGGCAACAACCCTAATTTTGATTATATTAGTCTGGCTAATTGTTTCAAAACGATGTTACAAACCGAATATTTCAAATACGAGTACAACGAAATGGAAACAAAAAGAAAACACAGATGGCAGCACAATATGAGAAAATATAAATAAATTGTTGGAGAATAAGTATCGATTTAGTGAAAGTAGAGATGTTGTGAAAATATGTAGAATAGATGAAAGCGATGTGTAAAAAATAGATAATAGATGGAAATGAAAATGGAAACGGTTTTCTTTATTGAAGAAGTTAAAGCGTGTAGTCAATTGTTAGGCATGCATAAACAAGTACTCATACGGACTACGTTGCTACCATTCTTACAAGAAATACAATTTTGTATCTATTGCTGCATAACATAATACATACATTCCAAAGTTATATAACAATTCAAGCTAAGATAATATTGTTGTTTTGATATCATTATGTAGGTATTAAATAAATGCATACCTACATTCACGTTTTCTTTAACAGTAATACTTAAAGTATTTAAAAATAATGTTATTTTTCTTATTTAAAACAGAAAATATGTAAACACGGTCCATGTTTTATTGGGCTTTGAAAGTAGGGGGAGCAGGGTTGAAAGTATTTTGGGGGAGGCGCCAAAAAATCCACCTCGTCAGGGTGAAAACTTTATCTTGAGCCGCCTCTGTATGAAACCAGGTTTCTTCAAGTACAATCATAGGGAAAGCACAAGCAATTTGGAAGGTGGATCACGTTGACGATTAATCAAAAAGAGGCGAGGGGGATCGTGCAATATTAACACGTATCATGCCAGAGCGCACACAAGAACGACTATAGCCGGAGTGTAACGCTTCCGAGTGCGTGTGTGTGCACACCAACATTGAATTTTTGAGTTTGGTCGACCGCGTTCCTGTGCCTGCCGATAGATGGCTCTCGCATCGATTCGTTTGCGTGTGCAACGACGCAGATACCAACCTTGAATGCTGCCTATTCAATCCGTACGAATCGCGACAGATTTTCAATCCTCGACATATCGGCAGCAGCTGATGCGAACAATCTCCGTGGGAGGAATCCACCCCTTCCTCCCCTTGACACCGGTTTTGGTTCCGTACTGGGAGCAGTGTTGCCACAATCTGAGAGCATAATTTCCCTTTCCAAGGGGCAGTATTTCCCTTTTTCCACTGTTTTTCCCTTCACTAAAAACCTTTAAAAACAATAGTAATAAATAGTATATAATCTGTACTAATCTGTACCATTATTGAGTTTGGTGTCCTAATATTTGCATGGAATTTTGGTAGTTTTCATCCCATTTCGTTCAAAATTTGATTCGAATTTCCCTTCATAGAGGGAAATTTCCCTTCATAATGGGAAATTTCCCTTCATGTGGCAACACTGACTGGGAGGAACCTGCGATACGTGTTCATTGTGACGGCTATTTTCGATGCACTTGCTCTTCCTGTGACGTCATGCAACAAGGCAGAGGAATTTTGCTTGTTTTAATGTATTCATGGTGTTACAGGAAGTTGTGAAGGAACGACGTTCATTGGTGGGAAAGAGGACCACGTCGTTACAACGTTTATCTAAGTCGAAATGACATTTAAGGGGTCCAAGGTTCGATTCCCGGTGGAGGCTCATAGTTTTTCGTATTCCACTTTAAACTGTAGGTCCAGTCCCGATTAGCCATCCTGTGCATAAAGTGGACTTAAAACACCAAATCAATCAATCAATCGAAATTACATTTCAGTGATGATATGACATTGAATGGTTGAGCGCATTATGCACGTACTTAACACTCGATTTCTTCTTCCGACACTTGGTTTCCTCTTTCCTTAGAATGTAGATTTGATTTTTTTAAAAAATAACGTAACTGAGGGATAACGTTGAGATGGACCTAAAGGAAATCGGTAAGGATGGATAAAATTGGATTGGTATTGCCCAGGAGAGGGACAGATGGAAAGCTTGTGTTGCTGCAGCCATAAACCTTCGGGTTTAAGAAGGCTAGAGAGTTAGAGTTAGCTTTTCTTCCACTTGTAATCGCGTCCAAGGGTGTGTGTGCAGAATTGTTTTCCTAGAGGCGTCAGTAGTGCTCCAAGTGGGGGAACGTGGAGTAAGGTTATCATCCCGTTCAGAAAAGTGTCATACAAGTATCTTCACCTTTCCCCAAACAAGAAAAAGTATCCTCCCAGATTGAAATTTCTACTTCAATCACGGGGGGGTGGGGGGCCAGAGTGATAAATCTTATCTTGCCCACAAGTCATGAAAACTTTTATTATTATATGAAGTTTTTTCAGGGCCCGCAGAGGGGTGCAGGTATCCCCCTGCACCCCTCTGCAGGCGCCCTGATGGCGAGGATGGTGATGATATGATGAAATTGATAAAAGGACACTGACAAGACCACCCATGTTCAGGCCAGTATTCGAACCCGGGACCCCTGGCGTCGTAGCACACTTGACTACAGAGGTTGGCCTTTAGAAAGTAAAGCTCTCGCCTTTAGTGCGAGCGGTTCCGGGTTCGATTCGTGATGCGAGCTCCACAATTTCAGCGTTAACCCAGCATCCGAGGACAATTTGGCAGCGACTTGAAAGCAATGGTGACATATTCCAATCTATAAAGCCAGAAAACAGCGGCGATGGGACTCGATGCGCTGACCACGCATCACCCAATGAAAACGCCCTTTGTGAGGTCCTGGCCCTCAGAGTTTCGGTTTGTTTGTTCTCGTACAGTTCATGGATGCATGGAAATAAGTTTAATAGTTTTTGTGTGTACAAGTCAATGTTTTGTGTCTGGATGAGAATACGTGCGAATGGGAAATTCCAAGATGGATACACATCGAACGTGACAGAAAAATAAATAACGCCAAATTCACATTTCAAAGCTTTTGTTCTTGTGACCTTTGCTACTGTTAAAAAACATAAGATTTATGTTGTGGGGCGTTGGCACTAGGGACACAATATAATTTTCGCTGTGGATACCGTAGTGGGCCGGAAATTGTTTACCCACGAATATTGGAAAGAAGCGTAATTTGACAAAACAACAAGGGGGACTCTGAATTCGGTGCAGGGAGCACAAATATCTATACTCGCTTCAGCACCGAAATCTCTACTCACAGAACTGCAAACTTTGAAGTTCATTACCCACTGCATTTGAGTTCTTGAGCTGCATCTTTGTGAGTAACCGTGGCTGCTCGACAGAGATAGATAGATTTCTCTAGTTGCAACTTTTCGCACAGTGACTGTAGCTCCTTCCCTTGCTACTGCACACGGGGTTGGTTAACAATTTACATCAAAATGGACTGCTTTTGTTTATTTTATCTCGTTTTCTGCCATGTAGGCTAATCGCAAAGATTAGTATGCGTGATACATGATGAAATTGATGAACGGCACGGTATCGACCCCAAGACCCCTGGCGTTGTAGCGCGCTGTGATAACCACTCCGCCACAGAAGTGGACAAAGAAACTGCTCGCCAGCTCTAGAAGCATGTCAAAGGCCAGTTCATAACCTTTCGGTAGGCCTTTGTACTTAGAATTGTAATTGATTAAAAAGAAGATCCAAAATTATGACGTACGCCTTTTAAAAAAAATTATGTACAGACTGGAATTCAGAAACATATTCGATTTTCGTGCAGTTACACGCATGAAAGAGAATACGATCCCCCTTCCTACTTTCCTTTTTTTCTGCCTCAATTTGTACCGCTTTACAATAGTTTTTTAAAAACAATAAACCCCGTGACGTCGGTACGTGGCACAATCCTTTTCGAATTCGAGTTTAGAGTGAGTTTCATGTTAATACTGGATTTAGAACTGCCTCTCTATTGTAACATTTCGCCCTCTGGGGATTAGTGCGTTACAAATTTTCCATTATTTCTCCGCCGCTTTTCGTCCACATACATTGGCTTGATAAATCTCTCTATCCCGCCGTCGCCGAAATCATTTAGCGGAGAGTACAAAAAGCTTGTCAACTTGGAACAGCTTTCGTAAATGCATTACGCTTTGAATGAAAAAGGGGAGTTAAACATCAGAAGTACGAAGGTGGGATTCTGCTACTTTGAGATTTGCCTTGTTTTTGGTGCTCCGGTGCCTCTATCTCGGCATTGAGGATGAAGTGCTGGGATCAGGTTAAAAACCATAATACACAGCCAGGTAAAATGGATTTCTTCACATAATACTTTTTAAGTAATACTCACTGACTACTCGACTTAAAAGTGAGAATCAAACAAAAGATGTTGGATTAATAAGACGAAATGATGAAGAGGTTTTCTCTGGATATGAACCAGGTGATATCCGGATAGGCTTAATCAGGAAATCACCTGGTTCATATCCAGAAAAAACCTCTTCATCATTCTCCGGCAGGAAAGTTCCAATAATTATTTCAAGACAAAAGTTGCCTGGGACAATAGTAAAATGTAAGGTAAAGTTCTCCGTGCATATAGCCATGGAGGCACATTTAGGGGTTGTGGGGGTAGGGCCCCACACATTCTCGATTTCGGAGGTGACATGATCAGCAGCACGCTCCGGCCGCCTAACCCCATTTATTTGAGGCTGGGTGAGCTCCAGAGCCACTTTATGCTGGGGCAAGGCCGGAAAAATTCCGACCTCAGATCACCCACCACAGGAATCGAACCCGGGACTCCCGCGTGGCAGTCAGACGCCCTACCGACTACACCACCGCTGCTCATCTTGAAAGTTTTCAACGAAAACTTGAAAAAACGAATTGCTTGCCTGTTTTGTTCTGGCACCACGTAAAGCTTACTAAAAACTGATATATTTCATTGATAGATTGTGTGCCAATCAAATTACTTCTGCGTTATGCCTTTTATTTCGTCTCTTGCTACTATCAGATTACAGACTATAGTTCAGGTTATGGAGAGGCTGAATCCACTGAATCCACGGGGCTTCATTACAAGAAGAGTTGACTCTTTTTACAGCAGGAATATTTTGATGAAACCAAGACCAACAAGAGAGTGAGAAATCGAAGCCACGGGTGGAGGGCCGGTCCCCGTGGCAGAGTGGTTAGCACATCGCGCTGCTACGCCAGGGGTCCTGGGCTCGAATCCCGGCACAAAAGCGAAGTAAAATAAAGCAAATCAATCAAAAACCATAGGTGGCGGAATGAAACTCGAATATATACAGTTTACATTGTTTCATAGCAAAATCTGCGGAACGTCATACTTATTTATCATATGAATCATCGAAGAGAAGTTTTAATCAATCCTTTTCATTAGAGGGAATCAAGAGAATATCATTTGACTACAGGGAAAAGGAAAAAAAGAGAGTATGCGTGTTTTAACAATTACCTGATAGAGAAAATATAGATTGCATCACCAGGAGATTAAGTTTCCGTAGTCGGTTATGGGAAATTAAAACAGCCACGCTTGTGAAAATGAAATATGATTTTACATCAGAGGTGCATTGTTGCAAAACCGATTGAAAACTAAATTTCGAGGTAACAAGATGAGACGGCGTTCATTTTTGGCTTCATATCTTATGGCGACGAAGCTCTAATTTTCTGATAAACCGTATTGCAATACTAATGTTCTGATATGACTGTAAACGACACAAGCTTCAGTAGCTTGTGAACCTATGTGTTATTGGTTTCGTAATAAAACTGCAAAATATGGGCATTCACGTTCAATCAAAGATATTCCCACAAGTTTACAAGTTTTTGTGTGCAATTTCCAAATCAAACAATAGCTACAAAATTGTTTCCGGGAGACTCAAAGCACGGAAGTCCACAAAATTGCTCCGCCGAGTTCGTAAAATATGGATGCATTTCGCCTCCGTCTTTTGGCCACTCTCTCACTTCCTCTGAAAGGAGCAAAATGCAACATTGTTTATTTTGTCGACAGCGCAGAAATTCCTGCTTCACCTTCATGCATAATGAACCGGAGCGAATATGACAAGTTCTGACCTGCCGTGAATTATAAATTGCGCGATTTTCATCTTTGTCTCGGAGAGCAACCGTTTTCTCATGGGAGTTTTGCCCGAATCACTTTGACGAGCTATGCCCTTGGGTATAGCAAATGAGTTGGGCTGAAAAGGCTAAGTCCTTATTTTGCGCCGGACATCACGTTTGGCGACTTTCCGAGGGTCGTTTTGTACGATGGAGAAAGAATGAAATAAGTTTTTACGGGAAATAAACGGGAGATTACGACACTCGGAAACTCATTGTTCCCGGTGACCTCATTGAACGGACTGTAATGAAACCTCCTTATCAACTTAACGCAGGATCATATTGTGCAAGCGTATTGTATTTTTAAACCTCAATTCGGAAAGAGAGATGAAAGGCATAATTGGCTTAAATATCTAAACGGGCGCCAGCGGTTACTTTTTCTGCCGACGCGTAAACCACAAATGGGTTATTTGGTTGGTTACAATAGGCAAGCAAAAGCCAATAGATATGTTGAGAGAACACAATATTTCGTATTGTGTTTTGTACATGTGTCTGTCAGTGCCGCCAAAAACATGCGGGGGGATACAGTGGTACATTGTACCACCCGATGTTTTTGGGAGAAGCTCCACTACTCACTTATTCAATCGTTCTGAATTGTACTCCCTTTTAAGAAAGGACTCTTCTGTTTGAAAATAATGAGTACCATGTTTTGCTGTTTTGTTTACACGTCACGACATGACAAATATCATAATTATTAATGCAGATAATTATGGATTGTTTTGTGCCTACATGCTTTAAGTAGTATACATCGATTTGGTTGTAGCAGTTAGGATTTTTAGAATGTTTAAGAGGAAATTTTATATGTGTTGTTTAAGTAACTTTTCATCCACTTCTCAGCTCCGGTGTAACTGAATGACTAGTGCTCTCGCCTTTGGTGCTAGCAGTCCTGGGTTCGATCTCCGATTCGAACTTCAAAATGTCAGTCTTCTCCCCGAATCGTGATAACAATCGGAGAGGTACTTAAAAGCAGTAGTGGACTGCGTCCTTGAAGCAAGAAAATAGACCCGAATGGATTCGACGCACTGACCACGTGTTACCAGTGAAAAAGCCGCGTAGCAGGACCTGGCCCTCAAAGGTCTGTCGCGTCGAGCCGTTTAGTTCATTCCCTCCATTCCCTTATTCCTGGCCAATCACGACGGTGTGGATGGGTGGTAACCTGAGGAAATTGATGAAAGAAGATACTCACAAAGATCACAAATGCTGAGCCGGGACTCCAACTCGAAAATTTCGTTGGCGAGATCGAAAGTCGTAAGGCGCTGACCACCCAGTCGGCTTAAGAGGGAATTTTGTAACACATACGCGATTCTTCGTTTTTTATTGAGTAATTAAGGTTGCCTTCTCCTGCCGATAGAGACACGAACCAGTCTAAAAGCCGGAACTTCAGTACCATTGGCATATACCGGTCTTCGTATTATCATGGAATGTGAATGTAAGAAGCACGGAAAACGCCACTTGCAGTTATTCCGGTGTAGTGCAATTACATCAATTTCCGTTGGTTTCTATATGATAAAAGGTTGATGTAGCCTCCGTGGTGTAGCGGTTAGCGATACGTGCTGCTAAGTTCTTCGGGTCATCAGCCTTACCTCCATCCGCATGGATGCCAGAACCTTTGGGATTGATAAATTCAGCATGAAACATCACGAAAAAGAAAAGTGCCTTCATTTTTGTTCCAGTTGCTAAGGTTAGCCAAATACCAAACCGAACCGGAAAATCTTTTGTTGTTTTCGGGAATAACAGTCCAATAATGAACATCAAGCTGCATATATTCACTCTCATTATTGCCAGGAATGCACGAGGGGTTACAACAATTGAGGGTCACTTGCCTTCACTTAACATGAAAGCTGAACTGGAATGGTGAGCGATTGAATGCTGTTCCGATCCACAAGAACGATACACGCAATTAATACGGATTCCTGAACCGCATGCACATATCCATCAATGACAGTTCGATGAATTCTATACGCGACCAGCGACAAAATTTAATCAATTCCCGCACAAACGGAGCAGTAAATTATTGAACGATGCGCCCCACATTAGGTATGCAATTCGTCAAACCACCCACCGCGAAATGCACTCGCTTACACTCGGATCGGTGTGAATTAATCTTTATTCCGATTTCTTCCCGTTATTGACAAAACAGAAGGTTTTGCACTGAAAATTATGTATTTCGCAAGGATAACATAAACTGAAGTAACGATCATAACCGTCATTGTACACATTTGCACACTCATGGCCACTCACGCTATTGATTTCGGTCCTTTGATCCGTCCTCAATGGCCATTTCAATATTTTGGCAAGCATGATCGACTCTCATCCTTATACATATGCAACCAGGTGCATGGACGTAATTTCAGTTGCATATGTGTCAAGGCTGTAAGCTCATATTGTCGAATTCCGGACAATATTATTTCTCAGAGGCGAAGTTTGGACAGAACCAATCCTACTTAGGCCCGCTTTAGATTTGTTCTTATCATTTATGCCATGACCAGAATGCTAGCTTGTAAAGTTATAAGTTTTTGACATTTCAGATGCCCTGGCATATTTCATCCTATTTCTCAAAGATAGAATCAGTCCTATTACCTTAGCATTTTTCGTAGCATAACCAATGAGAAGCGAGCTCTAGGTCACGAGTGCAGATGTAATGACGGCCGAGTGAGATGTAAACAATCTATCACTTCACATTTTTAAAGGTCGATAACTATTCAGCCGAGATGAATAACATTTCCTGTAACATGGTGTTAGGAATAAATCAATAGCGCCGCTTAAATACGTACTTTATAGCGTACACAGTACATGCATGGAAGAATATTTTAGTTGTTTCAATCGTAAACGCCGTGCACTAACCATAGATAGTACAGTGCGTTCGAAAAGTCACCGCACTCGTACTTTTTTCTTACAACTACTAAGGCATTCTTCTGGATGAGTGGGCAAGCCTGCCAGTAGGAATTGGTACGATCTTGAAGAACGAGTTTATGTTATATTTAGAGCACTGCCGCTGTTACAGTCATCGGTGGATCGCCCACTGAGACGCAGGTAAACGCGAAGAAATGCGGCAACAGAACTTCTGTTGTCAGCTTCTATTGAAATCAAATGGTGTAACGCACACTACAGGGAAACGCGCGGAACCGAAGCGGAAATTTCCGTGCCAGAAGTCTGCAGGTTATCTTAAAGGTTATCGCGCATACAGCGAATCGGTACGTTGGAAGCATGTTTTGAGTATGTCACATAAAAGATGTGTGGAGAAATGGAGAAGTCTATTTTCCCGATAATCCGGTACCAGCTAAAACCGCAATGGATGATTGTTTCAAATTTAGTTTCCATATTGTTTTTGTGTATTTCAACGCGCAGAAAGTGGTTTGCCATCTTGTCAGTAGTTAACAAATGCATGTATTCATTACGTTGACAAGTTCAATAAATTATAAGCAAAAAATTGTCAATCTTTGAGTGCGGAGACTTTTTGAACGCTCTGTATAACTCGGTGTGCCTTTCGTGCTGTATATATTAAACATTGGAATCGCAAAAACTAACCGGAATGTTACATAAAATGTTTCCGTGTAAAGTACTGTCTGTTATAACCTAACATTTTTTGAAGCATTTATATAGCATTTATGCTAGCAAAAATGTTAAAGGAAATGCTTCTGTCTAGAGCTGGCCTTATTCCTGGGTATTTCAACAAACATTGAACACAAAGGCAATGAGCACTCGAAGTAGTGTTTAAACACATTTAATAAAATATTAGTTAAAATAAGAAAAGTGCATTGTACATACAAATAGTAATGGAATAATCCCCCTCCCCCGTGACGCAAACAGCTCGTTCAGAGCTAAGGCCTGAAAGCAGGTTTCCGTTGCATGACAGTAGGTCACCGATTCGAGTCCCATCGCCGCTGTTTCTCTGGCTTTGTAGATCAGAGTCCGCTCCTAATGCTACTAAGTAGCTCCTAAATTGTCCTCACGGTGTTGGATCAACACCGAAATTTTGGTGATGCGGTGGCTCAAATAATGATGAAATTACTGGATAAAACTAGCATCCACAAACCCCCGCCATCTCGTGTCTGGAAATAGAACCTTGAAAGTAAATGTAAAGCCAACCTACCCCCGAAATACTGTTGCAGGATGTCGTGAAGCCCACAAAATGTTGATTGGAATTGAAAGGCGAATACACACGTGGAATGATATTTACTTCTCTCTTGTCGTCTCTTGTCTGTCTGAGTTTCACCAAGAAAGGCTCTCCTGCATTCTCTGTTGTTGACAAAAATGTTACAATAACAGAGGTCTATTTTCAAGATTTAAAATAAAAAGTGTGTTACGTTCCCTGCAGCTTTTACTGCCTCTACTCCTGTAGCCGGGAACATAAAGACTCTTGTGGCCTACACTGAAACATATCTTCAGGTTATGTGTTCAACGAAAGTCTAACCACTGGATAATTGTTGCATTAAACGTTTATTATTTCCAAAGAGTTGAATACATCCAGATGACAGGATCACGAGGACTGAAGCGTGGGTACTTCAACTGAGTTGAATTTTGGATGTCGAATAATTCTTAAGGTCTGAAGTTAGGAACTTATGAGAATCCCAACACCTCTGTCTAGAATCCAGAGAGTGAGCTTTAAGGAGGGAGTCGAGAATCACGACTTATACCTAGAATCCAGGCAGGGTAAGTAAAATTGGACTGAAAAACCCTCAAATTAGCGGGGTATTTATACTCGTGCTCTAGAACCTCCCCGATGGCGCAGTGGTAGCGTCCTTGGCTTGTAATCAAGGGGTCCCGGGTTCGATTCGATACACGGTGGAAGTACATAGTGGTTGCGATCCCACTTTAAACTGTAGGTCCAGTCCCAATTAGCATTACTGTTCATAAAGTGGACTTAAAATACCAACTCAATCAGTCAATACTCATGCTCTCAGCCTCGACCCCATGTCTTTATGACAACATTTTATGGTATTACATGAAATAATCTGAATATACATAGTTGAGTTTTGTAAAATATTCAAATTGAAATTACATTTTTTTAGGTTAACAAATTTTTCCACATTGAGAAATTCTTCTTCTGTTGCTCTACAGCCCGTTGTGGGCCTTGGCTTCATTCACAGCTTTCCTCCAATATTCCCTGTCAACAGCCTTTATCTTCCAAGTCCTTATGCGTATTGTTCTGACATCTTCTTCCACAGCTTCCTGCCATCTTTTCTTTCGCCTTTCTCTTGATCTTGCCCCACTCATTTTTCCTTGAAATGCTTTACTAGGCTTTCTGTTCTCCGGCATTCTTATAACATGTCCTGCCCACCTAAAACTCTGAGACTTAGCGAATCTCACTATGTTCTCTCCTTTAATGAGTTGCTCAACTCATGGTTGCATCTGATTCTATATGTTCCATCTTCGGTTTTTTTTATTGGGCCATATATCCTTCTAAGAATTTTTCTTTCAAAGACCATTATGCTATCTTGTTCCTTTTTTATTAACTTACATCCTTCTGCTCCGTATACAACTACTGGGCGTAGGATGGTTTTATACGTGGGTTGGAAATTTAATAGTGGCAGCACTGCTGTATATACGCCATGAAACGGGCGCATGCGCAGTGACGAGAGGGATAGAGTATCTTTGGAGTTGGCGGTCTGAAGTTGTGTAGTCAGAACCCCACATTTTTGGAACATAACCTGCGACCTGCGTTGCGAAAGAAGAGGGGAAACTTTCTGCTGAATCCTCCCATCATTTTGCAGGACAATGCTCGGGCGCATGTAGCTAATTTGTTACCTCGATGGGGCTGGCAGATGCTCTACCAGCTCCTGTGACTTTGATTTGATCCCTAAGATGAAGTTTCTGAACTGTTCCAGATATTCTTCAGTAGACCGCTCCATCCAAACCATCAACAGAACAGGCACTGAAATACTACAAGATCCACATCGCTGGCAACGGGTTGTACACAATGCTGGTGACTACATCGAAGGGCTGTAAAAGTTTCATTTGAGAATAAATAGTTGTCAGTATTACATTTCGAACCCACGTATAATCTTCGCTTTGTTGTTCGAGACAGCAGTTTGTATTTAAATAATGTACCATGTGCATAATAGCATCTATTACCTGGTTGTATTTTATGGTTTATAGTACCTGTGGCATTCTCAGTTTCTGTGTCTACTCCCAAGTATTTGAAATGCGATACAACTTCAAACTGTAATTATTGATTGTAATTTTCAAGGGATTTCTTGTTGGATTTGCAGATCAGCACATATATTTAGTTTTCTCCTCATTTACTTTAGACCCATCTTCATTGCATTTGCTTCTAGCTGTGTAAATGTTTATATCATATCATTGGCTCTGTTTGAGAGTATCACCATATCATCTGCATAAGCCATTATTTGTACTTCCATATGAAATATATTTCCATGTCTAGTTAAGCTTTCAATCACATTCTAAAGTGCAATGTTGAAGATCGTATTGGATAGGGCATCTCCCTGTCTAACTCCGGCTGTAATGCCAAAACTTGCAGATGTTTCTCCTTGTATGCTCACTTTTGCCTTAGTGTCCTCCATTGTCATTCTTATCTATTTAATAAGCTTTTTGGATGCCAGCTGCACTCAATGCTTCATATATTCTTTTCCTGCTTAGACTATCAAATGCTTATTTTGAAGTCGATAAACAGCACGTCCAGATCTACACTATATTAATTGAATTTTTCCATAATTTGTGATAGTGTGAATATATGGTCCGTTGTTGATCTGTTGGGTCCGAACACACACTGGTATTCACCTAGGACATTTTCGAAGTTTCTTGCATATATAATATTTTGTAAACCACATTCAATAGCGTTATATCCCCGTAGTTACTACATATTGTCTTGTCTCTCTTCTTGTGTATGGGAAATATTATTCCACTCTTCCACTTGGTTGGCATCTCCTCTTTCCTCCAAATACTACATATTAGCTTGTGTATAGTTCTCAGTAGTTCATTCCTTCCATATTTTAACATCTCATCTGAGATAGTATCTTCTCCTGGTGCCTTGTTGTTATTTAGTTTCGCTATTGCATGTTGTATTTCCTCTATGTTTGGTTCTTCTATTAGATTTACCTCCTCATTACAGTATTCACAGCTTAAGGATTTAATATTGTGCCCGTATTTCAATACAATTTTCCTTTTCCAGTAAGTTAAAGTAAAGTAAAACTAGACTGAAAGTAAAATCATATGAAATCAGTCTGAAAACCTCCTCAAGATACCGTGGTATTTATATTCATGCTCTCAGCATCGAACCCCTGTCTTTAGTTATTTTCTAACAACATTTTGTGGTATTACATGTAAATAATTAGAATATACATAGTTGAGTTTTGTGAAATATTCAAAGTGAAAGGACATATTCTTTTAGATTAACACATATTTCCACATTGAGAAATTACAATTTTAAATACGCCGCCATTAGTTCATCACATAAAGGTTAGTACATTAAAAACCAATAATTCTATGATTGGTGACTCCACGTTTACATCATAAAGTTAAGTACATCTGAAAATTGGTTTATAAACAAGCTTTATGAAATCTCTTCACTATTAACCTTTTAAAACTTATGACTTGTACATTTATAACATATCTGACTGTATGTGGAAAATGTGTAGTAATAGCATGAATATGAAATACACGCATATGCCGAGAAATGTTTGAAAATGTGTAAAATATGTGCTAAAAATTAATATATATAAAAATATGAAAATTGTAAATTGTGAGTCGACCTCCGTGACGGAGGTTAGCGTATCGCGCTACAACGCCAAGGGTCCTTGGATCGAATCCCGGCCTGAGCATGGGTGTTCTTTGTGAGTGTCCTTTCATCAATTATATCATATCATCACTTATACCCATTGGTAAAATAAACCAAATCCAATTGATATTTATTTTAAAGGTTACATACCACTATTCGCAAAGGTAATAACGCAAAAAACATTGATTTTGCAACATGTGATGATATGTATTTACACTTGAATTAGTTCTCTGCTCATGCGAATTGAAACCGGGACTTCGCACTTTGGCACGTTAGTTTAACTTGCAGACCGTTGAGCTGCAAGGTGGATTTGCACATTGTAATTATTTGCGAAACTTCCTGTGTAAACACACACGAACTAAATAGTAGTTTCATGGTTACAGAGCTTTTATAAATAATCCACAGTAAATTTTTACTTTCTAGAGAATATATAATTGACGATGGAGCGAGTTAGTTTTTCTGTTAGACTGATTGTTTTTAAATTTTCTGCCACTTTTGGCTTATTGCAACGATGAGGATGCATGATGATTTGATTACATTGATGAAGAGACACTCGCAAAGAAACGTCGACCTCCGTGACGGAGTGATTAATACAGCACCCTACGACGTCGGGGTCCCGGGTTCGAATCCTAGTCTACACATAGGTGCTCTTTGTAGCTGCCCCTCATCAAATTCATCATATCATTAGTCATCATGAGTAGGCCACTTTAGGCCCTCGAACACCATGGCGGCCGTTATGCTCTAACAGAGGCGACACGTGTTACAACCTGTTACGTATTTAGTAACCCTGACTATCTTTTAAAGATCTTTCTGTCTGTTGGTGTTAAATGACGGAATCGCAGGAACAAGGTGTAGGATTAACATTATTGTAACTCAGTGTACCATACATTATTGACTATCCCGTGAGTGTTGTTAAGTCATATCATGCGACCTTTCGATATCTTGACTAAACACACACGTTCTTATCAGCCATAAACACAGGTCCACTTTGATTTTTTTCGCAAGCATCGTTAAGCACTTTTTAAAATTACTATTACATTCTTGAATAACAACCCGTAGCTCGACAGCCCTTGAAGGGCAGGCCGATCTCACGATTGCCAGTCTCCCTTCCACGATCCTACCTTGAGGTGTGGAGATCTTCAACTGATAATGGGGTGACGTGGGATCAGCCGTTATAGGAGATTTCTCCGACCGGGTTACGCTACTTACTCGTAGCTCCCCAATTTCCTCACGATGGTGGGTTGCCACCGGTCCTATACACAGGCCGAAAGAATCTTGAATACTTGCAGCAATACTTCACAGGATCTTTTAATGAATTTTGTGGCACAGCGGTTAGAGTAAATTGAGTAGAATTGGTAGTGATGAAGGTGGAAGGATGGCTTAGCGTTAAGTGAGTGGCCTTGGGTTCGAGTTCCGACTACTTGAACTCTAGTGTTCTTTGTGAGTCTCCCTACATGAATTTCATTCAATCTTCACTCATCCTCATCGTCGCGATTAGCCATATGTGGCAGAAAAGCAGCGCTAAATAACAGAAATACAAGTAGTAGTGATGGAATCGTGTGCATAAATAAATACCGCTCCGAAGAATAGATTGGTTATTTTACTTTTCTTTTACTTTACATTTCTCCACTTTTGGCTATCGCGAGGATGTGGATGAATGGTGATATGATAAAAAAAAATTCCACGAAGGTACAGTACAAACACGCATGGACTTAACGCAACACAAATCGCACAGAGGATTATACTGGCTGTCAGTCCAGACGTCAGAGCCTCGTTAGTTTGCAAAATGTACTACGTGGAAGGGATGTTTATATTTGTGTACTTGGAAATCATTCACCACCATACCAAACCACTTGGTGGTGGATTTGTGCGGGGGGAGGGGGGCTAGGGGAGGAGAAGAGCTGGTGGCAGAAGAGAAGCAGCGTAGCCCAAGGACACCAACCAGGGGCGCAGACTTGTCAAAATCATTGGGGGGGCTCTGATCACTGAAATAAATTAATGAATAACTCACTCCCTCCCTTTTTAAAGTTTTGGCTTCAGTGTTCGGAATCTCGTAAAAACCCATGAATTCCTCAAAAATATTAAAATTTTCATTTACAGTCCGAATCAGAATGTCAATTGTTCACGGATGGATATGTCACAAGTTTTGTCAACCGTAATAGCAAAATATTCCCGACTTTTAATATCTGCTACCACAGAGCGCAAAACACATCTCCCTAGTATATCAAGGATCTCATTCTGAATGTCACGTAAGAGCCATTTGTAGCCTGAACGTCCCATCCACTCTCGTAGTTCATGCACATCTTTTGAAACTCTTTTTAGTTAAAATGTTAACAATACTCACAATTATATACTTAGTATATAGTAATAAGTCATGTGTTTTGCTGTATCTGGTCATAGCCCCCCCCCCCCAAGTTGATGGTCTAGAACATTTCAAATGTGTTTTTAAAGTTAAGTGCATGTGGCACAATTCAGAGTAAACTTTACAAGAGAAGCAAAATAATACATTACATTCTCTTAAGTAAAATTTTTTGGGGGCTCTGCCCCCACATCGTTAACATTGGGGGGCTCGAGCCCCCCCAAGCCCCATGGAGTCGGCGCCTATGACACCAACATACGAAACACACACATGCAGCGAGTTCGTGTTTTGTTGGAAGAACATTGCCGCTCGACATGCACGGCAGAAACTGCAGAAGTCGGTATCTCTGATCAGTGTGTATTGCCTGCAATTAACCAGGGCGTTTGAACTTGTTATCGATTGATCGATTTGGTTTATTTTTCCTTCGCTTTTCTGCCACTTTGGTCTAATCGCGAAGATAAGGATGAGAGGTCATATGATGACATTCTTGAACGGACACTTACAAAGAACATCTATGCCAGGCCCGGGATTCGAACCCTGGAGTACTGGCGTCGTAGCGCGCTGATCTGGGCTTTTGGAACGTGATGTCTTTCTTCTGGGAAACGTCGAAACCCTTCATTGTCATCAGGAAATTCACAAAGTGTTGGCAAATTGAGCACGTTTCTTACTCTTCTCCCCACTTTTTTTTATAAATCTGTGATGCAGAAGAAATATGCACAGGTGTAAATAATTACACAGGTGCAAATGCATATGTACGGAATAAGATATTCTGTTTGATTTTCCTATATATGCAACTGTACATTACACTGAATATATAGCCCATACGGTACGCGAAGGGTGATCAGACTTTTACACAATTTAAAAATTTAATTTCAAGTCCTCAGCGCTCAAATAGGTTTCCATAATATGCGCGTATAAGTTACGTTGCAAGAATTAAAAGAGCACAATTTAACTTCTTAAAGTATTATTTCACCTTAAATAATCCGATACAAACTCATTTGCAACTTTTTAATGCAAGACATTTTAAATCAATCTTCGTACAACACAAAACGAATCGAAATGAACAACTATTATAATATTGACATTGATAGAACGTTCTTAATATCAATGACGCTCTGGTAATTTTCGAAATATGTGTACAATATAAATAAAGTAAATACTGGTTATTCGTGAATATATAAGACAGTCACAGTATTTATTACAATATAACGTACGTTATGCCACAGAATGTTCCATGTTCCTTCATAAATTTAATGTCATCATCATCTACCCTCATTAGCGTTAAGAATATAAATATAATACAATAAATGAAAATACGGAGTTATAGAGCTTTTCCCTCCCCAAAGCTCTGCATAATATCATTTATTCTAAAAGAAAATAAATAGGTAGCAACAAGTCTAACGTGTCAAACTGAATTTTAAAAGTGCTGTCATTTTCAGCAAGTGTAAAACACGTGTGGTGATGTGAACGTTTCTTCCTGAGAAAAAAAAATAATTACAGCGCGTAGCCTAATGCATAACAATACCGGTATTCATGAAATAAAATAATGTACGAAAAACAATAGGTTGCTTTTGAAATATTTTATAATATGCTAAACTGTGTGCAGACTCATTTTGTTGAAACGTGCTGTGGTTTTCAGCATTCGTCAATGTTGTAATAACGTTGCAGAACAATATGATTTGTTTTTAAGTTCTGTATTCACGTGTCAACGGCACAAAATACTCCCCACCGACAAATTACATCACAAAGGATGCGTACAGGAAAATTGTGCACCACGAATGTTAATTATTGAAAATAAAACCATAATATACAACAATATATAACGCCATCCACATGATACGGTTTTTAAATTTATTTTTTAAAATTGTTTCCTGAATTTCAAAACTTACTTCAATTAAGCGTTCACATTATTTCTGAGAGTTCACAACAAAAGTGTATTATTAACATTTTCAACAGTCCAATGCTTCGTTTATCGTTTGTGAAATATCCAGGGTTATTGTCCTAATCTACCTTAGCCAGAGAGGGTGAGATATAATCCCAAACGACTTGTGCATACTTTCTGCTATTTTACTCACAAAAATAAAGTTCACTCGGTTGTGTATTTTATTAGCTTGAAACAGAAACAGTATTTTCCTAAGTTAATGTAGCATAGCATACTGCTAAATCGAGTTAGTTTGGCGCAGAAATTATTTTCCAAATATTCTTTCTCGAAATTTCAATTGGAATATCGCAATTAAATGATAGCGGATTATTGTTAAGTTTCTGATATGGTGAGTGTATTTGCTGCCTATCTTAATACAATAATAATACAATAATACAGTAATATAACATGAGCGTAATCATTGTTTTGCACTGAAAACTTTTCCCTATGATTGACATCGTTGTACGTATTGTCTTACTTATTGTATTAAAAATATATTTGGAATTTGTGAATTTTTTAATAAAAGTATGTTGATATTCGTAAAAAATAATGAATAGGAAAATTTCATGTACGTTTTATTGAGGATATGTTCTTCAAACTTTTAGTTAGTCATAATAATTTTGGCGCCTCAACAGTTTTGTAGGCACCTTTGTGTTGTTCTAATTTAACACTTTTTACAAGGTTATGTCTGTACTTGTAACTGCTCCTCCTTGTCTTAAGAACTTTGTAACATTGACTTGGAAAAACATTCACAGAATAATTTTTACCCTACATCATGGTTAACGGAATTAGAAATCTAAACTGCGCTTATATGACGACACGTTTAAAAGAATTCCATTTTGTTAATCAGCAGCCAGCCAATCGCTATATTCTGAGCAAGCAAAAAATATGGACACACTAAACATGTCCATACTTGATTTTTCAATTTGGTTCCACGCAAGATAATGGAAAAAGGCAGCG
This sequence comes from Lepisma saccharinum, assembly GCF_977018435.1. NCBI lineage: Eukaryota > Metazoa > Arthropoda > Insecta > Zygentoma > Lepismatidae > Lepisma > Lepisma saccharinum. The sequence goes on from NC_139232.1 coordinate 4,339,077, forward strand.
TGTAACATACACTGTAATCCTATTACACGAAGCAGGCTAAAAGCTGGGGAACGTGTCCCCTTTCCCCCAAATAATTTAGCGGCAGCCCTCAGGTTGTTATGAACGCGCCAATCTGTCATCTGTCAACGAAAAACCTTATTTTGCTAGCTTCCCCAGTTTCCAACAGGTTGGTGTATGAATCGTCCTTGCACTTCGTTTAGACTACTTGAAGGGACGGGTACTGTGACATTTGTCCACGGCTTAACTGATTGATTCAGTATATTTTACTTCGCTTTTCTTCCACTTTTGGCTAATCGCGAAAATGAGGGTTAGTGATGATCAGTGGCGCTGCCAGGATCAATCATGTAAGGGTGCTGAGGGGGTGCTGAATGAAATTTAGGGGGTGCATTGTTGAAAATAAAGAAAACATGAAACATCTTTAGCCACCACACCAAATACCAATCAACTTTTATTAGGCATCTATGATAAAAATCGTGATCACATTGAACTATAGGCAATTAACGAGAACCTGCCTCCGCGATGTCATAGTGGTAACACGTCGTCGCCTCGAAATGAAAGGGTCCCGGTGGAGACATAATGCACAATGGTTCGGATCCCATTTCGAACTGTAGATCCAGTCCCGATTATCTTTCTGTGCACAAAGTGGACTTAAACTCAACCAACCAACAACTTATTGAAAACCTAAAATGGACTACTTGAAGAAACAATTCTTAACAACAATGTTGACGAAAGAAAGACAATTGCAGCTAAGATTGCCGCCAGGACAAGGAAGTAAATGCGGCTTGTCTTTCAGAGCCTGTTGTATATAATAAAAGCGGTCTCAGTTCACTACTTAACGCTTAATATGACAACAAGACATCTTGTAAGAGCTGGTTATTTCTGTGGATCATAGCTATTGAAAAAGGGGTGCTGAAGAGGATGCGGAGGAAAATCAAGGCGTGCATGAGCCTCCTGGCGCCGCCCATGGTAGTGATCACATTGATGAAGGCACACTCACAAATAACACCCGTGACCAGGCTGGTATTCGAACCTGAGACCCCCGGCGTCCTAGCGCGCTGTACTAATCACTCCACCACGGAGGTCGGTTGCCCACCTTGTAAATTCTCCAACATTCTTATTCTACATTCCACCAAACGCCATATTTTCACCAAAGATGAAGGTAGGAGAGGTTGTGCAAAATGTGGTAAAATATCATCGCAATTGTGTAGATTTTTAGTAACTAAGTTACAAATTTGCTCATGGACCTCTCGATGCTGTAGTTGTTCGACTTGTAAAAACGGAGTTCCTGTGGAGACATTGCACAGTGTTTCCGATCCCACCTTAAACTGTAGGCCCAGTCCCGATTAGTTTATAATAGAATAAATTGAAACCAATAAGTTGCTGACCAAGGCAGTTTATTAAGATAAAAACACTTAACACGTAACGTTTCGACCCTGTATCAGGGTCTTCCTCAGACGAAGAACTAAACTAAAATTATGAAATATACTACACACAGAAAGATTACATACACATAGCAGGGTCACAAGCCACACAACAACAAATCAAGTTGACAGTCCTTATCTAGGAAGATTTCTCCAAAGGAATTAAACTTATCACCTCCTGACAGTTGTACACTAATGGGTCTACTACACTGACAGGTGATTGGCAGGTCAAGATTAGCAAGAGTCTAGAATCACCTGCTTACCACTCCCCCACCCC